>NC_043004.1:94456205-94513705 GCF_006345805.1 Octopus sinensis
GAGTGTAGTGGGTGCTTTTTACGTGCCACTGGCCCAGGTGCCAAGGGAGGCTGGCAATGGCCACGATTGGTTGGTGCTTTTTACGTGCCACTGGCACGGAAGCCAGTCAAGGTGGCGCTGGCATCGGCCATGTTTGGATGGTGCCTTTTACGTGCCTTACTCGTAAGGCATTAATCAGTCAGGGTCTTGAGAAGAAGATGTTTGCCCAAGGTCCTGTGCAGTGGGATTGAATCAATATAAACCACATGGTAGCAAAGCAAGCTTCTTTAATACACAGCCATGCCTGCATCAACAATGAAGAAGCTTTGCAGCAATTGTTTTTACAGGCGTAAGTAAAACACATGGCAGCCAATGTCATCATTTTCCAAGTAAGATTGATCGAAATATATTGTAGAGCAGTGGGAATGATTGCTCAGCCATAGAGGCTGACAGCTGACATTGCTCATGAATACACGAAGAAAAAAGCCTTGCCTAAGGGTTCAACATAATGCCGGAGGCAAATGTCCTTAATCTTACGGTTTAACAATCGACTGTTTCTCTCCTTTACTTTCCTCTTTTACCTCGGCCACAAATCTTTCAGTCACCTTCCACCACACCTTAGCAGACACGATCTTACCCATCCTCCACAACACTTCCAATAGAAGACATGGTGATAATTTATATTTTTGTTGCCATCAGTTTAAGACTAAGACAAGCTCTTAATCTCTCTTGTAGATTCCATAAATCTTCTTCCGTTCTTTCTAAAAATCAACCTGTCCTCCCTCCCTCCCATTCCACCTTCTCTTTATTTCTTTGTGTCTCTCTCTTATTCTGTCTCCCTATCTGTCTGCCTTGTCTGTCTCTCTTTCTGGCTTAATCTCTCTCTCTATATTTATAACCCTTATTTTCTTCTTTCTCTTGCTCTCTCTCTCTCTCTCTCTCTGTCTCTTTCTCTATTGTTTTATTGTCTTTGTATATGTCTCTTTATCTAACTATCTCTCAGTCTCTCTCTGTGTCTGTCATTATATTTCTCTCCATTACTTTCCATCTCTCTCTAATTTCTCCTCTCTTCATCTTCCTCTCTCTACCACTCTCTCTCTCTCTTTCTTTCTATCTCACTCTCTTTTTCTTTCTATCCCTCTCTCTTTCTCTTTCTCTCTCCCCCTCTCTCTTCACTTTCTCCCTTTCTCTTTCTCTCCTTCTCTCTCTGTCTCTCTCTCTCTCTGTATCTCTATCTCTCATACACAATCCACCCCCTTAACAACAAAGTAACAATATTCACAAAACAAAACTAAAACAAACAAACAAAAAACAACAACAAAATAATAAAATATTTGAGATAAAACAAAACCAAACAATGAAAAGTGCAAAAATATTTTAAGAAGATTATTTCTAGATTTAACATTAAAATTTGGAATTTAATTTTTAAAATTTAAAATTGTTTTTATCTATTTATATATTTTTCATCCTATTTTATTTCCATGTTTTGATTTTTTGACAATAAGAGTTGGTGGCGAGGGGGGGGGGATATTATTTTTTTTTGGCGTCTGTTATTTTTATGTTTTTCTTTACTTTTCTTTATTTGTTTTAGATAGAAAACATCCCAGCTTCTTTCCCACAATCCAATGGCAGTTCTCTCTTCTGATTTTCATTCGTCCACTTCATCATTCTACATCATCACTCCATTGTTGATGCTGAATATTTCCTGAAGGAAGTGTCTTCTTTAGGCTCCTCCTCCTCTTTTGCCTCTTCTCCGGTCTCTTCCCCTCACCTCTTCAAACCACCCCGCTTTACTTTCACCACTCTCACTGCTCCTCATGTGGGTGCCACCATTGTGGTATTGTCTTCATGGTCATCTCTCTCTCTTTTGTCCCATGTTTTGCGTTCCACCTTCCTGTCCATGATTTTGTTCTTCCTGGAAATGCTAGCTTATTGTTTGCCTTTATCAGATGTGTGGGAGAGCAAGAGAGGGAAAAAAGAGGGAGAGAGAGGGGAGAGGGAGAGAAAGAGTGAGTGAGAGAGAGTGTGAGAGAGGGAAAGAGGGAAGAGAGGAAGAGAGGGTGGGAAAAAGAGAGAGCAAGAGAGAGTGAAAGAGAGGGAGAGAGGGAGAAAGAGAGTGAGAGAGAGAAAGAGAGAGGAGAGAGACAGAGAGAGGAGAGAGAGAGGAAGAGAGAGAGAGAGGAGAGAAGAGAGAGAGAGTGAGATGGAGAGAGACAGAGAGAGGGAGAGAAAGAATGGAGAGAGAGAGAGGGACAGATGGAGAGAGAGAGAGAGGGAGAGAAGGAAGTGAGGGAGAGAGAGGGAGAATGAGAGATGGAGAAAGAGGGAGGGAGAGAAAGAGAGAGCGGGAGAGCAAGAGAAAGAGAGTGTAAGAGGGAGAGAGGAAGAGAAAGTGGGGGAGAGAATGAGAGAGAGAAAGAGAGAGGAGAGAAGGGAGAGAGAGAGAAAGCGAGTGGGGGAGAGAAAACAGCAAGAGAGAAAAGAGAGTAAGAGAGAGAAGAGAGAAAGAGAGAGTGAGAGTAGGGGAGAGAGAGATGGAGAGAGCTGGAGAGAGAGAGGGAGATAGGGGAGAGAGAGGGAGAGAAAGGGAGAAAGAGAGATCGGGAGAGAAAGAGAGTATTATAGAGAGAGAGAGTGAGAGGGGAGAGAGAGAAAGAGGGAGAGGGAGAGAAAGAGAGTGTTATAGAGAGAGAGAGTGAGAGAGGGAAGAGAGAGAAAGAGGGAGAGAGAGAGAGAGTGAGAGAGAGAGAAGAAAGAGAGAGAGAGAGATGATGATGTATGTTGTTCTGATGTTTCTGTGGTTATACTTTTTCCCTAAACTGACTGGATTTTAACTTGCACAAGTGAAACCCTATTTTCCCATGTAGTTTTGCTAATTAACTTTATTAAATTAATATCTAGTAAAGATTTGTCAATAGTTAAACCTACAGGGTGCATAGGTGTGTTCATGGGGGTCATCATCATCATCATCATCATTAACATTAAACATCCATTTTTCATGCTGGCAATCGTTTGGATGGTTTGACAAGAGCTGGTAAGACCAGGGGCCCGCACCACTCACCATTATCTAGTTTCTATGGCTCAATGTCTTTTCTAATACCAACTACTTTACAGAGTGTACTGGGTGCTTTTTATGTGGCACCAGCAACGCTGCTTTTTACATGGCACCATCACACATGTTTTTTACGTGGATCCATCACCAGTGCTTTGATTATGGCATGATCACCAGTGCGTTATAGAATATCTTACAATTATTATAAAGGCAGGTAGGCTAAGTGCATAAAGCACTTGACTGCCTGTTCATGAGTTAAAAGTTCAACTCTACTGCTGGCAATGTGTTGTTTCTGAAGAGTGTCTCTTATTCTACATAACCTCAGTTCCTCTGACTGTAAGTGTGTTTCATAAAAGATGGAAGTCTATAGCAAATATGTTGCGAATGAAAGAACCTGTCTAAACGAGAATATAAAAAGGAGAAAGCAAAGTCTTCAGTGGTTTGTGGGGTCGACCGTGTCCTCCGCTTCATTTTTTGTAAATCACTCATTCTCATTTAATTGTATATATTTTTTATATTCTCTCTTTTACTCTCTCTTTTAATTGTTTCAGTCATTTGACTGCGGCCATGCTGGAGCACCGCCTTTAGTCGAGCAATGCTAGAGGGACAAACACAGACACACAAACATACACACACACATACATATATATATACATATATATACGACAGGCTTCTTTCAGTTTCTGTCTACCAAATCCACTCACAAGGCTTTGGTCGGCCCGAGGCTATAGCAGAAGACATTTGCCCAAGGTGCCACGCAGTGGGACTGAACCCGGAACCATGTGGTTGGTGAACAAGCTACTTACCACACAACCACTCCATATTTTTTACGTTTATATATTTGTTTTGCAAGATTTTTGATATGAATCATGTGTTGAAACAGATATTGTTGTATTTAGGAATGGTCATTTTGGCAGTTTAGCCAATAAAAACACACGCACTATATATTTGGTGTTACGCTTAAGCAAAGTAACACCAAATATATAGTGCATGTATTTTTATTGGCTAAACTGGCAAAATGACCATTTCTAAATACAACAATGTATATATTTTAATTATTTGTTTATTCATACGTTTTGTCTCATTCGATACCCTGACCCCAATGTTTGTTTTGTTTGTCCTCGTATCGTCCCCTCTTTTTCTCAACCTCATGGTTAATACAGAAATTGACTGTTAAGATAAGAAATTTCATCTTCATTATTATCATTTAACATCCGCTTTCCATGCTGGCATGGGTTAGATGGTTTGATTGGAACTGGTAAACCTACAAGTAAGGGTTTAAGAGTAAGTATCGTCTAATCTGGGAGAGCATCTGATCATAGAAAAAAGTCTGTCTCTGTGAGTTTTGTCTGATCCCTGAAAACATGGAAGGAAAAGTGGATGTTAAAATAACAATGTTGCTGACGATAACGATGACAATGAGGATGATGATGATGATGATGATGATGATGACGACGATGATGACAATGACGATGATGATTACGACGATGGTGATGATGATGACGACGACAACAATGATGATGGTGATGATGACGACAATGACGATGATGTTGATAATTACAATGACGATGGTGATGATGATGGTGATGATGATGATGATGATGATGATGACGATGACGATGTCTATGACGATGATGATGATGATGATGATGGTGATGATGACGACAACGGCGATGATGTTGATAATGACAACGATGATGGTGATGACGATGACGACAACAATGATAACGATGATGATGGTAATGGTGATGATGGTGATGATGATGATGGTGATGACGACGACGACGATGATGATGATGATGAAATTGGCATGTTATTAAGAGGGAAATTTTTCTCTTATCTGATTCATGTCATGAAATTGGAGCTAAGCAATGGCTGTCAAGGGTCTCTATCCTAATGTGCTGAAGGCATTTATTATTTTTTTTTTTAGATATAAATTTTTGTTGTTGATGTTGTTGTTTATTTAGCCTCAGGGCAGTCCTCTACTTCTTTTATAATTTCTTTTGCATCTCAAGTGCATTATAGGAATATAAATCATCTCCGATGCTTGACTTGTTCTTTATCCCAAAAAGGAAGAAAGGGCAAAATCGACTTCAGTAGAATTAGAACTCCAAATTCAAAGAACCATCAAAACAGACACACACACACACACACATAACCAAAAACATTCTAGCTAAAACCACCAAACTTCAACAAGGAAAATAGCTAGTTATGAAATCTCAAGAAGAGATAGAGTAGTAGTGTACACTAAACAGTAAAGCGAGTAGCCTACATGGAAAACCAGCTGGTGGAGAAACCGCCTGGGGTTAAACTAGTTATAACATTCATCTGCTACTTTGATGTAGCTACTTGCTTTACTGTTTAGTATATGTTACTACTCTATCTCTTCTTGAGATTTTATAACTAGCTACTTTGCTTGTTGCAGATCAGTGACCGATGGTCACTTTGTCTACAATATATTGCTGTCAGAAGTGGATCTTAGCTATCACTCGACTGCACAGGTGGGCATGGCTGACGTGAGCCAAACAGCTCGAAACTGGCTGGTCCTGTGATCCTGTTAGCTGCTGGGGGGATAGTAGGGGTTCGCTCCCCCTGTTAGCGATGTATTGTACATGAAGGGTGCAGAGCTTGCACCGCAAACCAGCAAGCGGAAGAATCCGCCTAGGGTTAAACTAGTAGCAACATTCATCTGCCACTTTGATGCGGCTACTCGCTTTACTGCACGAAACTTCTTTATTCAGGAATCTTCCGAAAATATATTATCACTGTATCCTTCAATTTTCCGTATGGTAGGACATGCTCTGCTATTTCTAGTATGTCGAGCCATCACAGAAACTTCTTCCCTGACTCATTGGTATGGTTGTTGATAGTAGTGGTATCATGGTGAGAATTCTGGTGACATGCTGTGCTTGAGAAGACATTGTCAAGCTAAGTAAAACTGTGGTCATTCATGCATACAGGCATTTATGTGCTTACTTGTATATTCTTTTATTCTTTCATTCTTTTATTCGTTTCAGTCGTTTGACTGTGGCCATGCTGGAGCACCACCTTTAATCAAACAAGGTGACCCCAGGACATATTCTTTGTAAGCCTAGTACTCATTTCAGTGGTCTCTTTTGCCAAACTGCTAAATTACGGGTGCGTAAACACACCAACATTGGTTGTAAGCGATGATGGGGGATAAACAGTGACACACAAACACACACACATATATGACAGGTTTTTTTCAGTTTCCATCTACCAAATCCACTCACAGGGCTTTGGTTGGCCCGAGGCTTTAGTAGAAACACTTGGCCAAGGTGCCATGCAGTAGGACTGAACCTGGAACCATGTGGTTGGTTAGCAAGCTACTTATCACTCAACCACTCCTGTGAGTGTGTCTCTCTCTCTCTCTCTCTTACTTGTTTTCAGTCATTAGACTGTGGCCATGCTGGGGCACTACCTTGAATTTTAGTTGTATGAATCAACACCAGCCCTTATTTTTTAAGCCTGGTACTTATTCTATTGGTCTCTTTTGCTGGACTGCTAAGTTACGGGAATGTAAACACACCAACACTAGTTCTCAAGTGGTGATGGGTGGGGACAAATACAGACAAACACACATTGATAGATATACACACACACACCACACACACACACATATATATATATATATAATATATATATATATATATTATATATATATAAATATATTGGGCTTCTTACAGTTTCTGCCTACCAAATCCACTCACAAGGCTTTGGTTGGCCTGAAGCTATAGCAGAATACACTTGCCCAAGATGCCATGCAGTAGGACTGAACCCTTAAACCATGTGGTTGGGAAGCAAGCTTCTTACCACACAGCCACTCCTATATACTTTTTTTTATTAATTTTCATTAAAACTGAAAACAATCTTCGCATATAAATAAGATATATGTATGTGTGTGCGTGTGTGTGTGTATGAGTATATGTGAGTGTGTGAATGTTTGCCTCTCCTTGTCTCGACGTCATCAGGTAGTTGTAACTGAGTGTCACTGTCATAGAAGTGGTATCGTTTATTTCCAATACTCTGTAAAAACATGTCATGGAGAAATATTACCATGGGTGGAGACAGGTGAGGGTTGATGTTAGGAAGGGCATTCAGAGGAAGAAAATTTGCCTCGATAAACTCCATCTGAGCAACCCATGCACGGAATAGCTAACCATTAAAATGGTGATGATGATGATAGTGAGGAGGAGGAGGAGGAAAAGAGGGTTTTGGTAATGAAATGGTTGGGAAACTGCTGCACTAGGGTAAGATTTGGGTTCTAGGGGCAACTGATACAAGGGGCAACTCATATCGGACAACTTATACCTGGACAATTGAATATCTAGGACAATTGATATATAGGACAACTGACTAATAGGACAACTGACATATAGGACAACTCATAACAGGTATAAGGTGATTAAGATTTTAATTTCGAAAGAGATTTTGCATATGTGTGTGTGTGTGTTTGTGTGTGTGTGTGTATGAGTGTGTATGTGCGTGTGCGGTGTGTGTGTGTGGTTTGTATTTGTGCATGTGTGTAGTGTGTGTATGTATGTGTGTGCATGTGTGTTGTATGTGCAGTGTGTATTTGTGTATGTGTGTATGTGGTGTGTGTGTATGTGTGTGTGCGTGCATGTACATGTGAGTGAGGTGTGTGTGTGGTGTGTGGTGTGTACTGGTGTGTGTGTGTGTGTTGTGTGTGTGTGCATAAGTGTGGTATGTGTATTTGTTTGTGTGTGTGTGTGTGTGTGTGTGGTGTGTGTGTGTGTGTGTATGTGTGTGTGTGTGTGTGTGTATGTATGTATGCTTGTTCATGTGTGCATATGTGTGGTGTGTGCAGTGTTCATTTATGTGAGTGTATGTGTATGTGGTGTGTGTTTGTGCATGTATGTGTGGGTGTGTATTTCTGTGTATGTTGGTATGTGGTATGTGTGTATGTGTGTGTGTGCATAAGTGTGGTATGTGTATTTGTTTGTGTGTGTGTGGTGTGTGTATTTGTTTGTGTGTGTGTGGTGTGTGTATGTGTATGTATTTTTGTGCATGTGTGTGGCGTGTGCAGCTAATTTATTCTTAATTGATATTTCTTTGAAAATTATATCTTTATCACTTTATACCTGTTATGAGTTGTCCTATATATCAGTTGTTCTAGATATCAAGTGTCCAGGTATGAGTTGTCTGATATGAGTTGTCCGATATGAGTTGTCCGATATGAGTTGTCCGATATGAGTTGTCCAGGAATGAGTTCTCCTGGTATCAGTTGCCCTAGCATGAAGATTTGATAGAGATTTAGCTGCTATATCTAACAGGCATTTTGGTCAACCACTTAAAAGCTCCCTTGTTGGCTTAATATCAGAGTACAAAGATTCTAAACATTACACATAAAACTTTCTCCTCCAAACCAAAGCGGAATCATCAATATTACATTCTTGTAATTTCCATTTATTTTGGAAATTTGGGAATTGCTTTAACGCATAACAGTTGCATTTCTATATTTATTCTTGACTTGATTTAAACTCTAGGGTACAATCTGAAGCTGAAAGGTCATTGCTCTGTCTCCGGAGAGGAATTTTGACAATCATATAATGAGATAAAGAAACGACTCTGTAATTTATGGGAATTAGTTTACAATCATTTTTTCCTCCCTTTTTGCGTATGCATCTTTTTAAAGCCCTGGTAAGTGCTTGAGTCCCATTGCTTTCTAATGTAAAGTTTTAATCTATTGACAAAGAGAGGTTTTACCGTTCTGATTGGAAGATTTGTAATTTTCTATCTTTATCATTAGTCTATACACAGGTATGGCTGTGTGTTTAAATTTGCTTCCCAACCATGTAGTTTTGAGTTAAGTCCCATTGTGTGGCAACTTGCTGAAGTGTCTTCTATCATCGGCCCAAGTTAAGCAAAGCCTTGTGTGCAAATATGGAAGATGGAAACTAAAAGAAGCCTGCTGCATATATATACATATATATATACATATATATATATATATATATATATATATATATATTATATATAATATATATATATATATTATATATATATATATGTTAGAAGAAATGAGGTACTCAGAATATCGGATGGTTTATATTTACAGATATTTATTTGTATATTACATTTTTTATATATATATCATATCACTTAGATCATTAGTGGAGAAAGCACTAATGATCTAAGTTAGTTAGTTAGTTAGTTAATTTTTGGGCTCAAAAAGCAAAAAGCAAGGCCATGTAGGGGGACATATATGATATATATATAAAAAATGTAATATACAAATAAATATCTGTAAATATAAACCATCCGATCTTCTGAGTACCTCATTTCTTCTAATATATAATACCTGTACATCATCTCCAAACCTTCCAATATATATATATATATTTTAATAATTGCTATTTAATCTTTTAGGCTGAATCGAAACAGCTGTAAGAGACTATGTTTGATTTTTGCAGATAATAAATTTTTATTAACCCTTTCGTTACTGTATTTATTTTGAGATGCTCTGTGTTTCTTTCAATTACGTTAAATATAACAAGGAATTTAGTAAAATAACTTAGTTATCATTCAGCTAGTGTTAGGAACATAAACTGTGACTAAGGTTTGGTGGAAGATTTTAATTCAAAACTTATGTAAACAAGACATTTTTACTTAGAGCCTGAGCTGGTTTCAGCCGGGTTGGTAACAAAAGAGTTAAATGCTATATCTTCATTTTCTCACTTTCTTTTAAATGATTATAAACCATGATACACACACACACACACATATATTATATATTTATATAAAAGAAGTTTGAAAGTGCCACTATATAAGATAAATTTTAATTTTCTTGGAGATTTTACATGTTTCGGTTCTTCTTGTAATAAAAACGTTCATAATTGTTTCTTACTAGTCTCAACAGAGTCCACCTGAACTCTGTTGAGACTAGTAACAAACAATTATGAACGTTTTTATTACACTTAACTTTTTAAAATATTTTTGATAAGGTTTGTTTTTTCAAGACGAACTGAAACGTAAAATCTCTAAGAAAATTCAAATTTATCTTATAGAGTGTTGTTTTCAAATTTCTTTTTTATAAATATATACCAACTCATATTCCACCTACACTTTATATATATATATATATATATATATATATATATATACAATAATATGCTACATTACTCGATAGTCAAGATAAAACTCTGAGTTTCAGATACCGAAGTGGGAATCCACAACATCTCTTCGGTTATAGCCGGATAACCGAAGAGATGTCGTGGATTCCCACTTCGGCATCTGAAACTCAGAGTTTTATCTTGACTATCGAGTAATGTAACATATTATTGTATAGATAAATTTCCTCTATTTACATAATATTGAGGTCTCTTTCTTTCTTTTGTTATCTTACCGTTTTACCAATATATATATATATATATAATTAGAAAAAAAAACCTTTTATCAATTCAAAATGAACAATTAAATTACACCATCTAGAAAATTACATATAATAGAAATATTAAAATTAAAATAATGAAATGTCAATGATTAAGTAAATTGCAAAAAATGATAATAAAAACGTATATAATAAATTGAACATTTTTTCCTTGTAAGTTTGGATTTTATTCCCTCAAATAATAATAATTATATATATATATATATATATATATCTTTTTTACTCTTTTTACTTGTTTCAGTCATTTGACTGCGGCCATGCTGGAGCACCACCTTTAGTTGAGCAAATCGACCCCGGGACTTATTCTTTGTAAGCCTAGTACTTATTCTATCAGTTTCTTTTTGCCGAACCGCTAAGTGATGGGGACGTAAACACACCAGCATCGGTTGTCAAGCAATGCTAGGGGGACAAACACAGACCCACACACAAACACATATATATATACATATATACGACAGGCTTCTTTCAGTTTCCGTCTACCAAATCCACTCACAAGGCATTGGTCGGCCCGGGGTTATAGCAGAAGACACTTGCCCAAGATGCCACACAGTGGGACTGAACCCGGAACCATGTGGTTGGTTAGCAAGCTACTTACCACACAGCCACTCCTGCGCCTATATATATATATATATTTATATATGGTTGTTAAACGTTATGGCTGGTCATAGAATTGGTAAATGTTAACTTCCTAAAAGACATATTACTACTCTGATGCTTTAGAGTGTGCTTTTATTTCAGATGTGTGAACTACTGATGATTTAAGTACTTTTTGAGTGTTGGGCTTCACAGAGGCAATCACTAATGACCGAGATCTTTGGCATTATGGTGTGCTTGAGAAGAAGACCCATCAAGCCAAGTAAAATCACGGTTGTGGCAGATATTTTGTCATGCAAATGGCACCTGTGCCAGTGTCACATAAAAGCATCCATTACACTCTCGGAGTTGTTGGCATGTTAGGAAGGGCATCCAGCCATAGAGACCATGCCAAATCAGACTAGAGAGTGTGGTGCAGCCTTCCAGCTTGCCAGCCCTGGTCAAACCATCCAACCCATGCCAGCATGGACATTGGATGTTAAACGATGATGAGGATGATGATGATATATATATTATATATATATATATATATATATATATATATATATATATATATATATATATGAGGCTGGGCTGAAAAGTTAATAGGCTGACTATGAAACAGAGATGCTAAAGCTGTGAAATCTTGTTCAAAGAAGTCTTCAAAAGTAACTAGTTGTGACTTGTCTTGCAAATGGTCAAAATTTGGCATCAAGTGCCATCAGATAAAAGATTTAGCCTCCAAAGACAACAGTGCAAAAGTGGGCATCTGAATTTAGGAGGTGAACAGAAAGTTAGTTAGTTAGTTAGTTAATTTTTTGCCTCAAAATGCAAAAAGCAAGGCCATGTAGGGGGACATGGAGTTATGTACAGGGTGGTGTTCATGTAAAGAGTTCAGGCCACTTGTGGTCAAGGGAGACTTTGAACCGAGCAGTCGTCGGCATCTTCACCATCTCGTCTGACAGCTTATTCCACGGAGAAAGCCACTCTCCTTCGATTGAGATGAAATCGTCGTGGATAGAGCTTTTCGGAATGACCCCACAGTCAACGCTCTGGAGCAGGAGTGAAGAACAGCTCTTTCGAGAGGTTACACTTTCCGTTTATGATGTTGTGAGCAAGAATGAGATTACCACGGCGGCGGCGGAGTTTTTCTAGAGAATAAAGGTCGAGTGTCTTCAGCCTTTCTTCATAAGACAAATGCTTGAGACCAAGAACCATGCAGGTAGCCAGCTTCTGGACTCTTTCAAGATGCTGTATGTCTTTGAGGAGATAAGGAGAAGAGGCTTGAATCCCGTACTCCAATATAGGTCTCACCAGTGTGACATAGAGCAGTAGGAATATGGCTGCTGTGAGCATTCCGAATGACCGTCAAATCAAGAACAGAACTCCGCGTGCCCACCCAATATCTCTACATCCTGTACCTGCTACGACTACAGGAGAAAATATTGATCATGTTCACCACATGCTGTTGGATGACAGGGGTAATTGACTATAAATCAAATAGCCAATGTTGTTTGTGTGCCCAGTGAGAGAGTTAAGAAAATTCTACACAATATACTTAGCATGATGTTGGTTTTTGCTCGATGGGTGCCATGTTTTCTGACACCTGGTCAAAAGTGCACCAGACAGATCTAGCTGGTTCCCTTGAATGTTTCCTCTGTCAGGATGAGTTTTGACTTCATCACTTTGAACCAGAGGAAAGAGACAATCCATTCAGTGGAACACCTCTCCTCACCTGCTCCCAAAGAAGGTCAAGGTTGTTTTATTTGCAGGGAAGGTGAGACTACTACTACTACTACTACTACTACTACTACTACTACTACTACTACTACTACTACTACTACTACTACTACTTACTATTGTATTAACAGTAGGGAATAGCTTTTAGCCTTTTCTTTCAGCTGTGATACCATCAACATCAATGGAAATTGCAGCTGTGATACCAGTGCCGGTGGTACGTAAGAGAACCATCCGAACGTGGCCATTGCCAGCGCCGCCCCGACTGGCCTCATGCCGGTGGCACGTGAAAAGCACCATCTTACTGTGGCCGTTGCCAGCCTCGCCTGGCCCCCCTGCCAGTGGCACGTAAAAAGCACCATCTGATCGTGGCCGTTTGCCAGCCTCGTCTGGCACCTGTGCCGGTGGCACGTAAAAAGCACCCACCACACTCACGGAGTGGTTGGCATTAGGAAGGGCATCCAGCTGTAGAAACATTGCCAGATCAGACTGGAGCCTGGTGCAGCCTTCTGGCTTCCCAGACCCCAGTTGAACCGTCCAACCCATGCTAGCATGGAAAGTGGATGCTAAATGAAGATGATGATGATGATGATGATGAGGAATACCAACACTAGAATGGCATCCTGTCCAAGAAGAGATGTATCTCACTTCTGCTTACCACTATGAAACTAGAATTATGCACCAGCAAATACGACCCATTTTTTTGCTTAGGTATTAACAAAACTTTCAGTTTTTCTCATTTTCTTTTCAACATTATGTAATATCCTTAGTATTGTCTGCTACATATATATATATCTAGTTGTCTACAGTTTTTGATTTCCAATACATTTCAGTTGTTGGAAACTAGAAATATATTTGTGGACAGTATGTGTATGCAATGTGTATGTAATGTGTATGTAATGTGTATGTGTGTTTGAGTGAGAAAGAACGATTTTATAACTTGTGTAGTTGTTGATTCTGTTTTGTATTTAAAAAAAAAATATTTGTTGTTAGTTTAATTGGAATTTGTAGTGGTTATCTCCTGCTGCTTATAACCAAAGCTGTGATATAATCCTCTCTTGATTGGCTCGTTTTGCTTGGCTGAATATTGGAATTTAACTCATGATCTGTGTTGATTAGCTCAGCTTCTTCTATTGCTTCTAGTTTCTTCCCCAGCTTCTCTCACCCTAAATAGAGTTTCACATCCATGCACCTCGAAAACTTATTTCCTAATATTATCACCATCAATCATATTGCCACAATCACCTGTACCCTATTTGTCATTCTTACATTGACTATCTACATACACTATCGTTGTTGTTGCTAACATCATCATCATTGTTACCATCATCATTATTGTCATCATTCTTCTTCTTCTTCTTCTTCTTTCTTCTTCTTCTTCTTCTTCTTCTTCTTCTTCTTCTTCTAGTTCTTCTTCTTCTAGTTCTTCTTCATTCTAGTTCTTCTTCTAGTTCTTCTTCTTCTTCTTCTTCTTCTAGTTCTTCTTTTCTTCTTCTTCTTCTTCTTCTTCTTCTTCTTCTTCTTCTTCTTTCTTCTAGTTCTTCTTCATTCTAGTTCTTCTTCTTCTCCTTCTCCTTCTTCTTTTTCTCCTTCTTCTCCTTCTTCTTTTTCTCCTTCTTCTTTTTCTTCTTCTTCTTCTTTCTTCTTCTTCTTCTTCTTCTTCTTCTTCTTCTTCTTCCCCTACTTACAGTAATTTGCATGAAGTACTGCTGAATGAACAAAACGAGGAGATATATCATAGTGTAAAAACTAGAATGATCCTGGTAAAAGAATAAAATAAGTTTATTTAATATTTCTTCTGCGGAAGCTTCTGGATATAATATTAGAAGGAAATGAGCTGTAATAAGGAAATAGCAAACAATTCCAGCAATATAGATGGCAGGTTCACAAACATTAGGCAGTTCCATAATGTTTTAAGTCTTAATGGATACCCAGAGTCCTTTACTATCTTATTGGAAAACTAATAAGGTTTTCAGTTATAAGTACAATCTTACTAACTTTCTTATTGTTGACCACATCAACTCAGGTATGGTTTGCGCATATTTTATAGACTTATCCTCATTATCATCATCATCGTCATCGTCGTCGTCGTCGTCATCATCATCATCATCATCATCATCATCATCATCATCATCATCATTGTGGTCATCATTGTCGTCGTCGTCGTCATCATCATCATCATCATCATCATCATCATCATCACCACCATCATCCTCACCATACCCCGCTCCCATCATCATCGTCGTCGTCATCGTTTAATGTCTGTCTTTCATGCTGCTATGGGTTGGACAGTTTGATGGGATCCAAGGAATTTGCTGAACTGCATCGAGCTCCAATGTCAACTTTGGAATGGTTTCAATAGCAGGATGCCTTTCCTAATGCCAATCACTTCACAACATATACTGGGTACGTTTTTCATGTCAGTGGCATAAGTGAGATCACCAAGGAACTTACAAGAGAAGAGAGAGAAAAAGCCCATTGACTGAATGTGTGTGTATTGGGTAGGATGCATTTAGGATGCATCTGCAAGTATCATGCAGATGTCTTGCTATAGAAGAAGAGACATGGTTATCGCATTTTATACAATGGTTGGTGGAAGTGTTTGAGAAGATAAACATTTACTTTCTATAGATGGGCGTAGGAGTGGCTGTGTGGTAAGTAGCTTGCTTACCAACAACATGATTCTGGGTTCAGTCCCACTGCGTGGCACCTTGGGCAAGTGTCTTCTATAGCCTCAGGCTGACCAAAGCCTTGTGAGTGGATTTGGTAGACAGAAACTGAAAGAAGCAGTCGTATATATGTATATATATATATATATATATATATTATATATATATATATATTATATATATATATATATATATATATATATATATATATATATATAATATATATATATATATATATGTAAATATCAGAGAGTTATCATTAAGTGGTTAACTCTAGTGCTAGAAATAGCTCCTTATTCTGGTATAGCCACCAAAGTTGTTTCCACAGAAGAAATAACATTACCTTCAACGTAAGGAAAGTGAAATACAACGAAAAGATAGATTAATGCTGAACAATTGTTTCTTTATCAATATAATATGCAAGGCCACTTGGTGTTAAACTGATGGTATTATTAAATTAATATCTAATTTTTCACCCTCATTTATGAATGCATATATATATATATATATATATATATATATATATATATGTTTGTGTGTGTGTATATGTTTGTGTGTCTGTGTTTGTCCCCCACAACATCGCTTGACAACCGATGCTGGTGTGTTTACATCACCGTAACTTAACGGTTCGGCAAAAGAGACCGATAGAATAAGTACTAGGCTTACAAAGAATAAGTCCTGGTGTTGATTTGCTCGACTAAAAGGCGGTGCTCCAGCATGGCCACAGTCAAATGACTGAAACAAGTAAAAGAGTAAAAGAGTAAAGAGATACTGCATTAGAAGAAACAAGTTATCACTACAATTTGAAATGCAGTCCACACGGAAAAGTTGAATATATAACTGGAGATATGAGTAACAATCTGATCATGTAATCCTGTACTCATTAGGGTTACATATGGCAGTCACCATATTTCATCGTATAACAAATATCACTGATGGATTCAGGGTGACTGGAGATATACAGGGTGTTTCAAAAAATTTGGTATTATTTGAGATGTAAATATCACAGAAACTAAATAGTCAAAGCAAATGAAAACTAAACAGGCTTAATGTTGAGTAACATAAGATTTATTCCTCCAAATTTGAATGAGAAATTCAAAGGTATGTGAATTCCGTGAATGATTTCACAAATATTCAATATGCGCATCGGCTGAGACACAGAACACGTCAAATCAGTAGTCCAGCTCCTCCAAAACATGCTGCAGCATGTCTTGGGTAGCAGTCTCCAGTGCACTAGTGATTCTCTGCTCGAGTTCCTCTAGGTTTGTAGGAAGAGTTGGGGAGGGCATAGACCAGGCCCTTCACACAGCCCTAAAGAAAAAAATTCTCAAAGGTGCAGGAGTGGCTGTGTGGTAAGTAGCTTGCCTACCAACCACATGTTTCTGGGTTCAGTCCCACTGCGTGGCATCTTGGGCAAGTGTCTTCTGCTATAGCCTCGGCCGACCAATGCCTTGTGAGTGGATTTGGTTGACGGAAACTGAAAGAAGCCTGTCGTATATATGTATATATATGTATGTATGTGTATGTATATGTTTGTGTGTCTGTGTTTGTCCCTCTAGCATTGCTTGACAACCGATGCTGGTGTGTTTACGTCCCCGTCACTTAGCGGTTCGGCAAAAGAGACCGATAGAATAAGTACTGGGCTTACAAAGAATAAGTCCCGGGGTCGATTTGCTCAACTAAAGGCGGTGCTCCAGCATGGCCGGAGTCAAATGACTGAAACAAGTAAAAGAGTAAAAAAGTAAAAAAAGTGTCAGGCCAGGCGAATGTGGTGGCCATTTCAACAGCACATTTAATCAGGATGTGCCAAACTGTCCTTGGAGGAATCTGAGTTTCCAGATTTGTTCTTCTTATGGACTTCTAAGGGCTTTGCAAGAATTTTTGGCGAACCTGCTCAACCATCTCTTCCGATGTTAGTGGCCGTCCAGATCCTTTTGTCCTGCACAGACAACCTTCCTCTTTGAATTTTTTGCGACATGTCCAAATCAGCATTGTTATTGGTAACTTTTTAGAGAACTCTCTAGCAAATTCACGCTACACAGTCTTGTTTGACTGTGTTTGAGCATACTCCAACACACAAAACGCCTTTTCTCTTCCAGTGAATGCCATTTCTATACCTGAAAAGATAAACATATCAAACATTAAAACATAAAATTTTGATCTGTTTCTACATATGCTGTTAAAATTTGAAATCATTTGAACAAGAACTGGCAAAGTTATTAGATCGCAAAATGATATAAAATTTTTGGAAACACTGTATATATTCCACAGAGGATCTTCGCTAAGGAAATATATTACAAAATAAGTGGACACCTGATTTTGACAAAGTATGTACATCAGTTTAAATGCATATTAGCAAAGTGGACAATTACTTTTGTGAACATGTTTAAGAATGCCTTTTCTTCTATGTCACAAGCTTCTGTATTTAACCCTTCAGCATTTACACCAGCCATATCCAGCCCGAATATTTTATGTGTTATTTGTTCAGATTGGCCAGATCCAGCCTCTTACACCTAACCTGAAGTGTTATTCTAAAAATAAACAGATCATCATCATCATCATCATCGTTTAGCCTCCACTTTCCATGGGTTGGATGGTTGCATCAAAACCTTGAAGCTATGAGATGATGCATGATTAATTCAAAACAATGTGAATAATTAAGAACTACATTTGACGAAGTAACCTAGATGCTAAATTATTAAAGTGATCTATATTTAAACCTCCCATCAAAATTTCATGATAATATGTTTCAAACACCAGATTAATAAGGACAAAAGTATTTTACAAAATTCTTTATTATTTTCCATATGAACTGAAAGAAAGAAATATGGTAGCAACAGAAATTTGGTAACAGATATGGCTGGTTAAATGCTAAAGGATGAAGTCTGGAAATGTGGAACAGAGAACCAAAGGCACTCTCATCATATAAGAGCAGAAGCAATTGTCCACAATGCTAATTGGACAGTCAAGCCAATGTGCATATCTTGTCAAAATCAGGTGTCCATTTATTCAGTAATATATTTCTTAAGGGAAGAGCCTCTGTGGAATATATATATCTTCAATTATAAAAGAATATAAAAGTTTATATTGCTGATAACATTTAGGTATTAATTTATATCTTAACCCTTTTGTTACCAACCTGGCTGAAACTGGCTCTGGCTCTGAGTACAAATGTTTTGTTTTCGTAAGTTTTGAATTAAAATCTTCCACCAAACCTTAGTCATAATTTATGTTCCCAACACTAGCTGAATGATAACCGAGTTATTTTACTAAATTCTTTGTTATACTTAAAGTAATTAAAAGAAACACAGACCATCTCGGAATAAATACAGTAATGAAAGGGTTAAACATCAAATTAAGAAGGACAAAGTTTTTTTTTTTTACAAAATTCTTCATTATTTTCCCAAATGAATTGAAACAAAGACAATGTATTTCAACGAAAATATGGTAATAAGTGGGTTAAAAGTGACAAATATAGAAAAATATAAGAATCTATATTGCTGACAGTATTTGGATATTACTCTGAGAACAACTATATTTGCATCATAGGTATAAGAAGGCATAAACATAACAAACACTAAGACAAATGTTTCAATAGAAAGATTACTTTTATGATGAAAGCTTGTGACAAAGATGTTGACAACCACATACAAATTTTATCAAATGTCACAAATAGAATGCAGCAATGCTGTGAGTTGCATGGCTTTCATTTTGAACTACTTGAAGCTAAAATGAAAAGTATGGCTTTCTCTGTAACAGTTCTCTGCTGTGTATTCTTCTTGTTAAGGGTTCTCTTCCATGACTATTGTATTCATGGTTTGGGGCCTTTCTTTATGTAACCATAAATAAGTATGAGATTTTTTTCTATCCCTTTATAGAATTTGTTTTCATTTTGTACAATCTATGTTCTTTACAATTATTATTATTGTTGTTGTTGTTGTTGTTGTTATTATTATTATTGTTGTTGTTGTTGTTATTATTATTATTATTATTATTATTATTATTATTGTTATTATTATTATTATTATAATTATTATTATTGTTATTATTATTGTTATTGTGGCTGGTGTTGTTGGTGTTGTTGTTGAAGTGGTGCACTGGCAGAATTGTTAGCATGCCAGACAAACTGCTTTGTGGTATTTCATCTATCTGCATGTCCTGAGTTCAAACTCCATCAAGGCTGATTTTACCTATCGTCTTTTCAGGGTCAATAAAATAAGTACCAGTTGAGCTCTAAGGTCAACATAATCAACTAATTCCATCACCCCAAATTCCAAGCCTTGTGCTCATAGTAGAAAGAATTATTATTATTATTATTATTATTATTATTATTATTGAGTGAGAGAGTAGTGCATGCCGTCAAAGTGATACTGGGGTAATATATACAAAGCCCAGTATACCCATCATGACTACCTGTCTGATAAGGGTACACCAGGCACATGTATCACAACCATATGCGCGCGACATGGTGATCTCATATCGAGATAAACAGCACATGACCTTGCAGGTGGGGCCCAGTTAGAATTTTCTTCAGGTTGAGTAGCCCATCCCGCTCAAACGGTCCCTGAATAAGGGTTGTTTAAGGATGTTGAAAGAACCACCCATGTTTCCAGAGGTGAACTATTCAAACCCCAAAGAATCCCTCTCAACACATGGCTATGATGCTCCCCCACTACTTCTGCTCGTGATCAGAGATGCACATATCGTCAGCCACTAAGGGACATGCTCAACTGGTTATGGTCAAACAACTGACAAGCAAATCTGTGGTATTGAGCAGAATATTTGCTGTAGCCCATCTTTTATACCAAGACAAAACAATGTACATGATAACACTTCCAATCAGTTAAGATCAGAAGCCATGAGAGCCACTGCCTGGTACTGCATCAGGGCATTTATTATTATTATTATTATTATTATTATTATTATTGTTATTGTTATTGTGGTTGGTGTTGTTGTTGTTGAAGTGGTGTGCTGGCAGGATTGTTAACATGCAGACAAACTACTTAATGGTATTTTTATTATTATTATTATTATTATTATTATTATATTATTATTATTGTTATTGTTATTGTGGTTGGTGTTGTTGTTGTTGAAGTGGTGTGCTGGCAGAATTGTTAGCATGCAGACAAACTACTTAATGGTATTTTATCTGTCTTCAGTCCTGAGTTCAAACTCCATCAAGGCTGGCTTTACCTTTCGTCTTTTCAGGGTCAATAAAATAAGTACCAGTTGAGCTCTAAGGTCAACATAATTAACTAATTCCATCACCCCAAATTCCAAGCCTTGTGCTCATAGTAGAAAGAATTATTATTATTATTATTATTATTATTATTATTGTTGTTGTTGTTGTTGTAGTAGTAGTTGTTGTTGTTGCTATTATTGGTGAACTGGAAAACTTTTTAGACAAAAATGCTGCTAAGCATTTTGTCTGTCTTTATGTTCTGAGTTCAAATTCTGCAGAGGTCGACTTTGCTTTTCATCCTTGTAGGGTCAATAAAATAAATAGCAGTAGAGCACTGGAGTTGATGTAATTGACTAGCTCCCAAACCCTAAATCCCTGGCCTTGTACCTATAGTAGAAAAAAAAATTATTATTGTTATTGGTGAGCTGGCTGAATCATTAGCATGCTTAGCAACATTTTGTCTGTTTTTTTCATTCCAAGTTCAAATTCCGCTAAGGTAACTTTACCTTTCATCCTTTTGGGGTGGAAAAAGTAAATACCAGTGAAGCACTGGGGTCGATGTAATTGACTTAACCCTCACACCCCAAATTCCAGGCCTTGTGCCTACAGTAGAAAAGATTATTATTTTTGTTGTTGGTATTGTTGTGTCGTGTTCTTTTGTGGTTTTTGTTTAAAGTAGTAAAGTGGAAGAATTAGGGGGCATATGTCAAGTTATTGTTGTGGTGGTGATGGTGGAGTCAATAAAGTGTCTTGCAGTGTTTTGTTACAATCTCCTACATTCCAAGTTTGAACATTGCCAAAGCTGACCATATCTTTCATATTTCAAAATCATTAAAAATACCAGTCATAAACTAAGGGTAACTGTAATCATCTATACTCTTTCCATGTGACCTTGTACCTATGTTAAAAATCTCTATTTCTCTTGTTATTAACCATAATAATATATTTATGGTTGTTTCTCCATCCTTGTCTTAGATCCATTTTATTTATTCCTTTCAAATTGACAAACAAGAACTTGTAAAGTTCTGGTGGGTGGGGAAGTTGATATTTTTTGTGGTTTTGTGCTAACTGAAGAAACTATTACTACTGGTAAAAATTGGTAGAGCGCTGAACAAAATGCATAGTGGTATTTAATTAAGATCGTTTACAATCTGAGTTCAAATTCTGCTGGAGTTGAATTTGCCTTTCGTCTTTTAATGGTCAATGAAATAAATAAAATAAGTACCAGTCATATGCTGGGATTCATTTCGTCAACTGTCCACCTCATTCGTGGCTTTGTGTGCATCATCAATGTCTATCACATCAAATCTCTATCTTCTCCTACTCTAATATCACCAGTCATTAGTAATATAATTATGATCTCAATCTAGTACTTCTAGGGAGCCTTTATGCACAAGAAATAACAACTAAAACCTTTCAAATAAAAGCTCACCATATCAAAAAAGAAGATCATGGCTAATGTGTGTGTGTGTGTGTGTGTGTGTGTGTATACATATGTATATATGTGTGTGTGACATACCAAGGATTTCCTAAATTATGGTAGTAAAATAAGATAGAAAAGGGAGTAATATAACAAATAATTCTTTTGGACAGTTTTAACTGCTCCAAAGTTAAATGACCTGAAGGCCACATTCTCTTGGGCATATCGCTGCATGACCTAAAGCAAACAAAATATTTTCTGGAACTTTCTGATATATTGTTTATGGAACAAATTATATTCTAGCCAAATAGGTGTAAAACCATTTTAGGTCTCTGCTTCACACGCTACATATAACTCATCCATAATGTGGAAGGTGGTGGTACCAACGTTTTTCTAATACTATAACCCAATCAGATTTTCAACGAAAGGTCCAAATGGAAACCTTGATATGCACCCTACAAGAAGTATGAGAACCCTGTCCAGTTTGAATTTACACAAAGCTAACTGGAAATCAATTCAAAAAGAGATCCTCAAACACAATTGACTTGAAAGTCTTTTTTTCAGAACAATGAAATAAAAAAAATTCCATTGGAAAAACTCCAAGGAATTATTATTGGTTTGTCAGATAAATTCGTTTGTTTTCTTTTTCTGGCTGTTTATTTTAAACCTTAGTTTCCGTCTACAGTTTTAGCAAATCAGTCAATGATAATTCTCATTCTTTGTCCATGACTTCTCACTGATGCTTCAGCAACTGGTCAATGTCTTGACAGAAGAAACCACCAGGCCTTGACTCAAAGAAACCATCAAGCTACGTTTCCAACCCCAAATTGTTGTTGAACGAAATATGTCACAGACTGTTGGAGAGTGACTGAAAAATGTTAATAACCTGAAGGTGGTATATCACTGGAATATGGTGAGTGTGGTAGAACTTCCAAAGCAAACTTCTGAAAAGTATTTTTGGTGAAATTAGTGACATAGGCGCAAGTGTTGTGTTGAAGAAGCATGCAGTTTCCCCTGTCAGGTCGTTTGAACATTACTGACCAAGTGAAGGTAACAGGCGATGGTATCATGAGAGCATACTGTCAGTTGGACCAATTCCTCAGTGGACTGGCACAGATTCTTGTGAATGAGCTTGCTCAGTTGATCCTCATTGAATTGAACAGGTCTGGTCAGAATGTGGAGAGTCTGTGAGGTCAAATTTCCCCTCCTTCTGTGCATTTCTTTCAGTAACAGTGTTTTCTCCCTACATACACAGATGTCTCAAGCAACTTGAGTAGATTTGGGATCTTGACTGAAAGCAAAAAAAAATATCAAAACCGCTAATATTTTTTTCCTGCTGGACAATCTATTGTTATATGTCTAAAAAAAGGTAAAAGTTATTCAAATTTCAAAAGCGATTAACAACAGTTGTTGAGGAACAATAGAGCTATAAAACTCCATATAACACTATGATAAAAAATACGTTTTGTGTTAATAGAAGTAACATTGGAAAGAAATGAATGAATTTATCTGACAACCCAATACATCTACGTTACCAGTGTGAAAAGTACATTGAACGATATTTGTGTACAAAATGTGATATTGTATGGTAGTGAGCTGTAGGCTTTTTGAAGACTAGAAAAAAATAAAATTAGCATATTTTGCTGGATATGTAATGTTGATGTGGTGTCCATATATGGCAAAGTATGAATGGGCTGAGAGAAAATCTAGGTATAAGAAATATCTAATGTAGTGAGCAAAAAGGAAAGACAGCACTGGTATGGGTGTGTGATGTGATGCATGGAAGCACTCCGTCGGTTACGACGATGAGGGTTCCGGTTGATCCGATCAACGGAACAGCCTGCTCGTGAAATTAACGCGTAAGTGGCTGAGCACTCCACAGACACGTGTACCCTTAATGTAGTTCTCGGGGATATTCAGCGTGACACAGAGAGTGACAAGGCCGGCCCTTTGAAATACAGGTACAACAGAAACAGGAAGTAAGAGTGAGAGAAAGTTGTGGTGAAAGAGTACAGCAGGGATCACCACCATCCCCTGCCGGAGCCTCGTGGAGCTTTAGGTGTTTTCGCTCAATAAACACTCACAACGCCCGGTCTGGAAATCGAAATCGCAATCCTACGACCGCGAGTCTGCTGCCCTAACCACTGGGCCATTGCGCCTCCAAGATGTGATGCATAAAGGAACACCAAATACTCAAAGTGAATGAAACTTGTTGAAAAGGGAGACTGAGGAAAACTTAGGGCAAATTGGTGCTGGTTGATCTCAAAATATTGCATCTCGTGAAGTAGATGACACAGGACTATGTTAATTCTTGGTACATTGTACAGAAAAACTTGGCCATCCATGCAGGCATAGCAGAATATGTTAAACGAAAACTGATGGAAGCTGGAGTATATGATATAAATCCACATCTGAGCATTTTTCCTATTTGTACCTGGTAAATTTCCCCGGCTGTCATTCTTCCTTATTTGATGCTCTCTCATCTCTCAACCACCCATCCCCTATTCACTGTATCTTATCAGCTGTAGAATGACAGAAACATTTATATCTTCCCATACTCAATTCCATAGTCTTACCATAATTGATATATCTCTATACTTCACCCACTTCTATCACATTGCGTGAATAACACTTGTTAGTATCCAATATACTCGATTCTTTACAGTAACGTAATTTCCCCGTTAATCAGGTACCAGGAAGGAGAAGTGACATTAATGACAGCCATATATTTACAGGTAGGGAAAGAGAGAGAGAGAGAGAGAGGGGGGAGAGATGGAGGTGTATCCAATGCCAAGATTCCAATATCAATGGCATTCTCTCCCCATTTCTAAATTGGCAACTATGACTCTCTTTCCACCCAGTGTTACCTTCCTCAACTGCTTTCATTGATATCCATCACACTCACAAACATACTCTCACTACCAACGACCACTTTTTCTCTCTCTCTCTCACCAGCATTTAATTCCTCCCTCTCATAATGGTGCCCGAGTAACAAGGGTTTGCATCAGATCTGTTGGTATCTGATACACCTCTGGCAGAAACGTTAGCACGCCGGGCGAAATGCTTAGCGGTATTTCGTCTGCCGTTACGTTCTGAGTTCAAATTCCGCCGAGGTCGACTTTGCCTTTCATCCTTTCGGGGTCGATAAATTAAGTACCAGTTACGCACTGGGGTCGATGTAATCAACTTAATACCTATGTCTGTCCTTGTTTGTTCCCTCTGTGTTTAGCCCCTTGTGGGTAATAAAGAAATAGGTTGATCGTGCACGTGCTGTCGGTATAAGGCGGCGAGCTGGCAGAAACGTTAGTGCGCCGGGCGAAATGCTTAGCGGTATTTCGTCTGCCATTACGTTGTGAGTTCAAATTCCGCCGAGGTTGACTTTGCCTTTCATCCTTTCAGGGTCGATAAATTAAGTACCAGTTACGCACTGGGGTCGATGTAATCGACTTAATACCTATGTCTGTCCTTGTTTGTCCCCTCTATGTTTAGCCCCTTGCGGGTAATAAAGAAATAGGTATCTGATACACCTCAATCGTTCTCCCCGCTCTCTTTCTCCTACCAATAAATATATAATTGTTATTAATATCTCTCATCTTTCGCGATGCCTGATGGACGAAGGATTACGCTGAATCCAATACATCCATTCCACCAACTTCCAGTTCCTCTTCCTTGTGTACTCATCACTCTCTTGGCCATGTCCACTACTCATTACTTATTCCCTCTCCGTCAAGGTCCACTTTGCTTTTCATCCTTTCATGGGTGATAACATTAAATTATTAGTCAAGTACTGGGGCTGATTTAACCGACTTGCCCCCATCCTCTCAAAATTGCTGGCCTTGTGCCCAAATTAGAAAGTATTTATATGAACCTGCAAATCTTTTTATTTTTAGAAGGGAGGGTGGATACAGTGATTTATATCGACCCAGTACTTGATCAGTATTTGATTAGCAGAAACGTTAACACGCTGGGCGAAATGCTAAGCGGTATTTCGTCTGCTGTTACGCTCTGAGTTTAAATTCCGCCGAGGTCAACTTTGCCTTTCATCCTTTCGGGGTTGATAAATTAAGTATCAGTTACGCACTGGGGTCGATATAATCGACTTAATCCGTCTGTCTGTCCTTGTTTGTCCTCTCTATGTTTAGCCCTTGTGGGTAGTAAAGAAATAGATTGTTTTATCAATCGCTGAAGGATGAAGAGCACAATCTGTATTGGCAGGATTTGAACCAAGAACAACCCAGAAACTAAATATTGCAATGCTTATTACTCATTCTGCCAACCACTACAGTTAAATGATTGTCGCTTGGTGACAACAAATGTTGGGGAGAAGATGTTTGAAGAGGCAACATTTTATAACTTATGGAAACGTTCTTCTTGGTATGTCATTTATGCATCGTTTAGTTGTTATTGTATTCACATAGGATCCAATTATTAAACTTCTTCAGCTGTTTGCATATCTTTTAAATAGTCTGAAATTGTTAGAATACCAACAACCAATACTTGAGTGATTTCTCAAACGAGTTTGGCATATATTTTCTTCCCTTAACATCTCCACAAGATAATTTATAACAACTGAAACATATCACTTTACCGTTCTTCATTTCCATTTTTGTCTTTGAGATCTTCCATCTCCATTGTAAAACTTTTGAAAGAAATGCTGCAGTACACATAGTACACATAGTATACATTTGAAAATTGGTATTGCAGCAAAATACAATGTCATGTAAGAAAATAATGTATAAATCATTTTTCATCTTTTATATGTTTGAAAGCTGGCATTGGCTGAGTGGTTAAGCTGTTTGCTTCTCAACCGCGTGGTTTTGGTTCAGTTCTACTCTCTTTACTCTTTTACTTGTTTCAGTCATTTGACTGCAGCCATGCTGGAGCACCGCCTTTAGTCGAGCAAATCGACATCAGGACTTATTCTTTGTAAACCTAGTACTTATTCTATCGGTCACTTTTGCAGAACTGCTAAGTGACGGGGACATAAACACACCAGCATCAATTGTCAAGCGATCTTAGGGGGACAAACACTGACACACAAACATATACACACACACACATACATACATATATATATATATATTATATATATATATAATATATATATATATATATATATATATATATATACATATATATGACGAGCTTCTTTCAGTTTCCGTCTACCAAATCCACTGGCAAGGCTTTTGTCGGCCTGAGGCTATAGTAGAAGACACTTGCTCAAGGTTCCATGCAGTGGGACTGAACCTGGAACCATGTGGTTGGTAAGCAAGCTATTTACCACACAGCTACTCTTACGCCCCATCTACCTCAGATCTGGTACCCTCCTATGGTCAAATAAATGATGGTCTTCAGGAACAACGATTTGATAACTCAGACAAGGCAAACATGTCTGTGATGAAATGGTTACAACAGTGCACACCTGAGTCTTTCAAAGAGGATTCAACATCTGGGGGTAAATGCATTGCTTGTGATGGAGACTACAATGTTAAGTAGAAACTTTGTATAGAGTAGGTGTTACTCTACCAACACGTGACCTCAGTGAGTTAATAAAAAAGTTATGCCCACTTATGTATAAATTTCAAGACAACCCTTGTATATATTCCCTTTTACTTGTTTTTGTCATTTGACTGCAGTCATGCTGGAGTTTTTAGCCTTAAAGTGTTTTTAGTCAAAGAAACCGACCCCAAGACTTTTTCTTTGTTTGACTAGTATTTATTCTATCAGTCTCTTTTGCTGAACTGCTAAGTTATGGGTACATAAATACACCAAGATTGGTTGTCATGCAATAGTGAAGAGAGAAACACAGATACAAAGACACACACACAGACACAAAGACTTCACACACACACATACATACACACGTACATACATACATATATATTTCAACACATAGAAAATAATTCAGGAGAAAAAATATTTGCAAAGATATCATTAACTCTATTATTATCTAGTGTAACATACTTAGTATGTTCTTTGATTAATTTTTTATATATATACATATAAATAAATGGAGTTAAACGCAGGTGTTATTTAAATTCTTTTACTTCCGACATATCTTTAGAAGATATCACTGGTATTATTCCAAAAGAATAAAATGGTGTAAAACAGTGATATCTTCAAAACATATGTCGGAAGTAAAATAATTTGAATGATACATGCGTTTAATTCCAATTATTTATTTATATATATTATACAAAAATTTCTCGTAAACCTGAAGTTTCTACCTTTAAAAACAAGGAGTTACAACCTTTTTACTTGTGCGATTTTTTGCTACCCTGATAACTATTTATCTATTTTTTTCCTGTTAATTGTTAACAAGGGAAAAATACACACATCTATTGATATATATATATATATATATATATATATATATATATATATATATATATATATACATACATGTGTAGCAATATTGTTTTCTTCATTGCTATCTTCACTGTTTGAGAAAAGTATTAAGAATGATCTCGTTTGAGATTACAAACATCTTTGGCTAGTTTAACGTTGTTGTAACCACTAACCTGATTGGTTGACATGTGACACGAGTGGTCTCTACATAGTTTGCGCCATTGGTTGACATGTGACACGAGTTGTCTCTACATAGTTCGCGCCACTGGTTGACATGTGATGCGGTTTGTCTCTACATATTTCGCGCCATTGTTCCAAGCCGACCAATCGCGGCCTTTGGTTAAGATTCCAATTTCTGAAGTTCGTTTGAGCCGCCCAAACGGTATAAAAAGGAGTGTTTTCAGACACCTTTCGTCTTTGGTTTCTAGTCCTTGTGAGGACTAAACCTCTGACCACACAGAGCATACTCAACCATGTTCCAGTTCGAAAGGCAGGCGACCACCAAGCAAAACTATCTACGAAGATTTAGCTTGTACATAAGATGGCTACAGATTCAACTCATACTGTTAGTGTGAAAATCTCACCACGGAAAAACAGTTGCAGAATATCTATATCAAGAGAAAAATAACCAAGCAGAACATATAATGAAGACGCTGCAAAAACCAAGCGACAGACACGACGTCATCGCCAACATCGTCTCTATCTACGAAGATTTAACTTGTACACAAGATAACTACAGATTCAACTCAAGCGGTTAGGTGAAAATCTCACCACGGCAAAACGGCTACAGTAAATATATCTGAAAGAATATCCATATCAAGAGAAAGATAAACACAACAAGTGATTCAACTAATCTCAGCTCCGAGACACAACATCTTGATATTGAACTCTTACACTTCGTGTACCTCATAAACAGTAAATCAATTACCTGTCTTTAGTTTTAGTTCTTGTAAGAACTGGCTTCAGAGACAGCGCTGCTCAACCAAATGATATACGATTGTTCCTGCTACAACTAGCTACGACGCTAATGTACACTCAACAACAGAAAGCCTACTATCTTCGCCGCCTCCACCATCAGGTACTTTTTATGTCAACCGCATTCACCCTGATTGCTCTGTCCACACACGAACACACAGACACAAACACGTGTTGCATGCGTACATACGTGCTAACGTTTACAAACTCCTAACATTGACACGATTGTAAAATAAATAATGTTTATATCTCAAACAGAAGAATTGTTGTCAATCCACTTATGTTCTATTGTTACTGCATGTATTTATGGCTTGTAATAATTCGTTAAGAATAGGACCACGTGCGATCGTATTTCCTACACGATACGACCACATGTGATCCTATTTCTTACACATAAATGCTTCTTTCAGTTTCTGTCTACCAAATCCATTCACAAGGCTTTGGTTGGCCTGAGACTATAGTAGAAGACATTTGCCCAAGTGGAACTGAACCTGGAACCATATGGTTGGGAAGCAAGCTTCTTACCACACAACCACGCTTGCACCTGTATCTGTATGTTGTGCTCCAATTATTATTGGTATAAATGTAAACTTATAATCTGGATATAGAAACTGAAAGTTTCGAAGCAGTTGTCCATAGTTATCTTCTTTCTCTTTGATTTTCAAAGAGATATTCACATCAGCAGGACAGCTGATCTCTATGATAGTACATACTTTTTCTTGTCTGCCCCAAACAACGACATCCAGCCTGTTATGCTTACATTTAAGAGATGTTTTCATGGGAATGGTCCATCAGTTTTCCTTGTGCATGTATTTGAGTATGTATTCGATAACAGAGAGATTCTCTGTATGTATATAGTTGCAGCAAAGCCATATAGTAAAGAAGTTCATTTTGCAACTTGTATTTGCCCAAGATGTTACACAATGACATTTTGAGCAAAAATATATAAATGTGGGATCGGAAATTGGCTTTGATTTGAGCGATAAAGCTCCAAAAAAACCAGTAATTTCCCTTTGATCGACCTGAAACCACAGTAGAAGTCACTTGCACGGTGGAATGAAACCAGAAACTACATAGTTGAGAAGTGAACATCATCACCAAAGAACTATATCTGACCCTGAGTAGTAAGTAATTGTAAATCACAAACTACATACAATTCTGTTGCATAATGGTGATATCCTTTCACATCTAATTTGGTTTTGTTTAATTATCCTGATGATGTTAATAAAATAAGACTCATAAGATTCTCTTAAATTTTGATACAAGGCCAGTCATTTTAGAGGAAGTGGGTAATTCCTTTACCTCGGTTCAAGTGGTCAGCTGCTACTTATCAATCCCAAAAGGATGAACAACAAAATTGACCTCAGCGGCATTTGAACTCAGAGCATGAAGCTGGAAGAAATGCTGATAAGCTTTCATCTGGTATGCTAACGATTCTGTCAGTTCGCCACCTTTATCATCATCATCATCATCATCATCATCATCATCATCATTTAGCGTCCGCTTCCCATGCTAGCATAGGTTGGACGGTTCAACAGGGGTCTGAGAAGTCAGAAGACTGCACCAGGCCCAGTCTGATCTGGCAGTGTTTCTACAGCTGGATGCCCTTCCTAACGCCAACCACTCCGTGAGTGTAGTGGGTGCTTTTTACGTGCCACCGGCACAGGTGCCAGACGAAGCTGGCAATGGCCATGATCGGATGGTGCTTTTTACGTGCCACCGGCACAGAAGCCAGTCAAGGCAGCACTGGCATCGGCCATGTTCAGATGGTGCTTTTTATGTGCCACCAGTACGGGTATCACAACTACAATTTCCATTTGATTTTTATTAATACACCAAATTTTAAAATTTTCACTAAACTTTAAAATTTCCACAGGTGTAGCCAAACAGAAAAGATATTGTGTACCTTTGAACAATTTGAGAAATAATGGATTTCATTTTGTGACCACTCCTACTGTTTGCTGCTATTTTACATGAAAAAAACACCAAGTTCTGAGATAAATTGAATCTGTTAAAATATCAAAACTTTTGAGTTGATGGCATCAGAGACCATCTTCTGGCAGACCATAGACGTTTCTGCCTTACTGGCAAACTTCTTAATTCTTAATGATTATGCCATCTATTATGAAGAGCTAAGTATAAAGTAGAAGCTTGCCACAATGAATAACAGGAATTTTGTAAAATAAACAAGTATTTTATTATCTTGGTGTAAAGCACTCAAACCCACCTTTTATGTTTTACTTGGAGACCAGTGGATTCTACCCAATTGCTGTTGTTATGATAAACTGCATGAATACTGTCTTCAGCTGTAACCCAATGACGCACAAAGAATTCTGTGTTTCCATAGTAGTTTATTATGCATGATTAATGAATGTAATATTTAGCGAGGTAAGAACATTTGCGAAAGTTTTATGGAATGAATGATAAATCGCATTATAAGATTCAAAGCTTTTCTATTATCATTAACGATATTAATAAAGTAAATCAATAGATATAAATTATAGATATGTTTTGATTAGTACTGATCAACACTTAAATGTATATATAGGCACAGGCATGGCTGTGTGAATATGGAGTTCACTTCAGTTCCATTTGGTGTTTAGTTATAACTCTCTTCTTGGCATCTAGGGCAAATGTCTTCTATAGTAGCCTCGGGCCTGTCAATACCCAACTGTGAGCGTAATTGACAAGACAGAAACTGCACGGAGGCCTAGGACATATATACATATACATATGGTTTAAATGTACAGAAAACAAAAGGAAGAGACAGGCGAGGGAACAATAAGTAGGTGTATAAGTTTGACAATCAAGGAAAAGGGAAAAGTTTTTGACGTTTCAAACCTAGGCTCTTCAACAGAAAGGGATGAGAAGGAAAAAAATGGAGAGAAAGATAAAGAAAGAAAGAGAGAGAGAGAGAGAGAGAGAGAGAGAGAAAGAAAGAAAGAAAGAAAGAAAGAAAGAGAGAGAAATGGGTCAGAATTAACAGTTCCACATATTGAAATGACCAGAAGGAAGAGGCCAATGGAAGGGGAAATAACAACGACCTGGTTAAGGTGGGATGCACAAACGTATGTATATGATAAAGGCGTGTGTGAGTGTATATGTGTGTGGAGAGGGGAGGGGGAGAGCGTGTGTGTGTCTATGTGCGGGTGAGCATTAGGTTATGTAAGTCTGTGTTTGTGTATGTGTGTGTGTGTGTGCATATGGAAGCGTATGTGTATATGCGTATAAATAAGCAAGTATAATACGTGTGCTAGGTGGAGTGATGTATGCTCTGTGTGTTTATGAGGACGTGTGTATGGGTGTGGGAGTGTGTGGAGTTGTTTATAGAACTAGCAGTATCGCCCGGCGTTGCTCGGGTTTGTAAGGGAAATAACTATATAAGCATTTTTAGAGAGTTATAGCAAAAAAATAGCAAAAAAACGCATTAAAAATGGAAAAAAAATTATGGTAAATTTTTTTTAAATCGTTGACTCATCGTAGACATTTTTAGAGAGTTACTTCCCTTATATAATAGCTAAAAAAATGCATTAAAATGGAAAAAAATGATGGTAAATTATTTTTAAAATCGTAGACTCATCGTAGACGCGCGCTAATACCCAGAAGGGCTCGATATGAATCACGACTATAAGATACCCGGTTTTGGTTAAACTGCACCGCAAAATGTGGGAGTAGTTAGGAATCTAAATCGTAGGAGACAGACACACAACTTGACTTTTATATATAAAGATGTATATAAAGTTTTCAGGTGTGTGCGTGCGCGCAAACGCACGTGTATATCAGCTAATGTGTGCATGAGTGAGTAGCGTGTGTGTGCATTTGTGCTTGTGTGTATTTGTGCATCAAGTGTTTGAGACACTGTAGTGTGCATGTACATTGTGTGTGTTTATGCGTGAATATTGTATGTTTATGCATGTTGTGGGTGTGTGTATGCGTGAATATTGTGTGTTTATATGCGAGTGTATGTATGTGAGCGAGTGTAGCCACTGTAACTAGTTGGTGTGTGTGTGAATGAGGTGTTGGATAAAGTGTGTGTGTATATGGAGTTGATGTGAGTGTGATGTTCTGTGTTTGTGGATATGTGTATGTGTGTTAGGACGTTTTGTATGTGTGTATGAGGCCGTGTGACATATATGTATGTGTTGTGGGGGAAATGTATGGAGGCATGGGGTGGGATAAAGTGATGGGAGGTGCTTGGTGTTAGTGTATGTGGAGTGGGAAGAAGTGTGTGTCGGTGTTTGCTTAGTGGTGTGTGTGACGTGGGTACTGAGTTAAACGGTGTACGCATGTGTGATATACATACATAAATACATAAATATATACACATATACACGCGCAGCGTCTTATTGAATCGTTGAGCAGTAAACAGTGATGTTATGTTGTCGTTCACTGTCAACAAATCGTCCGCCAGCTCTGTGTTTTCTAAAGCTAAAAAAAAAAAAATTATTTAAAAGATTAAAAAATAACGAATGGCGACTGGAAGGGCATCCGGTTGTAGAGCAAGTCTTCAATAAGTGTTCATCTAACCCATGCTAGCATGGAAAAACAAACATAAACCTGACGAGTGACCAAATGAATAGACATACACACACAATGTAGAAAATAAATAAGAGGAAGAAAATGTTATTAGTTGAAATGTTCTGTTACAATGTAAGATGCAACTTCTTCGAGTTGTTGTACAATGATTATTTGCAGTTCTATTATCCAGTCTCTACGTAGTTAGCTTAATCTGTGAATGCCTGCTAGAAGACTGGTGAAAAAGGAGAGAGATGGAGAAAGAGCAAGATCGTCTGCCGCACTGTTTTGACAAGTAGAAAGGGCAAAAACCGTGGTGTTGTGCAGTGTCAATCCATAAGTGAAGGAAAAGAAAACACAGGCATAATCTTTTGGGCTGACACCAATTGAAAGAGGTAGAAACTATTTGGGGTTCTGTATTTATATTTTTTCCTAAATAAATTAGGTCAGGCTAAACAAAGGATTTTCTGTTCCCTGTCTGCCTTGACCTAACTTGACTCAAAATAGTTAGTTAAAGAATAGAACTTAGCCATATGTCATAGGTGACTCTCATAAATTTCTAAGTGCAAAAGCCGAGAACAATAGGAAAGAACTTGTAGAAAAATGTAGATTTGATTTCGAATCCTGGCTTAAAACCTAGGAAGCTATTTGTTACGCACACACACACACAAACACACACACTTTCCTACTTTCATCTCTTCCTCAAAACATGCCAGTTTATAAATTTAGACTGTAACAAAATATAATTTTACGAATTTCCTGGCTCTTCAACATTCACTCTTCTGCTTTTCACAGTGATTATAGCAAGACACTATCGAAGTTACTTCTAGTTAGTATGTACAATGACACAAAAGTTTTCACGAAACAGATTTTTTTTGATCTGATTGCACGTATGAGTCATTGTGAAAAAGGAAATGTCGGAGTGCTCTTATCTCATTAATCCTCGACCTTTTGTGCAGCTTAACATTATACATCTAATAGATCATGCTTGTGTAACTTGACCCCAGCCTCCGAAGATTTCTACATTCACAACTCATGCCATTCAGTGCTATTCAATACAGCACTTCTCATATATACCCCATACCGTCTACCTTTCATACCCACGTTACCGACAAAAGCTACATCATGAATTTCTTTTAATTATTTATTGAGGGAATTCTTGAGAAGGTCACGGATTTTATTTCATGGATGCTTTTCCGCTCAACTACTTATATGAATCTATCGCATTTGAGTTTCTAATTCTTCGTTAACATACCAGAAATCCAACACTTTCTTTTGTTTCCCCCGTTGTTCCTTTGAGTATATAGTATGAAATTCTAGGCGATTAGACCAGCTTTGGAACTTTTTGGAAACCTTATTTCCTATTCTGTTATGAGAATTAACGTATCAGCAAATAAAATTCCCAAGAACAATTAATCCCGAACACTTATATTATAAAGTCAGTGGAGGCGCAATGGCCCAATGGTTAGGGCAGCGGACTCGCGGTCATAGGATCGCGGTTTCGACTCCCAGACCGGGCGTTGTGAGTGTTTATTGAGCGAAAACACCTAAAGCTCCACGAGGCTCCGGCAGGGGATGGTGGTGATCCCTGCTGTACTCTTTCACCACAACTTTCTCTCACTCTTACTTCCTGTTTCTGTTGTACCTGTATTTCAAAGGGCCGGCCTTGTCACTCTCTGTGTCACGCTGAATATCCCCGAGAACTACGTTAAGGGTACACGTGTCTGTGGAGTGCTCAGCCACTTACACGTTAATTTCACGAGCAGGCTGTTCCGTTGATTCGGATCAACCGGAACCCTCGTCGTCGTAACCGACGGAGCGCTTCCCATTATAAAGTCAAATATATAGTGAATAAGCTTATCCAACGTAACTCAATTTGGAATTAATTTTCTACAATTCTGTTATTTTCACAGACGGCAAGCTTCAACAGACATATAATGAGAAATGTTCCACTCATTACTCACCCATCCATTTTTTTTTCAGATATAGTGCCTTGGCCTATAATGTGTCGTTTTAAAGACATGGTGTAAGTTGAAGGGGATTTGACGGGCAAAGTGATCACTTTAGGTTCCTTTGTTAGCTCAAAGAATCTTTCTTGTTGTCTGAAAAGAAAGAAGTTGTTACTGTTGCGGGTGAGGTTGCTTAATAATGATTAAGGGTGTTCACATCTGACACCACCCTTGCGTTTTGCAGTATTGATATGATGGGCATCAGTCCTGTCAACACAGTCGATACAACTCTCTCATGTGCTGATTCTATGCGACACCAAGAAAAGTAATAGAGAAGACAATTAAATTCATAGAATACCACAGAACAACATTACAGAGGGAGAGAGAAAGACGTAATGAGATAGAGAGAGGTAAATAAAACAGATTAGCAATGTTTCAAAGATAGAAGTTACACACGTTCATGAAAGAGCTGTAATCATTCAGGCAATATCTGAACTCAAATGATTCATTAACAGTATACCATATTGTTATAAGAAGCTTGTGGTGGTGGTGGTGTTAGTCGGGTCTGTCTGCAACCACGGTCAAAGATATTGAAATTTCTAGCGATTCACAAAACACCGGCAAACACTCATGCATGCACACGTACGCACACAGAGCAATAAAATTTGCAGAGTTGGTGTGATATATATTTTATAGCCATGTAACCCATGGATCTTCTAGATTTAGAAAGACTATTTGGAGTGTAGATTAAACTAAAGAAGTAATACTTTGGTTGGGGAGGTAGGGTTTCACTAAGTAATTAAATGAACTGTGTGTGTGTATGAGAATTGTAGACAGAATGGAAAGCTTCCAGAAAGATCTAGGTACAATATCAGAATGGATAATTTAAATTGGCTTTCTCATCAAACGCAAGCATAATTGTGTAGTTAAGTAGTTCATTTTACAACTACGTGGCTTCTAGTTCGATTCCACAACGAAGCCCGTTATGTAAGGGTCTTCTATCATAGTTTCAGTTTATTCAAAGTCTTATGATGAAAATTTGGTAGACAAAAACGGCACAAAATTCTATCGGATGATCAGGGTAAATGGTAAAAACCCCATGACCATGGGATTGAACCTAGAAAATTACCCTATGAGGTACAAGTCTAGGCAATGTTGTTTTTACGGAAGACTAGCAGTCGTCCATGCATACCAGCTTCCCTTTCTCCACACTGTTGTTGTTATATATATATAATGTATTGAGTATTAAAGGAAGTAGTGAGTACTTAGTATGAAAGATTAAGAAAATGAGAGAGACTGAAACAACGTGTTAACGATACAAGATACTTTATTCGACTGCCGTTGTTGTACAAGTTAATTGTTTTGGCGGGAAACAAAGTGAAAGTCCTTTTATCAAGGGAGACAATGGGCGACGTTGATTGTTCATGTTTGTTGTGATGATTATATAACATCTTCCTTTTTTTTTTTTTTTTTAAATTTTTTTTTTTTTTATATCATCTGTATCTACAGGGAATAATTATTCGTCGTCCACTTTTTGTGGTTTTATTATTTTGTAGTGTTGAATTCTGTAGTTGTGCTGTTTTTGTTTTTTCATGCGTGTTTGTTGACTTTGGAAATATATTTTCATAATCTAATTCTTCTGTTATGCGAACGTGTTCGTTTGTTTTAAGAATATGTTGTCTATTTCGTTTGACTGTATTTCCTTCCTCTGTTATTACTAAGTATGAACGAGGTTGCTCTAGTTTTTTAATTATTTTGCCCCTTCTAAACCAATTGTTGTTAAACTTAATTCTAACCGTGTGTCGTGTGGTTTTAACTCTGGGAGTTCTGTTGTAATGTTTGATTTCTTCTTTTCGTGAGGCCTGATACCAATTTTGTCGTGTAGTATGTTTGGGAGATTTGTTCGCAATGTTCTATTCATTATTTGATTTGCAGGGAGGGTGGTGCACCATTTTGTAATTTAGTCGTGCGTAATGCTAAGAGCGTTAACTGAGGTTCTTCGTCACTTTTGAATGCCTTTTTTAGCGTCTTTTTTATTGTCTGTATATTTCTCTCAACCATGCCATTCGCTTGATGATAATGCGGGCTTGTCTTCGTGTGATGAAAATGCCAATTTTTTGCAAATTTTTGAATTCAGCCGAATTGAATTCTGGACCGTTGTCACTTACAACTGTTTGCGGAATTCCGAATTTAGCAAAAGTTTCTTTTAATTTTTTGATTACGGTTTTTGACTGGCAATCATTTATTTCGTGTAGATCAAAAAATCTTGTTGTATAGTCAATAATTGTGACATACGAATTTCCAGACAGGTGAAATACGTCTGTACCCACTTTGGTCCATGGTGTAGTAGGTATTTCATGATTTATTAGTGGTTCGGCTGCTTGTTGATTTTTGTAGTCAATGCAGTATAAGCATGTGTTAATCATGTCTTTGATTTGAGCGTTAATGCCGGGCCAGTATATACATTCCTTCGCTCTCTCTATGCATTTTTCGATACCCATGTGTCCGGTATGTATTTCCTGTAGAGCTTCTCTACGTAATGACTTAGGTACAATTATTCTTGAACCTTTTAGAACGAGACCATTGACGATTGATATTTCATCACGAACAAATACGAATGGTTTGATGTTTATTGGTATTTTGTCTTTTGGGGGCCATTCTGTTCTTGTATATGTGACGAGTGTCTGTAGAGACGGGTCGTCTGCAGTGGCTTCTTTATACTCTTTTAATTTAGTGTCGGTTATGGGGTAATTTTTTATTACTGCATGAATGTGCGATTTCATATCTTCGTCTGGTACTTCTGGAGTATTTTGCTCAAGGTATGCACGTGATAGGGTATCTGCAACAATTGATTCTTTACCAGGTATGTGGTTTAGGTCAAAATCATATCTTTGTAATGTTAGTAGAAATCTTTGGATTCTGGGGGGCATTTAGTGATCGATTTTTTGAATATTTGCTTCAACGGTTTATGGTCATTTTCGATTCTGAAATGAGTTCCGTATATAAACTGATGAAATTTCTTGCATGCGAAAACTATACTGAGAGCTTCGCTCTCTATCGGACAGTAGTTTTGTTCCGCTTGAGTTGTTGCACGAGATGCAAACGAACAGGTAGCCATCTTTCGTTGTGTTTCTGCTCAAGTATCGCTCCGAGCCCATGCTTACTAGCATCTGTAGTTATTTTTATTGGTAGATCTGGATCATAAAATTGTAGCACTGGTTTTCTGGTAATCATTTCTTTTAGCTTTTTTATTGCTTCGATTTGTGGTTTGTCGAATGACCATAACGTGTCACTCTGTAGAAGCTGGCGCAATGGTGCTGTGACTTCGAGTAGTAATTAGAAAAATTTACATAGGTAATTTGTCATACCTAGGAGGAATTGTAATTCTTTTTTACTTGTTGGCAGTGGCATGTGAATGATTGCTTGTACTTGGTTGGATCTTGTTTTATCCCTTCGCTGGTTAATATATGCCCAAGGTACTTGATTTGTGATTCATAGAAGATACACTTTGATTTATTTAACTTTAATCCGTGCTTTCGGATTCGATCGAAAACTTGTTGTAGTCTATTTGTGTGTTCTTCTAAAGTGTTGGACCAGATTATGATGTCATCCTGTGAATTTCTTGCTCCTTCTATGCCCTCTATTATTTTTGAAATTTCTTTTTGGAAAACTTCACTGGCGCTGTGAATTCCAAAGGGTAGTCGTGTGAAGCGATACCTTCCAAAAGGTGTGTTGAACGTTAAAAGATGGGAGCTTTCTTCGTCAACTGGAATTTGCCAGTATCCATTAGATGCATCGAGTTTTGAAAAATATTTAGGGTTATGCATTTGTGCAAAAATGTCCTCCGCTGTAGGGAGTTTGAAATGTTGCCTTTTTATGGCTTTGTTTAGATTCTTGGGGTCTAAACAGAGTCGGAGTTTTCCGTTGGCTTTTTCAACGATGACTAGGGAATTTACCCAGTCTGTAGGTTCACTAACAGGTTTTATGATATCTAATTCTGTCATTCTTTTTAATTCTTTGTTGAGTTTTTCTTTTATAGAAAAAGGAACCGATCTTGGTGGATGAATTACAGGAGTTATTTGTGGATCCACTGTGATATGATGTGTTATTGACAAAGTGCCGATTTCTCCGAAACAGTCTTCATATTTTTCTAATATGTCGTTTGTGTTCGACGAATTTATTTTTGAAATTCTCTGAATCAGGTTCAGATCTTTAGCTGTCTTTGCATCTATAACTGCGTGCGAGTTTGTTTTTGCAACAATGAATTTTATTTGCTTTGATAATTCTTTGTATTTAATGACTGCTGTGCATTTTCCTAGCACTTTTATAGCTGTGTTATTATAAGCTGATAATCGAGTTGAAGTTTTTTGCAGTTGTGGTTTTGGAATTATATTTCTATATTCTCTGAATGGCAGTACGGTTACGTCTGCTCCTGTATCTATTTTGAATGTTACATTCGAGTTGTTCACTTTTAGTTCGACCGTCCAAATGTCTTTTGGAGTCTTGAACTTTTCGATTTTGTGCACGCGGGAATTATTTGCAGTGATCATTTCGAGTGCATGTGTATCGTCATCTGATTCATCGTCGGTATGTATCTCTACTTTATGTACAATTTTCTTGATTTGCACATTTTTGCATAGTGTCCTTGTTTCTTGCATTTTTCACATGTCTTGTGAAATGCTGGGCATTTATTTCTTTTGTGATTATAACCACAATAGTGACAGTTAGTGACGTAGTGTTGACTTGGCGCTTGAAACTTCGCGGGCTTTCTGTCACTTCCGCCTTGTTCGTTTTGATGTCTGGATTGCATATGGCGGGTTATTTGAGTTTTGGCGCCTTTTCTGTCATGTTGACTATATACCCTCGAGATTTCGTTATCTCTTGTTTCGGATGTGGCATTTAGCATCCTTGATTGGAGTCGTGTTTGCTCTGCACTCTGACCTGCTTGAATTGTTTTTTTGTAGGTCTAAATTTGGTTCTCTCAATAATCTTTCTCTTAATCTCATGTCTCTGATTCCACATATCAGAATATCTTTGGTGAGACTGTCTGTGAGGTTGCCGAATTCGCACTGTTGTGCCTTTTGGCGCAACTCTACTACGTACTCATCGAATTTTTGATGTTCCGCTTGTCCACATGTGAAGAATTTGTGTCTTAGGAAAGTTATGTTTTTCCTGGGTTCACAATATGCATCGAATTTTTCGATTACTGTCTGAAGGTTCATTTCTTCGTCGGGTGAATCGAAATCCAGTGTGGAATGGATATCTCGGCCTTTAGAACCGATGCAAGTTAAAAACATTGAAGTTTTTACTTTGTCTGGCTTCATGTCACTTTCTGTTGCTATCAAAAAGAGATTGAATTCTTTTTTCCACTTTTTCCATGCTGCGGCTAGATTTTCCTGATTAAAGTCTAGGTCTTTTGGATGCGGTAAATTTTCCATTTCGTCTTTGAAGTATGATTTCAACTTCTTTTTTCCTTTGGTTTCTGTATTTTGGGTTCTTTTAGTATTCTGACACCATGTTGTAGTTATATATATATAATGTATTGAGTATTAAAGGAAGTAGTGAGTACTTAGTATGAAAGATTAAGAAAATGAGAGAGACTGAAACAACGTGTTAACGATACAAGATACTTTATTCGACTGCCGTTGTTGTACAAGTTAATTGTTTTAGCGGGAAACAAAGTGAAAGTCCTTTTATCAAGGGAGACAATGGGCGACGTTGATTGTTCATGTTTGTTGTGATGATTATATAACACACACCACCTTTGCTATTTAAGGGAAAGGCAAAGGCCAATACAGTTTGACACTAGTGACATCGCAACTCATTTCTACAGCTGACTGAACTGAAATAAAGTCTCTTGTTCAAGAATACAATACACAGCCCGGTCCGGGAATCGAACTCACAATCACATGACAGTAAGCCCGATGCTTTAACCACTGAGCCATGCGCCTTCTGTTCTTAATTGATGGACATAATCTATTGCCCGCTTTAATCCTACATCCAGTTACTCGAGTACTTTTATCTGATCCCAGTCTGTTGCAAGTATTCAAATCAGGTTTCTGGCCCGAGGATAATTTCTTCCTTTTCTATCAGCATCGTTGAAGGCACAGGGAAAGGACCTTCAGTGTTGTCCTTTCCCTTCTGACTAAGAAGGCAAAAAATAAAACGAACACCCCCCCCAAAAAAAACAAACAAACAAAACACGTGATTACTATTTTCAATATGAGCTTAACTTTCCCGCTGTTTTATAGATATTATATATTGCAGAAGTTTTCTTTATTAACTTACTAAGGCAATGAGTCATTTATTTCTTATGGTTGTATGCTTGAGGAGTTCTCTTCAAAATCATTCGATACCTTTGCATGACAACTTGCTTAAGTGTCTTCTGCCACAATCTCGTGATGGCCAAACCTTGTTAACATATGGAAAATGTGTAGAAAAGTGTATGTATATATACATATGTATGTATGCATATGTTTCTTTTTTAATTGCAAAGAAGGTACGAATTTCTAACAAAGAAACAAAGCTCCGTTGCTCCAATTTGGATGGCAAAAGCGGCAAGTATAACATGTTGGACTTCAGAAAAGTCTCACATACTTTTGCTCTTCTGCTTACTGACAGTATTTATAATGTGTATATTGTTGCTTTCCTTGCCTGAAAATCCTAGCTTTTCAAAATTCTCACTTGATTATTAGCTAAGACAGCCAATGCACCAATAATTAATGGTATAAATGTGAAATTAGAATTGAGGTAGAACACCTAAAGTTTGAATCAGTTGTCCATAAATAGTTCTCTTACTGATTTTTGAAGAAATGCTTGCAACTACAAAGCAATTGACTTCTTTGACTGTACACATTTTCCTTTTTATCCCAGGCAGCCATGTCATGGCAGAGGTTCTTATGGAAATTCTGTTGTGTCTGGGGAGAGTCATTTTCTTTTTGTGCCTTATAATGTAACACACTCGCCGGTAAAATTCCCACTTATTTCTTATTTTTATTTTCCTACCTTGCAACCTTTTCAATAGTCAAGACTATTGAAAAGGTTGCAAGACGCAACGAAAATTTTAGGAAAATAAAAATAAGAAATAAGTGGAAATTTTACCGGTGAGTGTATTAAATTATAAGGCACAAAAAGAAAATGACTCTCCCCAGACACAACAGAATATGCTTCAATACCCGAACTCACATAAAGAATCTTGCAAACCAAATCTTATGGAAATGTTCCACCAATATTCCTTGTCTTATATTCACTAACAGAAGCAATGTCGATGTTTATCTTAGGGCAGATTTTCCTATAGATGGCATTGTATATTATCAAGCAACGACAGTATGCTGCAATGGAGGATAGCACCTTGGTAACATTATTTGGTAACATCTTCATCAGAAACGTGTGACGTGATTGACGTGTTTGGTGGCGTCTTGGAAGTTTATGTAATCACTGCCTGTTTCATCAATTAGGTATTTCGTAGCTATCTCATGCTCTTGGATAGCAAAAGTATAACCTTTAAAAGCGAGGCTACCCACTATGTTAATATCGTATCAAAAGACGGCAAGTTGGCAGAAACGTTACCACGTCGGGCGAAATGCATAGCGGTATTTCGTCTGCGTTACGTTGTGAGTTCGAATTCGGCCGAGGTCGACTTTGCCTTTCATCCTTTCGGGGTCGATAAATTAAGTACCAGTTACGCACTGGGGTCGATGTAATCGACTTAATACCTATGTCTGCCCTTGTTTGTCCCCTCTGTGTTTAGCCCCTTGTGGGTAATAAAGAAATAGGTATTTCGCCTGTCTTTATGTTCTAAGTTCAAATTCCGCCGAGGTTAACTTTGCCTTTCATCCTTTCGGGGTCGATAAATTAAGTACCACTTGCGTACTGGGGTCAGCCTAATCGACTGGGTCCCCTTCCCCAAAATTTAGGACCTTGTGCCTAGAGTAGAAAAGAATATTCCCATAAATATCAAGTTTACAGGAAATATACTTATAAGCACATGAATATATATATATATAATATATATATATTATATATATATATATATATATATATATATATTATATATATATATATATATATATATTTATAAATAAGGATAACATCGATATTATCAAGTGGCCAGCATGGGAAAAAATACCATACAAAGGTAATAATTTTTTACAACTAAAAATAAGGGTGTCTGAGAGACACCACCATGCCGAAATAGCAGTCAAATCCCTGACTCTAAAAAACCACCTTAAATGTTCAGAGGGACAAAATAGACTAGCAAAAAGATCTTTTTGCTAGTCTATTTTGTCCCTCTGTCTTATCTCATGGTGCGATATGAACATTTAAGGTGGTTTTTTAGAGTCAGGGATTTGACTGCTATTTCGGCATGGTGGTGTCTCTCAGACACCCTTATTTTTAGTTATATATATATATATATATATATATATATCTCTGTGTGTGTGTGTGTGTGTGTGCATAATTGGGAACTTTTAAAAAGTTCGGTGAGTAATGGTAGCGGTTATGGAACAAGGCTGTTTAGTGAGGTCTGACTCCAGCATTACTGGTTTCATTGTAGAAATGCAAGTATTAATCCTGAAACGTAAGCAAAACCAAAATATGAGTTTTATTAATGGTAATTGCATCTGAATGGAACAGAATTCTACGAGCTAGTCATACAAGTCTCAGCGGATTCCGGTAACTAATGATACTTAACAGAAGAGATTCTGATTGAATAATGCTACAGACAAGAATCAACTCATTTGAAATGGTGTTAAAATGCTTAGAACACATAATTTAAAATGAAATACCATGTTGACATGCATGGCATGCAAAAATACAAGACACTCAAGCTGGTGGTTGATAGAACACGAGTGGTTTACAAAAATGTGGGGAATATAACATCAATGAAACACACGATTGCCTCATTCATAGAAAACTTTATGGACATATTAACATAATATGACAGTTGTAAACCAATGCATAACAATGTCAGATGAAATAAGCTGTTGTGATGATGCAACAGAAATTACTAGCAAAGCCATGAAATACCTAATGATATAAAAATCAAATAGCAATTTGGAGGTAGGACAAATTGTATAAGCACTGGCTTAAAATACCTTTAATTAGAGAGCTGCAAAAAAACGCCCTTGTTTATTAAGTTTTTGTTATATATATATATTTCTTTATTGCCCACAAGGGGCTAAACATAGAGGGGACAAACAAAGACAGACAAAGGGATTAAATCGATTACATCGACCCCAGTGTGTATCTGGTACTTTATTTATCGACCCCGAAAGGATGAACGGCAAAGTCGACCTCGGCGGAATTTGAACTCAGAACGTAACGGCAGACGAAATGTATGAACATTTAATGTGGTTTAGAGTCAGATTTTGGTTGCTATTTTCAGCATTGCGATATCTCGTAGATACCCTAAATCATAATTCGATATTTAATTTAAATTAACGATCTTATCCTTATGTATGTATATATATATATATATAATATATATATATATATATATATATGTAAATGTCGAACAATGAGAATGAGTGCTCACTGCCGTATTGGCGAATAAAAATTCTTTATTTGTGCATTAAGGCTACCATTGGTTTCATGTTAAAAGATATTTTAATATCTTAAAATTTTTCAAGCTGATCATATGGAAGAATGGCTTGAAAAATTGTTAAGGTATAAAGATATATTCTTAACATGAAACCAATGGTAACCTTAATACACAAATGAAGTGTGTGTATGTGTATGTGTGTGTGTGTGTGTGCAAAACTATTATGTTACTGATAGATGCAATAGGTGCAGTGACGCAGTGGATATTAGTATGGATAGCTGATTATATAACTTCTTTGGGATAATGTGGTATGTAACAAGTAAATCAGCAGAAAGAAAAAAGTTATTTCATACACATTTTATTTATCCGTCACAACTCGTTGTTAGGAACAGTATACAAAAGTTGTAGTAGTCTGCTGTTTTACAGTGGTAAGATGTTAGTAACGAGACGGCTAGTACACTTTTGGTAATGTTTGTGTCAGATGTTGGTACTAGAGAGATAGGTAAGCTAGAAAGAGAAGGATGTGCGACATCTAAAAGCGAAAATGAACTGCTTGAAAATATTCCTCTTTTCTGTTACTACTACTATATATATATATATATATATATTATATATATATATATAATTATAAAACGGAGTAAAAAAGACAAGTAAAAACAGCAACACGAGGACGTAGTACATGCAAAGTATTAATGAGACGCTCAGAGAAAGAAAGAAAGAGTGGTTGTTTTACGTTTCGAGCATTCTGCTAAATGCTGAGTGAAAGTGAGAAGCATTTTCCTCCAGCAAATGCCAGATACAAAGAGGAAGAATTTTGTTTGGGTTCTGTATTTATACATGCTTGAAAGTTGGAAGTAGGTCGGAATAACAAAAGAAGGTGAATGAGTTCATCTCTGTTGAACTGAATTTAACCTAAGATGTTACGGAAAACAACAGAGTTTTATCTAAATATGATAGGTGACTCTCATAAATTTTCAAGTACGAATGCTGAAGAAAATCTTATGTAGAAAAATCTAGTTTTTTTCAGGATTTCTCATAGACCAGTATCCTGGTTTTTAAATACATCTAACGATATGCACTGAACCCGAAAGATTGCTTGTAGATACAAGGCATGTTATATGAATCTGCCGAATTATTGTATCTCTACATTATGAAACTATTAGCACCTCTTTTGTAAATTGTATATATTAAATGATATTTAACTCTTACTGGAGAGAATATGTTTCGTTTACTTATCCTACTATATATATATATATATATATATTATATATATATATATATATATATATGTATATATATATATATATATTTCTTTACTACCCACAAGGGGATAAACACAGAGGGGACAAACAAGGACAGACAAAGGGATTAAGTCGATTATATCGACCCCAGTGCGTAACTGGTACTTATTTTATCGACCCCGAAAGGATGAAAGGCAAAGTCGATCTCGGCGGAATTTGAACTCAGAACGTAGCGGCAGACGAAATACTGCTAAGCATCCAAAAAACGGAACAAGAACGTAACTGACGACAATAAAAACATGCGGACAGATGGACGAGACAAATACGGACGGCAGGACAGAACATTGTGGCTTTCTATTTATCAGTCAAGCGTCCAGTCATCATTACAGTTTCGGTCTGTAACACTTGAGACTGTTCAGAATTGTTAGACCCCAAAAACCTAAGCTAAGGGCATTAAAGCGAGTGAATATGTGCGACTACACGGACAAAAATCGAGAAAACGGAGAAAATGTTACACGATTAGAAATACAAACAACAAGAATAACAACAGGTGTCTTTCGACTAAAAATACAAGTTGAGCTAAGCTGGCATGTGAAGTGGAAGCCTTGGGGCAACAAACATAGACGAAAATCAGGAGACTGGAAAATATGGTGTTGTGTGAGCGGTAGTCAGGCCAAGAAAGAAAGATCATGCTTGGCTGAGCACCGATCACGTGCGAGGAACAGAGAGAGGTAGGGAGCCGAGGGATTGAAAAAATAGGGAAGGAACTAGAGTGAGAGAGAGAGAGAGAGAGAGAGAGAGAGAGAGAGAGAGAAAGGAAAGGTACAAGGGAGATAACAAAGGGAAGCAGAGAGATTAAAGAAAGAGAATGCCAAGTATATATATATAGATCGTTAGCCACTACATACATTTTTTCTCTCCTTGTTTTTTCTGTGTCCCTTTCTGTTGAAGAGCGTAGGCTCGAAACGTAAAAGACTTTTTCTATTCCTGAGCGTTATACTAATACATGTTTGTTTTGTACACCACCTGTCTTCGTCTTTTGTTTTTTTCGTAACTCTTCCTATATATATCGCATGGCTCAGTGGTTAGAGCGTCGAGCTTACGATCGTGAGGTTGTGAGCTCGAATCCCGGACCGGGCTGCGTGTTGTGTTCTCGAGCAAAGCACTTTATTTCACGTTGCTCCAGTTCACTCAGCTGTAGAAATGAGTTGCGACGTCACTGGTGCCAAGCTGTATCGACGTTTGTCTTTCCCTTGGATAACACTGGTGGCGTGGAGAGGGGAGGCTGGTATGCATGGGCGACTGCTGGCCTTCCATAAACAACCTTGCCCGGACTTGTGTCTAGGAGGGTAACTTTCTAGGTGCAATCCCATGGTCATTCATGACCGAAGGGGGTCTTTACCCTTTATATATATATATATATATATATATATATAAAACGGAGTAAAAAAGACAAGAAGAAAAAACAACACGAGGACGTAGTACATGCAAAGTATTAATGAGACGCTCAGAGAAGGAAAGAAAGAGTGGTTGTTATACGTTTCGAGCATACTCTTTTTCGGAAACAGGAGACATAGGAATATCTAAAAGAAAAGGAAGAAGGAGGTAATAAGATTGCTAACAGTCCACGTGTATTTTGAAATGTGTGTGTATATATATATATACACACACACATATCAGGTTGTCCGGAAAGTTCTTAGCGTTTCTTAAGCTGAATAAAGAATAAAAATTTTTAAAGATACTCTCATCTTTATTCATTAAAGTAATTCCCATTGCTGGTTATGACCTTAGTCCACTTAGCAGGCGATTTAAATATTTAATTGTGTTTTTAGAGAAAAGATGTCCTCTAAGTGGGTTTTGACACCATCTAAATCATTAAATGATTTTCCTTTCAGAGGGTTCTGCAGAGACAAAAACAAAAGATAGATTGCGCAATGTCAGGGGAGTATGGTGGATGGGGCAAGAGACCCCACCCAAGTTCGTGCAACTTTGTGTGGGTAGCCAAAGACAATGTGGTCAGACATTGTCCTGGTGGAACACTACCTCTTTCTTATTGGAGAACACTGGCCTCAATTTCTCGATCTTTTGATGCTAGCTGACGGCAGTACACATCCGAATTGATGGTCTGATTTTGCGAGAGTAGCTCATAGTAAATAATGCATTTGAAACTGCACCAGAAAAAAATCATGACTTTTACGAATGAATATTCTGTTTTGGAAGCTGTTTTGGAGGTCCTCATACAAAACTCCAGGATATTTTACTCACTATATTATCGTAAACAATCCATTTTTCATCTCCAGTTACCAGTTGTTTCAGGAAAGGTTTATTTTCATTACGTTTCAGAAGCATATTACACATGGAATACCGGTTTTGTTCTGACTGTCTGTGAAGCACTCAAACGTCATAGCGAAAAGCATACCCAATTTTTACTAAATGTTCGTGAACGGTACTTTGGGAACTTTCAGCTTCTCTGCAAGTTCTCTAGTCATAATGCTCAAGTTTTCTACGATGGTTACCTTCAAACTATCGTCATCTACAGTTGAGGGTCTTCCACAGCGACTGTCATTCTAAGCTGAACTCAACATGTCTAAATTTTGAAAACAATCTTCGAACTGTTTGTAGCGTAACTGATATCCTCACTGTTTGAGAGACATATTAGAAATAATCTCGTGGTAGATTACAACCATCTTTGGTTAGTTTGACCCTGTTGTGTCCACTGCTCTGATTGGTTGGCATTTGGCGCAGTTTGTCTTTGGACTTATTTCGTGCCAGTGTGTAAGCCAACCAATCACGGCCTTTGGATATGGTCTCGTGACACTGTTTTTCTGATCCTTCATTTGAGCCACCTAAACCATATAGAAAGCCCAGCATTCATTTTTCCAGGTCTTTAGCTCTAGATCTTCTAAGGTCTAGTCACTGACCACAGAGCTACTCAGCCATTTTCCAGTTCTAGCGACAGACGACCAGTCAGCCAGCCAGCCATGCTACTGCTCCAGCTATGAAGACGCTATTATACACCAGCTACAGACAGGACGTTCTCCATCTCCGTTGCCTTCATCTCGACGTCGTCTCCCTCTGCCATCGCCATCACCATCGTCGTCTTTCAACTCTACGTCGTCTCCATCTCCGTCGACTTCAACAACATGTACACATCAACACCGTCCAGGTCTAAACTCCACGCTGTTTGTGAATATTTCACCGAGGTAAAACAGTTACAGTCTACCTGAAAGAACTTTCTGTATCAAGAGACTCGGCACGGCATTGAAGCTCACAAACCGCTGCACCTCATGTACCCAACCGGCCTCTGCCTCGTGTCCACAACTTCTTGTTATAGAACTATTGCTATCGTGTACCTCACGAACTGGTAAACAAATTCCATCTTAGCTCAATATGCTGATCTTATGCTCTGTATTTTGTTTTATACGCATACACCTCTGTCGCATACACGAACACACAGACACAACCACCTATGCGCGCACATTCAGACACAACCACCTATGCGCGCACATTCAGACACTACACCTTGCTAGCACCCATACATCATCTTTGTACACTTTGTAAATAAAGTCTTTCTTCTCTCAAACAGTAGAACGGTTGTCGTCCTTCATTCATTCCGTTTGGTACTGTATTTTATATCATGTTTTGTGGCTCCTATATTGTTAGGGGCGACCGTGCGGCGTTCCAAAGGAGTCATTTGTCACCAACTTCTTACGTACGGTCGTATTCCCTACATGTTAATTGACCTACTACATCATCACCAATAACTCCACAAATGATTTTACATGTTTCCGTAGCATTTTCACCTTTTTTGAATAAGCAAAGCAATACGTGGTGAATATGTAACTTTTGGTTATCCATTTCAAATGGCAATTAAGGCTGAAAAGAGTAAAATGTATGCTGACTTTTAACGTGGAACTTAGCTGATAGGCTTCAATACTGCAAACAATTCTGAAATATGAGTCATACGAAGATTAGGATTGTTGCATGAAGGGCTTAGAGACACGAATCCAGAAATTGCTCAGAATTTTCTGGACAACCTGATCACCCACCATACACATTATATGTGTGCGCGTGTGCGTGTGTGTGTCTCTTTGTGTTTATGTTTGTCCCTCACTACTGCTTGACAACTGGTGTTGGTTTATTGACGTCCCTATAACTTAGCGGTTCGTCAAAATAGACCAATAGAATAACGCTTAAAAAATAAGCACTCATATTTATATCGTTGACAGACGAGAACCATCTGCTATGGCTACTGGAATTGCCACATCACATGATTTCGTCCTGCTGGAGATCCTCAGTGTCAGACACCCAGTAGCAACATAACAGCCGAATCTCCCTGAAAACGACATATAGAGTTTCAGTGTCTATTCAGGCAATAATGTCTCAAATGTCTCAAATGACAGTGAATAGGTCGCGGTTTCAAAGCGACGAAAATATTTCGACAAATTAAATTTAAATGCTGAAGTGAATCTTGTGTGTTTTTAAATGGCTTATAAACACCTTCCACGCTGAAATTATTTTTATTTCAGCACACGATCTCAGATCAGGTCACTTGGTATGCAAGTACATGTCTGTAATATATATATATATATATCACAAGTTGACCAGAATTACGACAACCAAGAATCACTACTGTTGCTCCCATCGGAACACAAGGTAAAATCTATAATGATCTCCTGCACTACACTTGACAAAACAGTACGGGACGACTTACACCTTATAATATATTTTTCGCCTTTTCAAGAACATGGATTCTATTGAATGTATATAGCATGGACTCTATTGAATGTATGTAACAATTATGAACTGTTCCATTATACTTTTTATGTATATAGCATGGACTCTATTGAATGTATGAAACAATTATGAACTATTCCATTATACTCTTTATTATAAAAAATTCTTTTTGATAAGGTTCGTTACTTCAAGAACCGAAACATGTAAAAATTAAAATTTATCTAATATAGTGGCATTTTCAAACTTCTTTTTTACAAATATATATATATATATATATATATATATATATATATATATATATATATATATATATATATATATATACATACATATTTATGGCTTTTATCAGGAGGTGACTACTCCAATGACTTTGTAATGCTCTCCCACGAAACTAGTGAGTCTAATGTGGTTGTTGTTCAGCTTAAACACATGGATCTGGACAACTGCAAGAAAAACATTGGAGGGGATAGAATTGTAAGGAGTTGCTGTCCTAAGAAGCAAAACTGGGAATAATGGCTATTAAGGGTTCTGAGAGGCAAGGTGTTGAATGGGTGATAAGGAGAGGCTGTTGTATCTGGTGAACTCAGTAGGACATGGTAATGGAACTTTAAGCAGAAACTATTCAATTTCCTTCTGTCTTATCACTCTTTTCACCTAATTCTTGGTTCTATCTTGCTGTTTGGGTTTTCTGACATTTCCCTCCACTCTCTCTCTGTGATTCTCATTTTCTGTCCATTAATCTGGCTCTTCCTTTTCATCTTCTTTGTATCTCTGTTATTTCTTACCATCACTCTCTCTCTCTCTCTCTCTCTCTCACTCTTCTTCCCTCCACCCATACTCTTTCTTTCACTCTTTCTCTCTAAGTCTTTTTTTTCTTTTCTCTCTCTACTTCATCTCACCTTCCTTTGACTCTTTATATCCAATAGGTTCTTCTCTCTCTCCCTCTCTTTTTGTTTCTCTCCTCCTCTCTTCTCTTATCCTTTCCTATCCCCATCTTCCTGTTACTCCCACTCCTTTTGTCTTCCCTCATTCTACACCTCTCACTTTATATCATTAAGTCCCTTTCCCTCATCTCTTCCCACCCCTCTCTCCATGTTGCCTCACACTTTCCTCCTTTGCCTTCTCATTCCTCTCTCTTTTTCTTTTCCCAGCTTTCTCTCCTGTTTTTTTTGCCCCCAGTCTCTACCTCATCTCACCCCACCATCTGTTTCTTCTTTAGCCTTTCTTCTCTCAATTTCTCTCTCTCCTCTTTCTCTCAATACCTATTTCTTTATTACCCACAAGGGGCTAAACATAGAGGGGACAAACAAGGACAGACATAGGTATCAAGTCGATTACATCGACACCAGTGCGTAACTGGTACTTAATTTATCGACCCCGAAAGGATGAAAGGTAAAGTCGACCTCGGCGGAATTTGAACTCACAACGTACCTCTCCTATCACTTAGTTGCAATCTCTCTCATCATCCCTCTCTTGTGCTACAAACCAAAGAGGGAACATCTACAGTCACTTGACCTGCCAAAAACAGCAGCAACATCTTACCCAACTCCCATTCTAACGTCTTAACGTCTTTTTAAAAAAGACACAGTGACTACAGTGGTTCTAGATAGCTCAGGATGGCCAAAGTTGGAGCACTTTCGACCATATAATTCTGCTGGATCAGAACTGAACTCAGACAAGACAACCACAATAATGAATGCTTTGTGTCATACCTCTACCTACCACATCGCAATGTCACCCCTCTCCTGGCACCTCTCGTTGACACCTCTCCTCACACTATCCCTTTCTTTATTATCACCTCTCCTTTCATTCCCTCCCCTATTGATAATACTATTTCTCTATTATCACACCTCTCAGTGTTTATCCTCATACCACTCCTCTCGTTGTCATCACCGATACACTTACCCTAACACTTGCTATTACCTGCTCTCTCTGTCATCACCTCTATTTTTATCAAATCTGATTACTTCTCCTCACCTCACCACGCACTTTGTCATCACTTCTCTCTGTTCATATATCTTTCACTTCGCTTTGTTGCTACCTGTCCTTTCTATCATGACCTCTTACTGTCATCACCTTTCTTTTCTCCATCTCTCTTTCTCCCTCTCTCTCATTACCTACCTCTCTTCATAACCTCCTTCTCTCTTGACACCTCAATCCAAATCTCTGTCATCACTTTTCTTCTTACCTTCTCATCTATTACGACCTTTCTATCTCTGTCATCACCTGTCATGATGATGATGATCATCATCATCTCTCTCTCTCTCTCCTGTCATTACCTATCCTCAATTCACTCCTCTCCTGTCATTGCCTTCTCCTCATACCACTCCTCTTCATCACATCTCTCACCATCCCTCCTTCTGTCATCATCTTTCGTGACAACATATCAGTCTGTCTGTTACTACCTCCCCTATTTCAACCACAGATACCACCACCCTATTCTCTCTCTCTCTCTGTCTATCTATCTGTCTGTTTCCCTGTGTTTCTCTCTCTCTGTGGCTCTCATCATGTCTCTGCATCTCTCTCTCTGTGTCTCTTATGTCTGTCTCTCTCTATCTCTCTTTCACTACAACTCCCCATCTCACAAAGTAACTTTCAATATTCCTAAATCTTGCTCTCCCCCCCTTCATCCATCCTTAATAATTCTCTCTCTCCTGCTTTATATCACTTTAATTCTTTTTTACATCTTTTTCAATCACTTTATTTCTTACTCTCTCTCTCACACACACACACATACACATACACATACACACACACACACACACAAAATTCTCCTCTCCCCTTCCACTTCAAATTTTCTCCATTCTCTCTCCTCTCTCCTCTGTCTGTCTGTCTGTCTGTCCATCTCTCTCTCGCTCTCTCTGTGTCTCTTTCTCTGTACAATGACCATCTCGTCCCATGTCTACCTCTCCATGTCTCCAGTCCACTCAACCATTCTAATCAACACAAGAAAGAGCAGGTCATTAGAAAAGATGGCTATTGAATCATTAATTAGTTGTCAGATCAGTTACTGTCTCGCTACATTTAACATTATAGATACCCTTCTCCTCCAACCTTTCATCTCCTCCTCCTCCTCCTCCTCTCTCTCTCTTTCTGCCTGTCTGTTTCTCTCTCTCGTCCCTGTCTCTCTCTAGATTTTTCTCCACCCTCTCTCTCTCTCACTCACTATCTTTTTATCTGTCTGTCTGTCTATTTTTCTCTATTTTTAAGTTTGTTTCTGATTCATTAAATCGATTTATCAAGTGGCTCTCGTGTAGACTGGATTACTGGCTGGGAAGATTCAGGGCTTTCATTGCTGAAGCAACTACGTCCATGCTGCAAAGTGCACACACACACACACACACACACACACACACACACACACACACACACACACACACACACACACACACAATAACACTCACACACACACACACACACTCACACACACACACTCATACACACACTCTTGCAAATATGTACACACATTCATACACACACTCTTGCAAACATGTACACACACACACACACTCACACACACATACACGTGTGTACATGTCTGTGTGTGTATATTTGTATTGGTATACAAGACATACATATGTACATATGTGTACACATATATGTGTGTATGGTGTGTATGGTGTGTATGGGTGTATGTGTGTATATATATAACATTCACACACATACATAATACATACGTAACATAAAGACACACAAACACGCATATACACATATATGCACACATATTCACACACACACACGCACACATCTGTGCACCTGCACACACACATGTCTGTGCAGTGCATACACAGACACACACAAAGTAGGTGATGTTAATGGTAATAAAGAGTAACAACTGTACGGTGAATATGGTGATGGAAATGAATGGAGGTTTGGCACTTGTGTAATACGAATGAATCGACCATCTTTAATATACAGAGTACAGCGGCCAGACTGTGGGGTGGTCAAGTGGTTATTTCAGGTGGGACCAAGAGCCAGATTAACTCAGTTTCCATCAGTAGACAAGAGAAACGATTAAGAACGAAGTCTAAAATGGAGGTTTCCTACACACACAATCACGCATACACACACACACACACACACACTCACACACATACACGGACACACACACACACGGACACACACACACATACACACACGGACACACACACACACACAATCACACACACATACACGGACACACACACACAATCACACACACACACACACGGACACACACACACACACACACACACAGAGCCAAACATGCATATAAATAAGTGGTATGTGTTATTTAGATTGAAAGGAACTAAAGCAAAGAACCATAAACTATGAGACAAGCCGACAGAAGAGACTGTGTGTGGTCACTTGATCTATTAAAAATAGCAGCTACATACGAGTTACATTTTTTTCCTCTTTGATGCACTTGTCATCATCCTCATCATTCTCGTCATTGCCCTCATTACAATCGTTTTTACACCAGTTTTCCATGCTGGCATGGGTTGGACAGGACATTTTGAGGTAGTGTTTTTGTAGCTGGATGTCCTTCTTGAACAAACAACTGATTTAGTCACCTCTTACATATATATGCTATACCAGCGCTCTGCCTCTGGTACGCTGTGGCACACCAGTGTGCCACGAGACGATGCTAGGTGTGCTGCAGTGTAACCTGATATAATTTTATTCTCTATACTTTTATTTATATATTTAGTTGAGGTGTGCTGCCAAATTTTGAAAAGAATACAAGTGTACCACAAGTAAAAAAAAATGTTACGGAGCACAGTGCTATACCTATTCCAATACTGGGATACAAACTATAGGTGAAGACAAAAAGGTAGAGATGGTCATATTTAGAATGCTTTTGTCAGTAGACTGCTCAATTTAATTTAACTAATGATGAAACATAATCAACTTTAACACTTTAGTGCTCGCATTATTCTGCCAAAATTGATGCTTTTTCATCCATATTGTTTTGAACTAATCATGCATTATCTTGTAGCTGTGAGATTTTGATGAGGTAGCTATTAATTTTTAAAACGATATTGTAGGGTCAGTGTGAGAGGTCAGATCTGGCCAGTTTGACTATAAAACAGGCAGAATACTTTTGGCCGGATATGGCCGGTATAAATGCTAATGGGTTAAATGAATTACAAAGTGTTCATGTGGAAAAATGTTTCCTAGGAGTGGCTGTGTGGTAAGTGCTTACCAACCACATGGTTCTGGGTTCAGTCCCACTGCATGGCACCTTGGGCAAGTGTCTTCTACTATAGCCTCGGGCTGACCAAAGCCTTGTGAGTGGATTTGGTTGACAGAAACTGAAAGAAGCCTGTCGCATATATGTATATATATTTGTGTGTGTGTTTGTGTGTCTGTGTTTGTCCCCCCAACATCGCTTGACAGCCGATGCTGGTGTGTTTACCTCCCCATAACTTAGCGGTTCAGCAAAAGTGACTGATAGAATAAGTACTAGGCTTACAAAGAATAAGTCCTGGGGTCGATTTGCTTGACTAAAAGTGGTGCTTCAGCATGGCCACAGTCAAATGACTGAAACAAGTAAAAGAGAGTAAAGAGAGCGAGAGATCGTAATTGCAAGTGGTTACATAGACAAAGAAACAGCTGTTAAAAGTTGCTGACATCATCCTTTGATGTGCATAAACTTCAAATCCCAACTAACCAGGATTCACAGTATTAGTAGTACCATTCGTCCTTTCGATCACTGAATACAAAATGTGGATCATGTGGCTTCTGTTTGGAGGATTTTCTTGAGTCACCGTCTCACTCTTGTGTGCTAGTCCATCACAAAGTGGACTGGAGCAATGTGAAAATGAGGTGCTTTGTTCAAAAACATAACACACAGACAGTCTGGCAAATGAAACCATGATCCTGTGATCATGAGTACAACATCCTAGCCACTAGGCAACATGCCTAGTTGTTGTAGTTTAGAGCAGTGCTCCACAACCACTATGCTGTGGCACACTGGTGTGCCATGAGACAATGCTAGGTGTGCCACAGTGTAACCTGAATATAATTTTTTCCCCCTATACTTTTAGTTATATATTTAGTTCAGGCGTGCAGCTAAATTTTGAAAAGAATATAAGAGTACCACAAGTGAAAAAAGGTTATGGGGCTCTGGTTTAGAGGACAGTTGAGTACTGTCACTAGTAAAATGAT
>NC_043004.1:94518705-94521205 GCF_006345805.1 Octopus sinensis
AACTGCGTACAGGTAGCTTCAAGTAATCCATAGAAAATATAAAAAAAACAACTTTCAGGGACAATAGTAGTTTATTGAGACAGAAGGTTGTGGATATTTTTCATATCAAAGAACGGTAAGCTGAAAAAAAGTTCTTTTTATATTCCATGGTAGGTGACCAGGGTTGCTGGGTGTGTGGATATGAACACATGAGTTAATGTTAAGATACTCTCTTTCACCATTGAAGCATTAAATGAATGTCATTTTTATGAGTCTTTGATCATTGTGTGTTATCTTTTATAATGTTTATCATTTTTACATCATCCTCTGGACTCAATCTTTGAACTTTGACTTTGAATTCTACATTGAATCACTACCACAATTATCTATCTATCTATCTATCTATCTATCTATCTGTCTGTCTATCTGTCTGTCTGTCTGTCTGTCTGTCTGTCTGTCTGTCTGTCTGTCTGTTTGTCTGTCTGTCTGTCTGTTAGCATATATATACCGTAGTGGAGGCACATGGCCTAGTGGTTAGAGCAGCGGACTCGCGGTCGAGGGATTGCAGGTTCAAATCTCAGACCGGCTGATGTGTATGTTTATGATCGAAACACCTAAGCTCCACGCGACTCCGGCAGAAGGTAATGGCGAAACTTCTGCTGACTCTTTCGCCACAACTTTCTCTCACTCTTTCCTCCTGCATCTTGCAGCTCACCTGCAACGGACCGGCGTCCCGTCCAGGTGGGGAACCTATACGCCAAGGAAACCGGGAAACCAGCCCTTACGAGCCAGGCGTGGCTTGAGAAGGAACAAACAAACAAAAAAATATATATACCGTAAAAATCCATGTAATTTATGCACTTTTTTCTTTGCAAAAACAAAAATAAACTTTAGTAGGTGTGTAAATTACCTGAGTAGATCATTTCCAGAATTTTTTTAGAAATTGTTTTGTTGAAAAATAACGTACAAAATGTAAGTTGACTTATTTAATGTCAGAATAGGTTTTTACAGGAAAAATATAGTGAAATTTACTTTCATTTATGCTGGACGGTATAATGCTTACCTTTTCTGTATAAATTTAATAAAACCATTAAATGGTTAATTACTTTTTGAAGTTCGACGCTCATGCTGGTAATCACGGTTCGGGCCATATTTTACTGCATTTAACGCCGATGACAACATCATAATTCATTCTTGTGCATGTAAACTTACCAAGTGAATATGACTTAGCGTTCCTACAGAAACCTTCATTTACCTTATACGATGTTTAATGTCATTTCACATTCATGTTAAATTATGCAGCAATCTTATGTTCTCTTCATAGAACACTTGTAATGTATGGATTACCAGTTCTTTTGGTATAGTAGATTTTTGCTATTCTTGTTTATGTCTCCTCACAGATGTGTATATTCTAACAAGTCGCTTCATAAATTTTGCACTTCTCTTCTTCAATAAATGCTGAGTTAAACTTGCAAAGCTCTTTTACTCTTTTACTTGTTTCAGTCAGTTGAATGCGGCCATGCTGGAGCACCGCCTTTAGTCGAGCAACTCAACCCCAGGACTTATTCTTTGTAAGCACAGTACTTATTCTATCGTTTTTGTTTTGCTGAACCGCTAAGTGATGGGGACATAAACACACCAGCATTGGTTGTCAAGCAATGCTAGGGGGACAAACACAGACACACAAACAGACACGCACACATATATATATATATATATATACAACGGGCTTCTTTCAGTTTCCGTCTACCAAATCCACTCACAAGGCTTTGGTCAGCCCGAGGCTATAGTAGAAGACACTTGTCGAAGGTGCCATGCAGTGGGACTGAACCCAGAACCATGTGGTTGGTAAGCAAGCTACTTACCACACAGCCACTCCTGCGCCTATTTATTTTCTCCTTTCAATTTTTAATGTTTGTTTTAGTGGGCCACTAAAATCTCAGTTTGGTCTCCCAGCTAAAATGGGAGTTTGCTTGACTTTTTATAAGTGTGAAAGGGATTAAAATTTCAATACTCCATATCAAAGGTTCTCACAAGAATAGGCAGAAAATCAGAGCTTGAATCAAGAAGACACTTTCGACCAATCAGAATTCTGTTTACATAATCAGTTTGATTGGTTACCTTCCTCTGTTGGATGAGTAAAGTGTCATCCAAGCTGATGTTTATTGGTAACTAAACTTATTTTGCAACACTTGTGTGTATTTGTCAGCTTTGTTTTTGTTGATAAGAATTATCAACGACTTTTCCTGTGATCATGATTTCAGAAGACATACAGAAGTATGTTAAAGATCGGACATAATCTCTTGTGGGCAAGAAATATAAAATAAAGTTTATTATAAACAACACGAACATTTCGCAATTTAATAGCTTTCAATGTGATACCAGTTAAACATAAATTATTTTTATTTAATGAAAATTTAATAAAATCTAATCATAAGTAAGTGAAATTATGTTAAATACAACTAAACTGGAAACTTTTTTCCTCTGGCCATATCGGCAAATCTGAAAACTTTTGGGCGAA
>NC_043004.1:94526205-94551205 GCF_006345805.1 Octopus sinensis
AAGGAAAACTCCTACTCTCTCTTTTGTATTATCTGGACGAAAAAATGATTCAACATCTCGACTATGACCTCTATACTTACATGAAGCTCATAACTGCATAATTTGCATCTCTGCCTACACGAGAAGCTGAATATTTTGTTTTAAAATTTTGACACAAAGCCAGAAAATTCAAAGGTGGGGTTAAGTCGATTACATCGACTTCAGTGTTCAACTGGTGCTTATTTTATTAACCCTGAGAGGGCGAAAGGCAAAGTTGGCGAAATTTGAATTCACAATATAAAGACGGATGAAAAGCTGCTAAGCATTTTGTCCAATGTGCTAATGATTCTTTTCTACTCTAGGCACAAGGCTGGAAATTTTGGGGAAGGGGGCCAGTCGATTAGATTAACCCCAGTATGCAACTGGTACTTAATTCATCGACTCTGAAAGGATGAAAGCAAAGTCAACCCCAGCGGAATTTGAACTCAGAACGTAAAGACAGACAAAATACTGCTAAGCATTTTGCCTGGCATGCTAACGTTTCTTTTTTCTTTATTGCCCGCAAGGGGCTAAACATAGAGGGGAGAAACAAGGACAGACAAAGGGATAAAGTTGATTACGCTGGCCCCAGTGTGTAACTGGTACTTAATTTATCAACCCCGAAAGGACGAAAGTTGACCTCGGTGGAATTTGAGCTCATACATCTGTTTGTTGTCTACACCATCTGTCTTTGTCTTTTGTTTTTTTTTTGTGAATTCTCCCTATATATATATATATATGTGTGTGTGTGTGTGTGTATTCATATATATACATACATACATATATATATATATGTGTATGTATATATATATATATATATATATACACACACACACACATGCACACATATATATACACACATCTCTCTCTCTCTCTATATATATATATATATATATTTATATATATAATTCATCATCATCATCATTTAACACTCATGTTCTATGGTTGGACTGTTTGATGAGATTTGATTTGGGTCTAAGGGCTGCATTGTGCTTCAGTGTCTCTTATGGCATGGTTTCTATGGATGGATGCCCTTCATGCATATACACATATATTTACATTCACATACATACACACATAAATGAATGTATGATGGGGAGAGAGAAAGAGGGAGAATTAATAGACATATACAAGCTTAAGAAAATAAATCTTACTTCATCTAAAAACAAAGTATTTATCACTGAGAATGCTTGATGAAATATTCAACATACATTAGAGCTATGGCAATATTTATGTGAATAAACTGAACAAACTGGAAGAAACATGAATATATATCATATAAAATAAATATGTATATATATTACCTACGATATGTATGGACACCCTATAATTTATATATGTATATATGTATGTGTATGTACATGTATATATATATATGTGTGTGTGTGTGTGTGTGTACACACACACACACGCACGCACATATATATATATATTCAATAAAATGAGACAACAAAGCCAAGGCTGTGTGAAATTTACAGAACATTTATAAAGAGAAAGATAGTCTTACAAGCAGATAGTGAGATAGTGTGGAGACATAAATTTTATGTGCTGTTCATTCAAAGGGGTCTTGTAGTGTGAATGAAATTCTCAGAACACACTGGTATAGGTAAGTAGATAAAGAGAAGAGAATAGATATGTGTGTTAGGAGGAGAATGGTATTAGTCAAAAGGAATAGGGGAGGAAAGGAGAAAGAAAGAAGAAGAAAAAATGAAAAAAGGAGTGCTAGATAGTGGTCAAGATTTTGGAGGGGGATGGAAGAGGAGAACTATCAGGATAAAAGGAATATGGGGAGGGATAGAAGGAAAAGATAAGAATGTAAGGTAAGAATAGGTATGAAAAGTGGGAGGTGGAGTGATATGTTTGAAAGGTACTAAGGTGTGGAGAAGGGTAAAGAAAATGGTATGGGCAGGGGGGACACATAGCCCTACTCCCTATATATGGCACACATACCCCCTATTTCCTATATAGATACATATATGTTTATACACAGATGTATAAAAACATATTATACACACAAACACTTATATATAAATTTATTTGTATATTTTTGCTTGCATATCTACAAACTGAGTAAATCAAAGTATTTATCACTGAGAATGCTTGATGAAATATTTAACATACATTAGAGCTATGGCAATATTTATGTGAATAAACTGAACAAACTAGAAGAATCATGAATATTTATCATATAAAATAAGTATGTATATATAATACCTATATGTATGTATGTATGTATGTATGTATGTATGTATGTATGTATGTATGTATGTATGTATGTATGTATGTATGTATGTATGCATGTATGCATGAATGTATGTGTGTATGTATGTATGTATGTATGTATGTAAGTATGTATGTATGTATGTATGTATGTATTATGCATGTATGTATGTATATGCATGTATGTATGTATGTATGTATGTATGTATGTATTATGCATGTATGTATGTATGTATGCATGTATGTATGTATGTATGTATGTATGCATGCATGCATGTATGTATGTATGTATGTAGGTATACAGAATGTGTGTTTGTATATTTTCTAGACACCCTATACTCATGTTTATATATGTATATATATGTATGTATATGTATATATATGCACACACACAATACACACAAACATACCCCCCCCCACTCCTTATATAGATATATATGTTTATGATATTGTTGCAAGTTGTCTCATGTCTTTAATAGAAATAGATTTGACTTTATTCTTGTTCCTGTGCCATCCCCAATTGTTGGAAATTCTTAGTTTACAGAGAAGGAATCTTTCTGAAGTTTATAGAAAACCCTTAGAAGCAATGATTCCAATGGAAACATCTATTGGAGCGAGAGGAAGACAAAAATCAAAGGATCGAACACCTTTATTTCTTTTATTTCCAGTGCTATTGGCTGTTATTTTCGTTATCACATCTCAATACCTTAGCTACTGTTGCATTTTAAATCTTTGAGGCAGTTTCTGTTTTCTTCAACAAAGTAAACTCATAGTTTTATATCCTGATATCTGATTGAATCTAAAGTACTGTGTGTGTCAAAATAAAACTTTTGTCTGAGTAAACAATGTCATCTTGATCTGTTCGGGGTACTGTAGCTGGTTACAAAATTAGAGACAGCATGTTCAATTCAAGTTTTCTGTTTCTAAAAGATTTCTTGGAAAGAAATTGGTAATTCTCTCATAATTTAAAGAGATTCATAGGACAGGTATTTTGTTGAGTTCTTTTTATATTTGTTTATTATAATAATAATAATAATAATAATAATAATAATAATAATAATAATTATTATTATTATTATTATTATTATCATTATCATTTTGGAATTGTTACCATTTTTATATATTATATATTATTATTAAGTATTGTTGTTGTTGTTGTTATTATTATTATTATTATTGCTGTTATTACTCAAAAGAAATCTATTATTATTATTATTATTATTTTTATTATTATTATTATTATTATTATTATTATTATTATTATTATTATTTATTTATTTATTTATTTATTATTTTCCGATGATGCAATTAAGAGATACAACTTGCTCTGGACAGGAAGCTACAGCTGGCTACAGGTGACTTGCTCAGAAAAGATTTGTATCTGTTCCAAACACTCAAGTGAAGAACTGTTTCAGTTTTGAATTATGTTCAGAATTATGCAAGAGTAAGCTGAAATAAAAAAAATATTACCACAACCACCACAACCACTGCCACCACTGTCACAGTCATCATCATTATCATCATCATTGTCATCATCATTGTTATCATCATCACCATCATCATCATCATCATTGTCATCATCGTTGTTATCATCATCATCATCATTGTCATCATCATTGTTATCATCATCATCATCATCATCATTGTCATCATCATTGTTATCATCATCACCATCATCATCATTGTCATCATCGTTGTTATCATCATCATCATCATCATTGTTATCATCATCATTATCATCATCATCATTGTCATCATCATCATTGTCGTCGTCATCATCATCATCACCATCATTGTCATCATAATTTTAACATCCTCTTTTCCATACCTACATGGGTTGGACAGATTTTGTTGAGGCAAATTTTCTATGGCCGGATGCCAACCTTTGCCTGTTTCCAATTATGGTAATACTTTCCAATGATGAGATATGTTTTCATGGCTGATTGGTTACAAAAGACACTGCCTGTATGACGGTGATACTCATTTACAACAATCATATCATGGCAAGACAAGGAGACACCAACTTGCACACATACAAACACACACACACACACACACACACACACACACACACATGCACATGTACAATGAGTTTCTTTCAGTTTCTCTCAACCAAATCCCCGGATAAGGCTTTGGTCAGTCCAGTATTACAGGGTAAAAGACATTTGCCCAAGGTTCCACACACCTTGGGCAAGTATCCGAACCAGGAACCTAGAGATTGGGAAGCAAGGTTTTTAACCACACAGCTGTGTTTGTATTATATTATCTCTATTTTCATAACATCTCTGTTTTCACTTCATGAAGTGCTACCAACAACAGTCTGTATTATCACATACAGATATTACCACTACTATCACAGCTTTTGGTGTTATTACTACTGCTACTACTACTACTATTACTCATATCACTATTGCTTCATTTTAAAATTTTGATCTGTTTTCTGTTATCATTATCATCATTTAGCGCTCATCTTCATTGCTGGTATGGGTTGGACTGTTTGACAGGAGCCAGCCAGGTAGAAGACTACACCGGACTACTGTGTCTGTTTTGGCCTGGTTTTTACAGCTGGATGCCCTTCCTAACACCAACCACCTCATAAAGTGGACTGAGTGCTTTTTACATGGCACCAGCACTGGCAGGGTCACCAAGTAACTTGCAAGACAAGGAATTTTGAGAGGGGAAGGGGTATTAGGGGAGGTGATCTTGATGAAAAATTAGAGTATGACTGAGACAGACAGGCAGAAACATGTATCTTGCTATAGAGAGATGGTACATGGTTACATGGTCAAGAGAGAGAGAGAGGGGGGGAATTCAATACATTCTGTTACTAAGGTATCTTAATGCTTGCTTGGATTTGAGTTAGAAACCACACAGTGGCTCAGTATAAAGTTGGCAAAAGAGGATTAGAGATTTGAGCAAATGATATTTCAGGCAAAATTATTACTATACTAGGAATGACTCAAGAAAACATGCTTTTAACTTCAAACATTTAGCTATAAAATACTCTACTTTAAACTGTTTGAATAACAAGATGTGTTTTACAAAAAGAAAAAATAATTCCTAATTTTCATTCAATAAGAAAAGTCATGATTAACAGTTTTAATATTTTCTTATCAATATTAACTTTAAAAAAAAAATAGGTGCAGGTGTGGCTGTGTGGTAAGAAGTTTATTTTCCAATCACATTGTTCCAGGTTCAATCCCACTGCATGGTACCTATGGCAAGCATCTACTTTAACTCTATTTTGACCAAGACCTTGTAAGTGGATTTGGTAGACAGAAATTTCAAGAAGCTGTTCTATGTGTGTGTGCATCTTTGTGTTTGTATTTGTCCCCACAGTACAGTTTGACAACTGGTATTGGTTTGTTTACATCCCCATAGTTTAGTAGTTCTGGAAAAAACAGGCTTTAAAAACCAAATAAAAAAAGCAAAGTACAGGGGTTAATTTCTTTGACAAAACCCGTCAAGACAGTGCCCCAGCTTGGCCATAGCCCAATGAGTGAAACAAGTAAAAGTAAAAGACTAAAAGAATGTGCTAATTTTTATATATATATATTTGTCTCATTCTTTTTGCCACCCTAACTTTTTCCCACTTCCACAAATAAAATTATTTTTTTAGTTTTTCCGTCATCTTTGACATGAATATTCTTGTTGTTCAATCAACTGAACTACAATCTGGTATTAAAAAGTTCCTAGACTAGTTATGTTTAACAAAACATAATTTATTTACTCTTTTACTCTTTTACTTGTTTCAGTCATTTGACTGCGGCCATGCTGGAGCACCGCCTTTAGTCGAGCAAATCGATCCTGGGACTTATTCTTTGTAAGCCCAGTACTTATTCTATCGCCTCTTTTGCTGAACCGCTAAGTGACGGGGACGTAAACACACCAGCATCGTTGTCGGCAATGCTAGGGGACAACACTGACACAAACACACACACCACATATATATATATATATATATATATACATATATACGACAGGCTTCTTTCAGTTTCCGTCTACCAAATCCACTCACAAGGCATTGGTTGGCCCGGGGCTATAGCAGAAGACACTTGCCCAAGATGCCACGCAGTGGGACTGAACCCGGAACCATGTGGTTGGTTAGCAAGCTAATGTTTATATTATCAAAACATTACATTTAAAATGTTTAGATCCATGGAAAATGCATTGCCAATCAAGAGTTGTCATTATTAAGCTGGTGTTTGGAACAAAAATTAACATGAAATTTTGATGAAAGGTTTTCATTTATATCACTTTAATATAGAACTTTTCTATTGCAGACCCAGGAGTGTTTTCAGACAGGTTTATATAAAAAAGTGTTTCTCTTGTTTAGTAATTTTTATCACTGTTTAGTACATATTTGATATTGGATAGATTTGAACTCAAAACTGGATGCTACAAAGTCCCCAGAAAGTTGTTGGCATATCAACAGCTTGAATATCAAAGGGTTTTACTCATTAGCTAATGAAGTTTCTTCTCTGGTTCATCTTAATGCTGCTGGTGATAAAAATGGTGTTGGTGAGTATTTGGTGAAGGGTAATGGTGAAAATGCTATGCTGATGTATATATTTTCCTCTCTTGCCTCCTTTCCCAATTGAAGTGCTATATATTTCATAAATAGATGCCAAACCATTTCATTAGAATGACATTTCTTTCTGAAAGTGAATTTCATTCCCGAGAAATTACCTTAATAAAGTAATATAAAATGGAATAAAACACTTTTTAAGAAACAACCAAAACAAAAAAAAAACCCTCAAAAACAAACAAAAAGTAAAAATAAGCAACACACAACAAAAACATAAACACAAACACAACAAAAAAGAAAGGCAAAATAATCTCGCCCCACATACACACATGCCCACCTTAACTTTGCCATAAAGATTAACAAGCAAAAGTATTAAAAATCGGAAAATATAATTTTGTTTTATAATACTTGTTTTTGAATGAAGAATTAAAATTAATGTTTATTATTATTGCTGAAAATTATTGCTCTTTAGGGGTGTTTTTCTATATATTCAATGGTTTTGTAGCATTTTGGTTCAAATTCCTTCACAATTATTTCCAGAAATGTCTTCCTTTTTTGATATATGGAGAACTATTAAGAGACATTGTCTCGGCTTGAAGATTATAGGCAGGGAAGTGTTAGTGGCAGTGATGGAGGTGGTGTTGTCTGTTATTGTTGTTGTTGTTGTTGTTGTACTTTATTGACATCATATGAAGTATGCCTTCATATGGAAAGGTGAACTCACACGTAAGTATCTATACACAATCAAGCACACATAGGAACACATTGTAATAACTAAAAATAAGGCATACACACAAATGTATTCATGCATATTATATAATATATATAAATAATGGGTATGTGTGTATATATATATATATACACACACACACACATATATAAATACACACACATTTCTATATACACACATACATGCATAGATATTGATGTATATATGTGTATATATATGTCTGTGTGTGTGTATATATATATACATAAATATGCATGTATGTATATATGTATACTCACACGTGTGTGTGAGTGCATGTGTGCTCATATTTGTATACATGCGTATGCACTTCTCCCTCTCTCTCTCTCTCTCTTTTATACTCACTCATATTATGGCTTTCTAGATTGTTTTCGTTTGTTTGTTTATACATACATTTGTATATATACACATATATATATATACACAATCATAACTATTTATACACATGTATATAAAAGCTACATTACACATACAGAGACCTACATATCTGCATACATACACATACATACTTCAAACTTTTCGTACATAATGACATATATTCATATTAATATGTATATGCTCATAGTTATACGCATTTGTATTTTTCCCTATTTTTCATACACACACTTTCTCTGTCTGTCTGTCTGTCTGTTTGTCTGTCTCTCTGTCTTTCTGTCTATCCCCCCACGCCGTATTTTTCTCTCACATAGGAGCAATAAATAGTTAATTGTTTGGATTTTACAACAGAAATATGGTATCAGTTTGATTAATTCTTTTTTGTCTTTAAAGAAAATCTAGCATTTATTTCAGGTAGCTCAGACAACTGAGGGAGGGAGTTTAGCCCAGAGACACAACAAAATTATTTTAATGGATTTAAATTCGCAATTAATAATTGATAATCCAATAAACCATCCTCGTGGGTATGTGTGTGCGTGCTAGTATTTCTTGCATTTTTTTTTTATAATAATCTGTATAGAATGCCAAAGTAGACACTTAAATATTTTCAATTGGCCTGAAATCAAAATTCAACTAACAACTTATTATCTTATGTGAAAGTGTAGTAATTTATCTATCTACTTATCTAATTCCCTCATCTCGCTAGGGCAGTTGTTTGTTTAAATATTCTAACTTGTCACTTAAATTTCTAACTCAACACACCCTATCTTACTCTTTAAAAGCCATAGACTTTCAGTTTTTGCCTTGTAACCCGATACCTAGTTACCTGTTCAGCTACAAAAACTTTGACTGTATATATTGCAGACACATCTTGGATATCAGGTGGATCAACCACATCACCAACACCAAAGTCCTCAACTGTGCCAAGATACCTGGTATACTCACCCTGATCCAGCAGCAACGTTTGTGCTGGCTTGGCCATGTACATTGCATGCAGGACAGGAAGATCTCAAAAGACCTTCTCTATGGGGAATTGGCAACCAGCACAAGAACATGAGGACGGCTTCATCTTCGTTTCAAGGATGCCTGCAAGAGAGATATGAAGTCACTTGATCTGGACATCCTGAGATGGGAGGAGGCTGCAAATGATTGCCCATACTGAAAACAAATACTGTGAAAGGGGATGAAGAGAGGGCAAGAAAAGCAGGAAGTCGCCACTAAAGAAAAGTACGTTTGACGGAAGGAAAAACCAGTAGTGCCGGCAGAAACCTCCTTCAGATGCAATCACTGTATGTGTGACTGCCACTCCAGACACTACACACAGCAGACACTGCATCACTATCAGCAGCTGAAACAATTTCTTTGGGCATAGATCCATGGTCATTTGTGACTACGAATATATTGCAACCACTATGACTATTTTCCTTTGGTAAATCCACTCATCCATGGATGAAACCAATTTTATAAGTTAAAAAATTTAATATATTTAAATGAAATATTACACTTTTTTTTGCTCCTTAATTTGTCTTAAAATATTACCATAATTCTTTTAATGTTATTGCGCATTTTCACCCATATATTTGTTTAGATTACACTACCTCTATGGAACCTTCAAACCACTTTTCACTATAGACATATGTGTATGTATGTATGATTGTATGTATGTGTGTGTGTGTGTGTGTGTGCATGTATGTACATGTGTGTGTGTGTGTGCATGTGTGTGTGTTTATATATATACATACACAAATATTACCTAGAACAGGTGAAAGAAATCATTCTAATCTTTTTTAAACAGAAAAAGTACAAAATATATAACTAAACCACAACATGTATTGAGTACTTTCTCATTTAATGCTTTATGAGTTTTTGTACATTTGAACATGCATTAAAAACATTGACATTGCTACACAAACATGCACCTACTCACAATCATGAAATGTCTGTTTAGCACCTTTCAGCTAATAACGTATGCCATTAAGTTCTTTTCAACAACTAAATGTAATTTGTGATTTTTGCAAAATTGCACCACTTAATTTTCCGAAAGAAGATGTGTGGTTATAAAACCTTAATTTGAATGGTCCTTCAAGTCCATCAAGAGGTAGTTTCTTTCTGAAGCTATATTTAGTTAAGGGGTGTTTCAGTTACCTTATCTTTTTTTGTTTTATTGTCTTTTGTCTTCAAGTCCACCTGGTTCTTAATCCTTATAATACTGTTCACCAGTCTGTTGTGAATGGTATATTCTTCACCCAAATAATACTTAATTTTCACAACCAGATGCCAATCTCATTTCTTGGTATGTGATCTATTTGGCTTGCCTGCTGGCCAGATTGGTGATGGACAATTAGATGATTGGCTTGACCAACAAATCCAAAAATAAGGTTATTGTCACCTACTATTGAGGTGGTCTACAGAAGTCCTCATATAAAAAAAAGAAATGTCCATCTGTCCATCTCCCAGCCCAGATTGTGGTACTCATGTACTGGTATCACTGTCATGTCGTCCACAACTAGTTTAAGTTTAATTATATCATACTCTGGTCACACAATCACTTCACCCATTTCTCTGTCGACAATATTTCTACAATATTCCTTACACTACCTATTGCATCATCATTGCTCTCTAGAAGAATTTGTATCTGTATTCCTAGATCATAAAGAATCTCGTTGAGTCTCCTCATAATCTTGCCTCTTGTATACAACACACATTTACATCTGCACTAGCATCTCTATAATCTCTCTAGACCTACCTTTCACTGTGTCAGCACTAACGTGTTAACTGCAAAATGTATACATGAACACATACATACAAACATACATACATACATACATACATACATACATACATACATACATACATACATACAACATACATACATACATACATACATACATACATACATACATACATACATAAATACATAATACACATACATATGTACACATGCACATATATATGTACATGGGTACATATATACACACATACGTAAATATGTATATGCGCACATATGTACATATGTACATACATGCATATGTGCGTATGTACATACATATATACATACACATGTATGTCTATGCATCTGAATGCACTTAAACAAGCACATGTATTCCCAGACATATCAACAAAGAAATGTGTATAAACAAGTTAAAAAAGCGTCAAAACTAGTATATGCTTTTTTATGCAAGCATATCAGAAAAACAAATATTTTTGTATGTTTAGATCTAAAAGAATACATAAGCAAAATATATCAGCATACAATACATACAAATATATATATGCCAAACACATATACATTTCTATACAGATATTTAAACAAGATACATAGGCAATGCACAAAATAGTACATAACCTAACCTGGGCATAGAAATGACAGAGTCTGCAGCCCAGATTAGCCTGGATTTATTTAGGCTTTTGAAAAAGTTATGGATGTCTCGACTTCTCACCCTCTATATTTTACTTGTTTCAGCAGTCATTGAACTACAACCATGCTGGGGTACCGTCTTGAAGGGTTTGGGGAAATAAATTGACCCCAGTAATTACTTTTGAGTCTTGTACTTATTCTATTAGTCAATTTTGTCAAACTAAGTTACAGGGATATAAATGAACCAATACTAGGTGTCAAGCAGTGAGATAGGTAGCACAAACACAAATGCATACATATATGTATGAATGGATGTATATATATATATGTGTATATATATAAATATATATAAATATATATATATATATATATATATATAGGTGAGAAAGTTGGTGTGTAAAAGCACATGGTTGAATATATAGAAAATAGTAAAAAGTGAAAAAACTACAGAAGGCTTGTTTTAAAAGGTTAAAAAATATATATTTGAGTCATTATGTCAGAAGAATGTTATAAATTTTATTCATACAGTGACATAGTTTTTGAAGAAATTACCAGTTTCGTGTTTAACTTTTCAAATTTCTCAAAACATTGTTATGATTTCTTAAACGAAATCATAACAATGTTTTGAGAAATTTGAAAAGTTAAACACGAAACTGGTAATTTCTTCAAAAACTATGTCACTATATGAAAAAAATTTATAACATTCTTCTGACATAATGACTCAAATATATATTTTTTAACCTTTTAAAACAAGCCTTCTGTAGTTTTTTCACTTTTTACTATTTTCTCTCTCTCTCTCTCTCTCTCTCTCTCTCTCTCTCTATATATATATATATATATATAATAAATATTAGGGAATAAATCCAAACTTACAGGGAAAAATCAGATTTAGGATTGAATCCAATTTTATAGTAAAATATTATATTATATTAAATTAGAGACAAAACCACTATTAGGTAAATCATACAATGAAAAATTTAAGCCAATACATAAGATTATTTAATTTATATTATTTAAATATATAACAAAATTATTAAAAAAATATAATTAATATAACACTACGATCGTTTCATGGCTGTTAATTTCTTTAAATTTTCGAGTTACAATCATTTCGAGTGAAGATGTGTACGTTTTCATAGTGACGTATTAGTCTGCACGTGGGTCTGCGAGTGCACATGTGAGCGTATGAGTAGCCATGTTTACGTGTTTACTATGAACTTTTAATCTTAATTTATATAAGTAGCGGAATTATAACACAGTAATTTCCCTTTATATAACGGTACTTTTTCATAGCGTTTTTCAGATGGCCAGATAACTGAAGAGATGGTGTTGTGAATTTCCACTTCGGCATCTGAAACTCAGAGTTTTATCTTGACTATTGAATAATTGTAACATATTATTTTATAGATAAATTTCCTCTATTTATATAATATTGAGGTCTCTTTCTTTCTTTTGTTATCTTACCATTTTTACCAATATAATATATATATATATATATATATATATATATATATATATATGTATGTATGTATGTATGTATGTATATATATAAACATATCCAAATTGAGGGAGTAGAACAGGTAAAATCCAAGCTATATATGTTTCTCAGCCATAAACTGCTTGAAACTTACAAACTACCTACACTAGGATCCTTGGATCTACCCTTATATATATATATATATATATATATATATATATTATTTAATAACAACAGTAGTTGTGTTTATGTGCTACTGTTAATTTCATGTGCTGGGAGCATGCTAAACGGTGTTTTTAACACGCCTAGTTCATTATGCAATGTGGGCAGTGTGTTTGATGATTGTGTTAGGACACCAGACGTGTTAAAAACACTGTTTGGCATGCTCTCAGTACATGAAACTAATAGTAGCACATAAATACATATATTGTGTTTATTAAATAATATTTATCTCTCACCAGATGCAGTACACTATACACACACTATACACACACACACACACAGACATATTGACTGAAACAAGTAAAAGAATATACATATGATTATCATCATTATCATCTTATAACACCTGTGTTCTATGCTGGCATGGGTTGAGCGGTTTGAGCAGAGCTGGCAAGCTGTAACAGATTCCAGTCTGACTTGGATTGGTGTCTATGGCTGGATGCTCTTCTTAATACTAACCACTTTACAGTCTGTGCTGGGTGCTTTTAACATGCTGCCACCATGAGCACACTTATATGGAACTGGCATGAGTGCTTATTACAAGGTATCAGCATCAGATATTTTTTATATGTGCCACTGTCACAGGACTCTTGCAGGACAATCCTCTTTATCAGGGGATGTGGTCCTAACACTTCTGTTGTGGAGGATAGGGTTTTCTGGTGTACAGCAAGGTTTCAGGTATCTCAGTCCTTTATCATCTCATCTGAAAGGTTCAGCCTTTTGAGGTCCTCGTTCAGTACTTTGTGTATATATCTTCAGAACTTTATGTATATATACTTTGTGTATATATCTATAGAGGTGTTCAGAAAGTAATTGCATTTTACCTGAAAAGCCACTTTTGATGTAATTTTTTATTTACATGATCAAGTTGTTGGCATTAGACATCTGCATCAATGTTCCTTCCATGTTCCAGAATATCATAATTGATGACACCTTTTATGTTCCACCAAACACAGAGCAAAGATTGTTGTGGATGGAATTCTGGTTTTGATGTTGTCATTGCCATCTTATGTGATAACCATTGTCTTTTTGTTTTCTGCAAAATTCCATTTTTCACCACCCCTAACAATACGCTGCAGAAACAACAGGTTGTTATTCCTAGTTAGAAGACTGCTACAGATGGTGGAACATTGTGTTTGGTTCTCAATTATAATCTCATGTGGAACCCAAATTTCCTCTCTGCATGTTTTCCTAATTTACTTGAGCTGTTCATGGATAGTTGAACATGACATTAAATTTTTGCACCAAATCTCTAGTGCTTTGACGTGGATCCAGTACAACAGTCTCATTCAAAAGGTCGTCACTCAGAGTGGGTAATCTCCCAGAGTGAGGTTTGTCAGATGTATCCCAATCACTATCTTTAAACCTTTTAAATCACAGCTGACATGTACAAGCTTTCACTGTACCCAGATAACACTTCACAAATGCTTTTCATTGCTTCTGTAGAGGTACTTTTCTTTTGAAACTCATACAGCAAGCAATGGCAAATATGTTGTTTCATAATTTATTATCCTTCATGGGGTTAATTACTGAAATATCTATGAATGACACTGCTGGATAGAAAACACAATACACTATTTCTAGATAGTTTCCACCCATTTGACCTTGGCTCTGATGTGATTGGTCGATTCATATTTCATAGCAGTGGAGAAACAACAATTACTTTCCGAACACTCTAATATATATTCTTTTACTTGTTTAAGTCAGTTGACTGTGGCCATGCTGGAGCACCACCTTGAAGGGTTTTAGTCAAACAAATTGACTCCGGGAATTTTATTAAGCCTTGTACTATTCTATTGGTCTCTTTCTGCTAAACCGCTAAGTTACAGAAATGTAAACACACCAACATCAGTTGTCAAGTGGTGGTGGGGGACAAACACAGACATAAAGCCACACACACACACACAGATTTATACATGCATACATACATACATACATACATAATACATACATACATACATACATACATACATACATATATATATATATATATATATATATATAATATATATATATATATATATAATATATATAATACTGAGTGGAAGCCCATTTCATGTATATATATATATATATATACATGTCATATTATATTATATGTATGTATGTATTATGTATATATGTATACAAGTTGTACAATCCATGCCAAGCATGAAAACAGACGTTAAATGATGATGGCGATCATGGCTGTTTGGTAAGAAGCCTGCTTCCCAACCACATGGTTCCAGGTTCAGTCCCACTGCATGGCACCTTGGGCAAGTGTCTTCTATTATAGCCTTGAACCTTGTGAGTGGAGTAGGTAGACGGAAACTGAAAGAAGCTTGTCATTTATATATATATATATATATATATATATATATATATATACATGAAATGGGCTTCCACACAGTTTCCATCAACCAATATCACTCACAAATTATTGGGTTTATAACAAGACACTCACCCAAGGTGCCATGCTGTGGGATTGAATCCAAACTCATGTGATTGCAAAGCAAGCTTCTTAACCATGCTGCCATGCCTGCACCCATGGCCTATATTTCCCATATGGAATCAAACAATATTTTCCTTGTTTGACCTCTTCTCAGTAATAAACAGGAACCAATTCTGAAGACTTTACCTCTCCTCAATAAAAATTGGCCTCATGCCTACAAAGAATCAATGTTACGCTTGTTCTGATTATGTCTGTAATAGCAACAGAATGGCATAGAATAAATGAAAATGATATTTCCCATATTCAGTAATACAGACATATAAAAGATTAAGATAAGATTTTACTGACTGTCCATTAGAACCGTGAAGAATTCTGGCCCCAGCACTAGGTTAAGTGGTTACTGAGGTCTTGTGGAGAGAGTGGACGGGGGGGATGAATGGTGTTGTTATTGTTGTTGTTTGTGTTGTGTGTGTGTGTGTGTGTGTGTGTGTGTGTGTGTGTGTATGTGTGTGTGTGAGAGAGAGAGAGAGAGAGAGAGAGAGAGAGAGAGATTGGTAGATTAGATTGATTAGATGATGTGCTATTGAGTATATGAGAGAGAGTTAGTGTGTTAGTGAGGTATTATGTATATGAGAGAGAGAGAGAGGTGAGGGAGAGGGAGAGAGGAAAAGGAAGAAGGGGAGGGAGATGGTGACGGAGAGAGGGAGATGAAGAGGGTGAGAAGGGAGAAGGAGAGAGGGAGAGGGAGATAGAGATGGAGAAAGGAGAGGAGAGAGAGGAAAAGAAAGAGAGAAGGTGAGAGATAGACAGGGAGAAGGAGAAAGAGTGAGAGGAGAGAGAGAAAGGGAGATGGACAGAAGGGGTGAAGGGGAGAGGATGGAAGAGAGAGGAGAGAGGGGAGAGGGAGAGGAAAGGAGAGAGAGAGGAGAGAAGAGAAGGAAGAGTGAGAGGGAGAGGAGGAAAGGAAGAGAAGAAAGTGAGGAAGAAAGGAAGAGAGGGAGAAGAAGAGAGATAGGGAGAGTGAGAAAGAAAGATAGATAGATAGAGAGACAGAAAAAGGATTACTGTGTGTCAGCAAGTTGTTACGTGCAAGAACGAGAGAAAGTAAAGACCGTAGAAAATTGCTCTAACCATTCACCAACACCAACACCAACACCCCAACACCAACGCCAACAGTTTATGAAGCCCTGCTTGCCAGATCTAAACCCTAGCTGCAATACAAATTGATCCCATTATAAGTGAAGAAACTAAGTAGGGTCAGTAATTTGTCAATTATTAGATTTTAACCTGACTTTAATACAATGATGGAGCCTTCTAACTTGATTCCTTTATACAAACACTGACCAAGAAAATAAATATCCCCGTTTTGTGCTCGACAGCCATTAGTCAATATATACAGATTAAAACAAATGTCTGATGTTACACATACTCTTTACTCTTTTACTTGTTTCAGTCATTTGACTGCGGCCATGCTGGAGCACCGCCTTTAGTCGAGCAAATCGACCCCGGGACTTATTCTTTGTAAGCCCAGTACTTATTATATCGGTCTCTTTTACCGAACCGCTAAGTGACGGGGACGCAAACACACCAGCATCGGTTGTTAAGCAATGCTAGGGGGACAAACACAGACCTCTCCTTGTTTCTCTCCGTGTTTCTTTTCTGTGTATCTTTCTGTTGAAGAGCGTAGGCTCGAAACGTAAAAGACTTGTTTTATTTATATTCCTGAGCGCCATACTAATACAATTGTTTGTTTGTACTCCACCTGCCTTCGTCTTTTGTTTATTTTCATAAAGCTTCCCGTTATATATACATATATACGACAGGCTTCTTTCAGTTTCCGTCTACCAAATCCACTCATAAGGCATTGGTCGGCCTGGGGCTATAGCAGAAGACACTTGCCCAAGATGCCACGCAGTGGGACTGAACCCGGAACCATGTGGGTGGTTAGCAAGTTACTTACCACACAGCCACTCCTGCACCTTTGTATGTTTGTGTGACTGATAATGGCACTCATCATATCATTCTTAAGTTCATGTATGTAAATGTTTGTATTTATGTGTACAAAGGATGTTAAGTCTCATAGACGTTTTAAAGATACTGTTTCATCTTAAAATTTTTTTATACAATCTTTGAGCTAGATTAAACTAGTTTGGTGGTTCTCAAACAAGATCCATATGATTCTTGAGGTTCCATATAAGATTTTGTTGCCAAAATTCAAGTGCAATAAGTCACATATACTTCTGCAATACACAAAATATTTTAATTTTTCTATATAATTTCTAATAATATATAATCATAAAAATATTGCAGGATTTTTTTTTTTTATGCACATTGAATGGCCATTGAGGTCCAGTGGAATAAAATTGAAATCAAAGGGTCCATAGGTGAAAAATGGTAGAAAACCACTGATCTAGTTCCTACTGTGTTGATCTATGAGGGGGTGCTAAAACGTTTCAGGCTTTGGGTATTGTGAAAGGCTTGGTTTGAAGCCTAACCTTCCAAGTTCTTTTACAGGGTTTACAAAAACTGATGGATTGCTGCGATAAGTATGTGAAAGTGGGAGAGGAATATATTGGATAAAATCATAATTAACTGATTCTCCTGTTTCCAAAGCCAGGAACTTTTCAGCACCCCCTTGTGAGTGTGTGTGTGTGTGTATATATATATATACAGGTGCAGGAGTGGCTGTGTGGTAAGTAGCTTGTTTATCACCCACATGGTTCCGGGTTCAGTCCCACTGCGTGGCACAATGGGCAAGTGTCTTCTACTATAGCCTCGGGCCAACCAATGCCTTGTGAGTGGATTTGGTAGACGGAAACTGAAAGAAGCCCATCGTATATATGTATATATATATATATATATATGCGTGTGTGTGTTTGTGCATCTGTGTTTGTCCCCCTAGCATTGCTTGACAAATGATGCTGGTATGTTTATGTCCACGTTACTTAGCGGTTCGGCAAAAAAGACCGATAGAATAAGTACTGGGCTTACAAAAGAATAAGTCTCGGGGTCGAGTTGCTCGATTAAAAGTGGTGCTCCAGCATGGCCACAGTCAAATGACTGAAACAAGTAAAAGAGTAAAGAGTATATATATATATGTATCCACTGAAAATGGTACAGTTTATATATATATACAAGAGCATGCTGAAGAGTTCCTGGCTTTAAGGGTATTGTGAAAGACCTGGTATGAGGCCCAACCTTTCAAGTTCTGTTACAGGGCTTAGAAAAATTGAAGGACTGTTGCAATAATTGTATGAACTTGAGAGGGGAATATGTTGAATAAAATCATAATTAACTGATCCTCCAGTATTTTCTTTTATCCAAAGCCAGGAACTTTTCAGCACCCCCCTCGTACATGGGAAGACATAGTTCTTTAACCCTTTATCTTTCAAAATACTCTCTCAAATGCAGTGCTCATTTATCCATATTGTTTTGAGTTAATCATACATTATCTCTTATCTTTTAATCTTTTATCGTTTACTTATTTCAGTTGTAGGACTACGGTCATACTGGGGCACCACCATAAGAACTTTTTGTTGCAGTACCTACTTTTGTTAAGGTTGGTACTTGTTCTATGAGGTTCCTATTGCCAAACTACTAAGTTACAGAGACGTAACTAGTGGTAGTGAGGAGACATGTTAATAGACATAAAGACACACCCTCCACACACACTTATGACAGGCTTCTTTTAGTTTCCATCTACCAAATCCACTCATAAGGCTTTGGTCACTTTGAGGCTATAGTAGAAGATTGTCCAAGGTTCCACACATGGTGGGACTGAACCTGGAACCATGTGGTTGGGAAGCAAACTTCTTACCACACAGCCTCAGTGATTGTTTCTTTTAAAATGACATTGCAGAGTAGTTGGGAGAAGCAGAATCTGGTTGGTTTGAAAATAAAACAAGTTGATTATTAGGGCCAGACAAGGCTGCTTTGAATACTAAAGAGTTAACTCAAGTCACATGTTAACTTATCACTGTTTTCTTATAGTGCACCAATGTAGTTCTTTTAATTTCGTTGTTGGAAGCCTTTTCTATTGTCAACTATTCAGTAATGAAATGGCTGCTGCTCCTGTTCTGTAACTGAAGAGCTGTACCAAACTAAAGTGTTTGTTTGCTCAATGGGTACAATAAAAGATGGTTTTGAATTGCTTGTGGCAAGAAACACAAGACTGCAATAGACAAAAGAGCTGTTGAGATCATTTGAGTTGTAAATGTATTGGTAACTATGAGAAAAGTTGTGGAAATTTGTTGTTTGTTGTTGTAACAAATGGTAGCTGAAATAGTAGTGACCCTTAACAAGTATTCAAAAATACACATGCATACATAGGAACAGGCATGGTTGTAAGCTTAAGAAGCTTGCTTCCCACCCACGAGGTCTTGGGTTCAGTCCCACTGTGTGACACATTGGGCAAGTGTCTTCTACTTGCCTCAGCCAACTGAAAGCTTGTAAGTGACCTTGATGGACAGAAACTGAAAGAAACCCATCATATAACTCGCCTAATGTGAAAGAAATATTCTTTTCATTTCTCTATTTCTTTTTAGGACTAGAATTCTATGATTCTATGTTCTTTTTATTTAAATCTTTCTGTAATAAAATAATTATTCCTAATTTCAGAGAAATGTAAAAGAATATTCCACTCCTAGAAGCAACTGTATACATACTTTTTCTCAGCCTTGTATTATATATATATATATATACACACACACATATATATATGTATAGAGTGTTTGAAGTGGTGTACAGATATTGTATATTAAGAAGAAATAAGTAGTCAGAATTTTGGATAATACTTTATGATATCATATATATATATCATCATCATCATCATCATCATCATCATTTAACGTCCGTTCTCCATGCTAGCATGGGTTGGACGGTTCGACCGGGGATCTGGGAAGCCAGAAGGCTGCACCAGGCTCCAGTCTGATCTGGCAGTGTTTCTACAGCTGGATGCCCTTCCTAACGCCAACCACTCCGTGAGTGTAGTGGGTGCCTTTTACGTGCCACCTGTACAGGGGTGGGCAAAAGCAGGTATACAGTTGTTTAATATATATATTTATATATTTATATATTTAGTCCTTTCACAATGTTTTGAGAGCATATGTTGTACTTAATGGAAAATACTCAGACCCGTTTTCAATCTGTTTTGGTATAAAGTATTTGTCAGCCTGAGGAAGATACTTGCTCAAGGTGTCATGCAGTGAGATTGGACATGGAACAACATAGCGCCAAACAAACTTCTTACCCACACAGTTATATCCGCACTTATATAAGATATTTAAACGCACAAACACACATACAAATGTTAGACAAGCAAAAGAAAACAATCCAGAAATTCTCAGATTTATGTCAACAAATATAGAAAAATAATAGTAACCATGGGATTCAAACAAAAGGAAATTTGATGCTCAGTAGACATGCTAAATCTAGCTGTTGACATTTTATGTGTGTAACAGCTTTGTATGTAGTCTGTGAGGTTATAAGTGTGCTGGAGTGTAATATCACAAAATTGTTTGGCCCAGTCAACAGTCACTTCAGAATCAAAGCATGAAATAACAAAATCAAAGAGAGGATGTGAAGTCAACAACCTCTTTTGTTATCATATCTCAGTTGAAATAAACTGTCTTTGTTTCAATTAATTTTAAAAATAAAAGAAGAATTTAGTAAAATAGTTTTGCCATTATTAAGCTTGTGTTTGGAATATAAACTAACATAGAAATTTGATGGAAGGTTTTAGTTTAGAATATTTTCAAACAGCAAATTTATATCAGAGAAGTAAGGACAATCTCAGATAGGTTTGTTTCTGGAAAGTTAAATAATTTAAAAAAATTATTGAAACACACTTAAAGCACTGAATCTCACAAAATATTGGATACTATTAATGCACTTTGAATTGTGCAATGAAATATAAAATTCATATGTTGGGAAAACTTAGTGGAAAACAATTATGTTTTCTCTAAGAACGTCATGTAGATTTATGGCTATATATCTGTAGAAATCTGCTTGTATTCTTATATATTTATTGGAGAAATATATCTACTATCTACATATACATATTTACAAAGCTGCACATATACATACACCGTTGATACACACACACACATACACACACGTGAGTACCTATAAGCATACACATTTATGCACAGGAGATGCATAAGTATGTATATATATAAATTTATAAAGATTATGATATAGCAATGGAGTAGGAGAATAATTATGGGAATGTATCTGGAGGATAAGGATAGAAGAAGAAGAAGAAGAAGAAGAAGGGGAGGATCAGAAAAAGAAAATGTGAAAGTTCTGATATTTAAATAAAATGAAAGAATATGAGAGAGAAGGAAAAGAGATTTGGTGAGAGCCACATAGAAAGTGTGAGAAAGAGAGAGACTGAAACTAGATGAGTAAGAAAGATAGATAGATAGATCGAGAGAGAGAGAGAGAGAGAGAGAGAGAGAGAAAGAGAAGGGAAAAGAAGAGAAAGAGGGGGAAAGGAGTGAAAAAAGAAGAGAGGATATATGTGTGTGTATATGTGAATATACATGTATGTGTATAAAAATTTATGTGTGAATGGGAGAGAATGAGCAAGCCAGTGATAATTGAAGCTAATTTCCAGAATGTGTTAACAAGTTGAAAACTGTGTGATTGCTTTGGTAATTTAATTTCTGTTAAATAGATCACCGACTCCGCCGACAACACTACCACCATGCACCAACACCCCCACCATGACCACCACCACCACCACCACCACCATAGCAATAATTTTCGTTTTTTTTTTATATATTTTCCTTTAATCATAAATGCAATAATCTTGATCTTAATATCAAATTCCACTTTTTGGCACTGGGTTTCATACCAAGCAAAAAAAAAAGTAAATAAGTAAAATAAAAAGAAAGATATTAGAAACAAACCACCAAAATTAATTAAAACTGTATGTATGCATATATATATGTACATATATGTATACATATGTGTGTGGATATTTATATGAATTTATATGTATATATATGTATATATATGTATACATGTGTGTGTGGATATTTATATGAATTTATATGTATATATATGTACATATATCTATACATGTGTGTGTGTATATTTATATGAATTTATATGCATATATATGTATACATACATATATATATATATATATACACACATACACAAGCACGCACATAAGTTAAACATACAATATAAATACATATGCACATGTGTATATACATACATACATACATACACACACACACACACAACACATATATATATATATAATATATTATATATATATATATCTATATATATAAATATATTTATGTATATGCATGAACACACACACACACATGCATATATATATTAAATGCACACTCATGCACCACACACACATACACTCACACGCATTGATATATATATAATATATATATATTATATATATATATATATATATATATATATGAGTGTGTGTGTATATGCTACACTGAAAAAATTGTTACTTTGGAATTTATTGCATGGTGGAGGGAAGGAAAAACTTCCCAAAAGTTTAAATGCAATAAAGGCATCAGAATTGTTAATGTGGGTGAGGGGACAGCAGTTACCAAGAACTGCTATGATGGTGGGTAGTTTTAAAAATGATAGTTGTGGCAGGTGGCAGGAGTAAGAAGAGGGATGGTGTTTAAAGAGGTGAAAATACCGATTCTGGTGATAGTGTTAGCCAGATTGTGATGTAGGATGTGGTACTGGATTATGGTGAAGACTGGAAATGTGAGCATGGTTCGTGGGTGTGATTACTGTTACATTCATGATGGTGATGATGATGATGATGATGATGATGATGATGATATTGATGGTGATGATGATGATGATGATAATGGTGATGACGATGATGAAGATGACAATGATGATGATGATGATATTGATGGCGATGATGATGATGATGTTGACGGTGGTGACGATGATGAAGATGACAATGATGTTGATGATGATGATAATGATAATGGTGATGATGTGGTGGCAAAGATTGAAAGTTTTAGTGTTGGTGGTGGTGGTGGAGACACATACTCCTGCAAGCATTGGTCGGGAAAGTTAGAAATGAAGGAAGAAAAAGAATTATAAAAAAAAAAGATTGCAAGCAACTGCAACAGTAACATCAAGCATAAACTAAAAACAAAAAAAAACAAAAAATAAAAATAAAACATTGTCAAAGAAACAGCCTACAAAGTTCTGCAGCAGTTGCAAGAGAATGTGCCACAACTACCAGCAGTAGCAGCAGCACCAGTGCCAACACCAACGCGAACACCGGTACCAGCACCATTGCCATTACTACCACCATAACCATCATCACCATCATCATGATTATCATCATCATCATCATGAACCATCCATATCACCACCACCACGAATTCTACCAGCATCACAAATTCCATCACCACCGTTACCACCACCACCACCATTACCACCACCACCGTTACCACCACCACCACCACCACCACCGTTACCACCACCACCACCACTACCACCACCATCCCCACATCCACCAGCGCCTGCACCACATCCACCACTACCATCCCCACCACCATCCCCACCAGTACCTGCACCAGCAGCACCACTGCCGCCACCACCGCTGCCACCGCCACCAACATCATCCCAACCATTATCATCACCTAGATGAATCCTAAATTAAAGCAAACTTGGAAAATAAAATGATCGAATTGATTGATTGGTTGATGGGATTTCATTCGGTGCAAATCAATAATTAGGGATGATGATGATGATGATGATGGTGATAATTGAATTAAGGATTTGTGATTTAGGAACATACGTAGGAGTTCATATGGGAGAACATGTGAAATTTTCCATGAGATTTTTGTTTTTAATTTTTCCCGGTGGCTTAGTTAGAAGTGGAAGGTCAATGATTAGTAGGAGACTGTGAGAAGCTTTCACATTGTTGACCTGACTCAGATGTTTGCAACAAAAGTGGACTTCGTTGGTAGCTCCCAAAGGCAAAGTAAGTGTGGAAATGTGAGGTGTCAAATTAAATCTCTATACTCACAACACCCCACCCCAAACAAACAAATAGCGAAAAAGAAAAAAAGAATCAACAAAAATTCACCAAAAAGAATGAAAGAAAAATGTCAAACGTTCAAACTGGCTTTGACACAATTTTTGTTTTAGTCATTTTTCACTCATAAAACTTGAACCCAAAATACCCTGGAGTTTGATGAAACAGAGACTTGGTTATGAAGTGAACTTGTTAACCCTTTAGTGTTCAGATTACTCTAGTGTTAAATGTAAGACTTTTTCACTCAAATTGTTTTGAATTAATCCTGGATCATCTTACAGCTTTGAGGTTTCAATGATGTGATTACTTATTTTTAGAATGGCATTGTAGGTTAGGTGTGAGAGGCTAGACATCGCCAGTTTGAATATAAAACATGTAGAATATATTGGGCCGGATTTGGCCAGTTTAAACACTAAAGGGTTAATCACACAACAATGGCTATGCACTCAGGCATAACTTTTCTACTGAAATATAAATAAATAGTTGAACTGTCTTTGGATATTGAATTTGACTTATTTAATGTTTATGGCAGCCTTATGATTCTAAAAACGTAAGATAAATGATGTGG
>NC_043004.1:94556205-94568705 GCF_006345805.1 Octopus sinensis
GATGCCCTTCCTAACACCAACCACTCCAAGAGTGTAGTGGGTACCTTTTATGAGTCACCAGCACGGGTTCCTTTTACGTGTCAGCAGCACTGACCACGACTACAATTTCATTTGGTTTGATGAGTCTTCTCAAGCACAACAAATTGCCAAAAGTCATGATTACTTGTCATCACCTCTGTGAGACCCAACATTTGAAGGTCAGGCTTCACCACTGCACTCCATGTCTTCCTGGGTCTACCTCTTTCACAGATTCCTTCTCCGATTAGATATATTTTAGAGGATATTTCTATATGTAGTAGCAGTTTCGTTTTACATGCAAGATCTGTATTCCATTGTCTGTCTGATTAAAGTTCTAAGAAAGAGTTAGTGGTTATTGAAGGATAAAATATTTTCTGGTTCTGTTGAAGAAATCCTAGTTTTATCATTCAGTCAAGTATTTGCATAATGCCAAATGCATATTTAACACCCCTCACCTCTTTTGGAAGGCAACGTGCACAGTAACACATATCTTTTCTTTTACACACATCATAATTGTGCAGCTGGTTACACATTCCATGTAACTTTTTAACAGCAGGATCATGCCCTGAGACGAAGTGAAAACAACAGCAACTTGATCATTATAAATAGAGACACATACACACACACACACACACACACACACACACACACACACACACACACACACACCCACCCACACATACACACACATACATACATACACATATTTCTTTTGTCTATAATGCTAAGCACTCGTTTTTTTTTCCTCCCCAGTAGTTGAAGTTGTTTTAATCATAGCATAGTAAAATATTTGACAATTTAGAAACTTTCTGCTGCTTTATTATACTGTCATGTTGTCCGTCTGTGCGTCTGAGAGTCTTTCTATTGTTTCTTTTTTTATTTACATTTTCTTTTGACTTACTCAATAACACAGAGCTAAACCAGTAATGGAAAAATTAATTCTTCTCCCTTTAGCCACTTGTTCAGCCATTCTGACTCCTTATTCCTCCTTCTGAATGCTTTATGACAAAAACTTAATTTAAAACAAGGACTGGAGTTAATATGGTGTGAAGGATATGTACCCTTAGTCTGTTAGCCTCCAGCAGCAATGGTGCTTATATTAGCTTTATTCACCTGTGTTTGGAACATGGTCAAAACTTTGACATTTTCTATCTTATATTTTATTTTTCTATCTTTTTAATTTTTCGTCTTTTTCCTTCTTTCGAATTGTTTAATTTCTCAGTGAATAACACTTCAACTTATGTTTCTCTTTTATTCTTCTTCTAAGTCTGTTTGCATCTCTCTCTCTCTCTCTCTCACACACACACATTCTCTCTCTGTCTCTCTCTCTCTATCTCTCTGACTATTTCATTTTCTTTATATTTTCTTTCTACTAGTCTTCTTCTCCTTCCCTTCCACTCCCACACCTGTCTAGCTCTATATACACAATAAAATTGAGCTTAAAATTCATAACCCTTTTATTTGAGACTACTTTCCCAAAGGGCAGAAGTGATAAAGTTATAATTTTGTCAAATATTGGTCTACATAAAACCAGTCTTTTATGCAAAAGCCATTATTTTCTAAAGAAATATTAACATCAGCTTCTTATATATGTCAGATTTTTCGATTGACAAAACATGTAAAATTTTACAATGATGTAGACAACCATGAAATGTAAGTGTATGTGGTTGTGTGTACAGAAGGAGTGATGTAAGGAGAGAAGGAGAGAATGAAGGAAGGCAGAATAAAAACAGAAAAAAGAAGAAAAACAGAATTTTCTGAAGCTTCCTATTCTAGACTCTGCAAAGTTTATTTTTCTCATCTGTAACACATATTGATTTCTTACTTAGCCATAAGTTAGAAAAACTAATTGAAGAGAAGAGCTGAGAATGTGTGATGTTCATTCTGTTCTGATGATTTTGTATTGTTTAAGTGAGAAGCATTTTGACTAAAAACTGAATTCTGTTTTCGCACTTTGTGTCATCAGAAGCTTGTGGCTAGCTTTGTGTCCTTTAGAAGAATATCAAAATTCCTAGAGAACATCACTGCTACCACCACCACCACCACCACCATGGCCATCATCGCCACTGCCACCATAATCATCATTATCATCGTTTAATGTCAACTCTTCCATGCTTGCATGAGTCAGATGGAATTTGTTGAAGTAGATTTCCTATAGTCAGATGTTCTCCTTGTTGCCAATTCTCACCTGTGTCTGATCTGATCAAGGTAATATTTCCTATGGTCAGACATGTTTTTCTTGGAAGATAGGAAATAAACAGCTTAACTGGTATCGTGGATGTTGTTTGTTTACAGCCATCACATGATGTCAAAACATCGTAACACATACACACACAATCATATATATATATGTGTGTGTGTGTGTGTGTGTGTGTATGTATATATATATATATGTGTGTGTGTGTGTGTGTGTGTATGTATATATATATATATATATATATATATGTGTGTGTGTGTGTGTGTGTATCTTTATATATATATAAATAAAGTTAATCCAAACATGAAAACACAACGAGAAAACACAACAACACGAGGATGTGGAACAAGTATAGTGTTATTGGACACTCAGGAAAGGAAAGAAAGAAGGAGGATTTAACGTTTCGAGAGGAGCTCTATGTCAGAAACATAGGAAAAGGAAAGATCCAAGGAAGGGAAGATGGAGGAAAAAAATCGCCAATGGTACACACACGGTCACATATTTCTTGTTCTCTTGATGTTTCTAAATTCTTATTTTACATATATATATATATATATATATATAAAAATTCAGGCTGAGTACTTGATAATTGTAAGCACCTGTATATACCGTTTGGTGGTGGAGTAAATTAATCAAAATAAAAACATGATGCCAAGGATTCAGCGGTACATATGTTTCGGGCCTTTATTAGACGGATTTATAACAATGCATAATGTGTGTCTATGGCCTTCTTCAACCGTGCACAATTACTACCCCAAGGACATGTATTACATAAAAAATTCTACGTCGGGGATGCAAATCCTCTCATTGGTACCGCATTATGTCGTACGCGAATGAGAGGATTTGCATCCCCAACGTAGAATTTTTGATGTAATACATGTCCTTCGGGTAGTATTGTGTGCACGGCTGAAGAAGCCATAGACAACATGAGCATTGTTATAAATCCGTCTAATAAAGGCCCGAAACATATGTACCACTGAATCCTTGGCATCATGTTGTTATTTTGATTAATTATATATATATATATATATATATATATATGTAAAATAAGAATTTAGAAACATCAAGAGAACAAGAAATAATTTTGTTTTTAATGGTAAAGCTTTAAATCGTACTGGATAGGATTTCCCATGTTCAGTCCACTTTAGGACGAAGGCCTCAGCATGTTCTCTCCACCACTATGATCTCAAAGCTATAAATAACAGCATATTGGGTCAAAAGACCCTTTGGATAGGAAAAGTTGAAGGCTAAATAATAATAGCTTTTTATATAATGTTAAATAATAATAGCTTTTGGAATGCAACAACATTTTATAAAGTAACTTTGGAAGCATCGAATGTGTTCGATATTTTACAGACAAGAAGGTAAATTTGAAATGCACTATAACTGTGGAAACAACAGAAAAATTGGGGATTTACCCTTATAAGATGGAAAAAGTTGCCAACAGGTGGCTACAGGACTCAAACCTACACCTCTCAGCTAAACGTTCCACTGACAACAATTACTGTAAATTTTAACGCTAAATAATAATAGCTTTGGAATACTAGATTCCCTTTGGTTAGTCTAGGGTATAATAGAAGACATTTACCCAAAGTGACACATAGAGTGATGAATTTGATATCAAGTAACTGGGAAGCAAGCTTCTTCACCACACAACTACATCTGCATTATTGAAATACTAGCAGAAAGGGCCATCCTCCAGACAGTTTTCTGCTAGCCACTTGATAATATTTTCACATTTGATTCCCAATTCTAATGATTTTTATGATATTTTACATTTAATTATTTCTTTGTATGATAGTGCTCACTTGCTTAGTAAATATTGCTTTCATTATTTTATCAGTCATAATCTCTCTTTTTTAAACAAACATCATGGTAGTCCAACAACAGAGGGAGAAGCAGTTCGTCAAGTTTTACTTTCCCCTCCAAGTAGCACAGAGATTTCAATTCAGCAGCCCATCGGTAAGCTTTGCTGTGTGTGTGTGTGTGTGTGTGTGTGAGAGAGAGAGGGGTGGGGAAGAGAGACCATTGCAAACAATGAAATAAACATGAAATGAAAAAATTGTATAAATAAAGGGCATTATTACAGATGTATATGCCCCCGATGTTGTTGCCTCATAACATCTAGAAAAATGGAGACTTTTTAACAAAATTTCCTACAAATATCACTTAGATGTTGTGGCTTCAGAGTATATAGGGATTTATGGGAACAAATTTTTCCAAATGGCATAGATTACGATTATAAAGACGTTTGTGGGAAAAATATTTGGTGGGATTTTCCCCATTTTTTTAAAACCACAGCCTTTGAAATGATTGGGTTGGGTTGGGTTGGCATCTTTGTATGAAAAATGTTTTGATAACTCTTTTTTTACACCCCTCTCCTCATCATCCCACTCTGGACCTATTTTGGTCAATTGTTTTTTGCACTTCAAAACCATTGGAAGAGCATTTTCGGTAAAAAAAAAAAATTATATTCTCAGAGGGAAAAGTGAGTGATTTAAGGGCGATTTGGCTGTTGTTTCTAGCACATACAAAGACAACCCTCCCACATTTTTCTTTAATCAGTCTTGCATCTGCTAATGTTTTTCAATAGTTTTTCCCCATAAATACATTTATATGCTATAAAAAGGAAAATTTGAGAAATTATGATTTTTTGAAACCCCACTCCCTGTCCCCCAATTGTTTCTGCTTAGAAATTAAAATATTGGAGGGCCTGAGAAGGTTATTGCTGGCATTTATCCACAATGATATAAAAAAAAGTTACGTAAATGATAATTCATTTTAATTGTATACTTTTCTATTAGAAAATGTTTTTTTTTACACACACACATGGCTTTGCTCGGTTGAGGTGGGAATAAAAATTTAGATTACAATTTATTTTGTTGCCCATAGTCCACCAATGTGTTACTTTGGCATCATCATTCCATAAAATGTGTTTAATGGGAGAAAAGTATTGAACAAAACATTAATCCATGTGAGAGTGAAAAGGGAGGGTGGTTTGGGTTGTGCTAGAAACAACAGCAAAACCTCCCTTGAATTGTTCACTTTTTCCTCTGAAATTATTTACAATTTGTTTTGTTTTTTTTGTTTTTTTTATGGAACAGGCTCCTCCTGTGGTTTTTAAGTTCAAAAAGAAAATGACCAAAGTTGGTCTGGATAGTTATTTTTGTAAGGCTTATAGCGTTCCAAATAGCCATAGCAACGAAATATCTTTAAAATTCTTTTTACAAAAATTATATGGGTATTTTTTTAAAATTTTCATTTAATAAATAATGTTTTTACATTATGTATACATTAATAGAATAAACTGTTGATTTTTCAAATAGCGAATTAAAACTTGAAATGAAAACATTGAAAAAGAAACTGAGAGACTTTGCAAATGAAAATGGAATACTCCATAGTGGATCATCCTCATTTCATCATTTAGTGTCCGCTTTCCATGCTAGCATGGGTTGGACGGTTCAACTGGGGTCTGGGAAGCCCGAAGGCTGCACCAGGCTCCAGTCTACAGTGTTTCTACAGCTGGATGCCCTTCCTAATGCCAACCACTCCGTGAGTGAAGTGGGTGCTTTTTACGTGCCACCGGCATGGGGGCCAGGCAAGGCTGGCAACGACCACGATCGGATGGTGCTTTTTACGTGCCACCGGTGGATGTAATGAATATTTAAATTTGTGAAGAATTGGATGCAGGGAATGCAATAAATATTTGAATTTGTGAGAAACTGGAGTTAAAAAATTCAATAAACTCGAGAAATCGAAATTATAGAATATTTCTTAGAACATGAATTTATAAAAATATTTCCAGACAGTCAACCTTTTAATAATTGCTTTCTTTTAGTACTGTTAGTAATTGTAACAGCTTTCTGCATCGTAGTATTGATTCCCAGTTAGGTTTTCAGCTGAAATTCAACTAGAGTTGAGGCATTGCCAGCGCCGCCTCGACTGGCTTCTGTGCCGGTGGCACATAAAAAGCACCATCCGAACGTGGCCGTTGCTAGCTCCGCCTTAGCTGGCTTCCATGCCAGTGGCACGTTAAAAGCTCCAACCGATCGTGGCCGATGCCGGACCCCCCTGGCACCTGTGCAGGTGGCACGTAAAAAGCACCCACTACACTCGCGGAGTGGTTGGCGTTAGGAAGGGCATCCAGCTGTAGAAACTCTGCCAGATCAGACTGGAGCCTGGTGCAGCCCCTGGCTTCCCAGACCCCGGTCGAACCGTCCAACCCGTGCTAGCGCGGAAAACGGACGTTAAACGATGATGATGATGATGATGGATTTTACTTTTCATTCTTCTGTAGAATAAGTACCAGCAATTTACTCAGTTGATTTCATTGGCAATATCTTCCTTCTAGACATGATTTTTGCACTCATGTTAGAAATCAATAAATATGAATTCCTCATGACTTAGTAAAATGGTAAATTGATAGAAATGTTACAATGTCAGGTAAAATGCCTTGCAGTGTTTATTCTTGCTCTTTACAAACAACCATAGGACTTTCTGAATGGCATGCCTAATGAATGTTTTTAATAATGAATCACTTGATTGGGACTGTGTTAACATTATAGCCCCCCAATCATTGGACAAATCATTGCACAGGGGCTATATTATTTATTTATTTATTTATTTATTGAGAGTAAGCCACAAAAGTCATGGATCAGAATTGGGCCACTAAATCTGTGAGATCCTTGGGCAACTGCCCAGTGTGTTCATACCTTGAGATGGCACTTCACCTGATGATGAACCAAGGTTACTCATGCCTGCTTCACAACCTCAGTTCAAATCTAAGCTCAACCTTACATATTATCCTCCTAGGGTTGATGAAATAAAATATCAGGCTGGGGTGGTAGATTTATAGAACAAATTCATCATGTTGGATGTTTCATGGTATTTTGTTCTGGCTTTTATGTCCTGAATATCCAAGTTGATGTTATTATACTTCAGAGTATTTCTGGCATATTGTCAAGGTATTATTATTATTATTATTATTATTATTATTCAGTAGTTTTATCTTTATAGCGTGCTTTCACTTCACTACCGAGTGCAGCTCTGTGTGCCTTGGGTATGTGCTATGATTTGTTGTGATGCTCTGATGGTTATTGTATGGAAAGTGTTCTGCGTAGGATGTGTGCAGTGCCTAGTAGTGCAATTTTCTGTATGTTATATATGTTTGTAAGTCCTGGTGATTTTGTTATGTATTTGTCTGAATATTTTTTTATCATGCCTAATCATCATCCCTACTATGATAGGAATTGTTTCTGTTTTAAGATTCCACATTCTGGTTACCTCCATTATTGTTATTATTATTATTATTATTATTATTATTATTATTATTATTATTATCATTATTGTCATTATCATTATTATTATTATTATTATTGTTAATATTATTATTATTATTATTATTATTATTATTATTATTGTGATATGATATGTATTAAGGTGGTGAGCAGGCAGAACTTTTGCATGCTGGGCAAAATGCATTGCAATATTTTGTCCGACTTTACATTCTGTGGTTGACTTTGCCTTTCATCCTTTTGAGGTCGATGAAACAAGTACCAGTGGGAACACTGGGGTCGATATAATCAACTAACCCCCTCCTCCCCAAATTTCACACCTTGTGACTATAGTAGAAAGGATTATTATAATGTGTGTGTCTGTGTATAATATATATATATGCACACACACACGCACACACACATACACACACACTCACATATGTATAGATGACACCACTACCATAAAGTTGGGGCAAACTTTGCATGTGTTTTTTTGCACTGAACCAATGAGATCCATCCATTCATCCATCCATCCATCAATCCATCCATCCATCCAGCCAGCCAGCCAGCCAGCCAGCCAGCCAGCAGGCCAGCTAGCCATCAAGCCAGTCAGCTGATAAATTACTGTTGCTAATTCAATGATGTCATATCCATGCACAAAATAAATTAGCACATAAAGTTGTACCAAAGATGTGGTAAGATGAAGATATTCATGTTGTTTGCAATTGATAATTTTCTTTTTTTTTTTTTTCCAATTTATCTATTTTTTTTATTATATGTTTTTGCTTGGTATGGTTACATTTGTCTCTAACCTGGGGATGGGTGCTTTGCTAGATCTAATTCTCCTGTTTGTCAACAACAGGACTTTACCTAAGAAAATGCGAACTTCCTAAGGATATATTACTGAGATAATTAAAATAGATTTTTCTTCTTTCTTACCACATGCATACAGACACGTGTGCATATATATATATATATACAAACATCTTTCAATATATAAATACACCCACAAACACACACACATGTGTGTGTGTTTATACATCTTTCAGTGTGTAAATACACACACACAGACACACATATATATATATGTATGTATGTATGTATATTTGTATGTATGTATGTATGTATGTATGTATGTATGTATGTATGTATGTATGTATGTATGTATGTATGTATGTATCTATGTATGTATGTGTGTATGTATGTGTGTATGTATGTTTGTAAGTATTATGTATGTATGTATGTATTTAATACCGGTGAAGAAGTGAGTGAATTCATTTTTGCATTAAATAAAGGTGTTTAGGTTTGTGTATGAGATAATATGTGTATGAATGTGTATGAGCACATTAAATGTAAATATAAAGTAAATATATCTGCCATCGTTTTTGATGATAATTGTTCATTTAATTATAGTAAAAGTAACTGAGTATTCCACAGACGTGTGTACTCTTAATTTAATTCTGAAACAAAATATATCTGGCTAGCTGATGGCTTTCTGCAGTTTTCATCCACTCAGTTTCCACACATATGGTTTGGATTAATTGAAACTTAGGTAAATAATATTTACTGAAGGTGCAACACTGTGAGATCAAACCTAAGACTTCACAATGGTAAACAAATTTCTTTGTGATTTGAGCTTTCTTGCTCTCCTATTTTAGTGATTATTAACATAAATGCCTTCTATTTTTGAATAAAGTTGTCATTGAGAATATTACATTTTGGTTGCCATAAGGGCTTGTATGTTGTAATAAAAGATCTTTTTGAACTTCACACTATTTCTTTTGATTAGTATTTTCCCTTTTGATAGCACCTAGTCCTATGTTGGCAATTAAATTTGGTTGGTTTGTTTTTCTAGTGTGTGTAGAAGCTTGGTTGTGATTAGTGATTTGTTTAATTTTGCAAATTTTGGCTAAAAAATTTTTGCTAAAAATTACGCAAAGTCCTTCTGAATTGAAAAGGTTTCATTTCTGTTGAGAGTTACCACTCTTTATGAGTGAGTCACATGGTCTGTCTTTGTTAATGAAATAGTGAGACTTCAATACCATCTTGAACAAATGAACACTTTATTGCATTTATTTCATCGAAATGCAATTAGATCGAGCACGTAAACAAGAAACCTGAGTAATGGTTTTGGGTTCAGCTGAATAAATATCATTATACTGTGCACTATACATTGAAATTTTCTCTTGTTTGTTACAAACGATGTATATTTTTACTCCTTTCAGTTGAGCACTCTAACTGAATTGAGATCATAATGAGGAGTAATAAAATAAAAAAGCATCCTATGGCCTACCGACTAAAATATTAGGCTGACACCAAAATACTCTCTTACTCTCTCTTTTACTCTTTTACTTGTTTCAGTCATTTGACTGCAGCCATGTTGGAGCACCGCCTTTAGTCGAGCAAATCGACCCCAGGACTTATTCTTTGTAAGCCTAGTAGTACTTATTCTATCGGTCTCTTTTGCCGAACCGCTAAGTGACGGGGACGTAAACACACCAGCATCGGTTGTCAAGCAATGCTAGGGGGACAAACACACACACACAAACACACACACACATACACATATATACATATATATACATATATACGACAGGCTTCTTTCAGTTTCCGTCTACCAAATCCACTCACAAGGCATTGGTCGGCCTGGGGCTATAGCAGAAGACACTTGCCCAAGATGCCACACAGTGGGACTGAACCCGGAACCATGTGGTTGGTTAGCAAGCTACTTTATTTCATTTAATTTGCCACAAGGGCAGTACACAGATAGTAGCTACGGGCTGGACATAGACATTAAGGAATGATGGTGATGGAATGAAGATGGTGATGGGAGAAGACGAAAGCGCCCGCCGACCCCCGCTTCTCTAAAACAATGTTCTTTTTCAATAATTTTACAAATTTCAAAATTTCACAAAATACAAAAATTTCACAAAAATTCCAAATTTTACAAATCACAATTTCAAAAGTTTTTCCAGAGGCAATAAACCTCCATCACAATATAACACAAATACAGGTTCACGTTACCCGACCGATGAACGCTCTTGCTTTATTGACGCCATCGTTCGTCGTCAGGCCCCCGCATACAGGTATAATTTGATAGGAGTCCTCCGGGAAAGACTTCTCGAACCGGCACCGATCGTCATGGAGTAGGACCTCCGCAGCCAGCTGCGAAGGCCACTCGGGACACTCCATGCAGGACCGAAGTCCCTCCCATTGGTTTCTCTTCCTCATTTTACCCATTTCATCTTCTATTGTTCCTCCTTGTAGAAGAGGACCACATAATATTTCCGGCCACACAACCACAAACGGCGGAGGAGACATTGGAGACGCTGTCTGTGTGTTACAATCCGCTGGCGGCGTCCGTTTCTCTTCTTTCTTTTTTTCTTTTTACCATGGGCCACGGGAGGTTGAGGTTCCGGTGTTGCACACGCCGGATCCACTCTGTCTCCCGTAGCTTCCTGGTCTTTTAGTGGGTCACCATTGTTCCCCACTTTTCGTTTCTCGTTGAGGAAGTCTCCGCTTCCTCGTTCTGTTTCTCTCCCTCTATTGGTGGGGCAGGGAGAGGCTCCGATATCAACTTCTCCAGGATCTTACTTTGGTCCCTGGGGCATTTCTTCTTATGTGGCCGGTCTCCGACACAGGTGACACTTGGGGCGCGTCCCTCTAGCATCACCGGATACTTGGACCCGGCCATCTTCAGGAAGTCCGCAAACCAGACTCTGGCTGACTGGGTCCACAGAGTCAAAGTAGCCTTTCCTCCTTCCCAGTTAGCCGCAGGCTGCATTTTCACATTCAGGATCTTGGCGCTACCACCGCTCAGACCCCGGCGGATGGAATCTTCCACCCACTCGGGCTCAAAGCCGGGCGGCAGGCCACAGACCCATAATGTAACAATTTTTCCCCCTTGTAACTGGGGAGAAACAGAATCTCATCGCCCTCAATGGGCTGGCTTGCAAATTTGCAAGCTGCTTCAGCGGAGTCAAATAGCAACCATACCGTTGCGTATTTGACTCCCCGTTGAATAAGTTTAACGGCTGGCATATAGTCTGCCAGCTCGTTCACAATGGTGTCTCTCGGAAAAACCATTATGGTGTCGAGTGACTTTGAATATGTCCTCAACACCACGGTCTTTTCCTCGAGTTCGTGCAATATTTTTTGGGAGGTGTTAATTCCCACACAGTGAAATTCTTTGCCTTTGCCATAACGTAAAATACAACATTCAAAATGATAAACTAAAATTAGCCACAGAAAGGAGAATGAAAAAATGCAACAGAAGGGAAGAAATAAAATTAAAAATGGCAGTTCAAAAAAGTTTTTACGAATAAATAATAGACAAAGAGAGTTCAATTCAGACAAAGGAATTCAGTTCTTTTTTTTTTTCCACTTCTTCGGCCAAAAATTGTAATCCAGGCCAAATGCACTGTTGGTAAAACCCTTGGTAAATAATCCTTGGTAATCCGTGGACAACACAACGACAATTTCAACAATAGTTTTTTTCAGACGGACTATGCCGCTTCAAAAATACAATTTCTTTTCACTCGACACATGCTAAAACACATTCATGCAAGTAATAAAACTTCACTAACTAAAAACATAAAACGCCTACCCGTAGTCGATTCGAACATTCAACATTTCACGTTGAAACAACGCGACATCAATACAATTTTCTTTCCACTCGACACAGGCAGAAAAATTACATCTGGAGCAAAGTGGAGCCTTATTATTTGCTAAAAAATATTAAATGCTAAAACACATTCATGCAAGTAATAAAACTTCACTAAACTAAAAACATAAAACGCCTACCCGTAGTCGATTCGAACATTCAACATTTCACGTTGAAACAACGCGACATCAATACAATTTTCTTTCCACTCGACACAGGCAGAAAAATTATATCCGGAGCAAAGTGGAGCCTTATTATTTGCTAAAAAATATTTAATGCTAAAAAACATTAATGCAAGTAATAAAACTTCACTTCGCTCACAAAAATACAAAATTCCTACCTTTAG
>NC_043004.1:94573705-94576205 GCF_006345805.1 Octopus sinensis
AAGTGGAGGTGGTGGTGGTGAGGGCGGTGGAGGTGAGGGCAGTAGTGGTGTGGTGGTGATGGTACTGGTGGTGGCAGGGTAGCAGTGGTACTTTTTCTAATGGTGAGGCAATGATGATGGTGTAGGTGAAGATTCTGTTATTGGTAGCTTATTGATGATGGTGGTGGAATTGTATGTTAGCGGTGGAGTCAAATGTTGGTGGTGGAGTCGTATGGTAATGGTGGTAGAGTCATATGGTGGTGGCTGTAGAGTCATATGTTGGTGGAATTGTATTTTGATGGTGGAGTCATATGGTGGTGGTGGTAGAGTCATGTTGGTGGTGGAATTGTATGCTGGAGGTGGAGTCGTATGTTAGTGGTGGAGTCGTATGTTAATGGTGGAGTCATATAATGATGATGGTGGTGTTGGTGGCGTTAGTGTTGGTGGTAGTGTTGGTAATAATGGTTGTGTTGGTGTTGGTGTTGGTGTTGGTGTTGGTGGTGGTGGTAGTGTTGGTCATAATGGTTGTGTCGGTGTTGGTATTGGTGGTGGTGGTAGTGTTGGTCATAATGGTTGTGTCGGTGTTGGTGTTGGTGGTGGTGGTGTTGATGGCATTGGTGTTTGGAGTCAGTGGTGGTGCTGGTGATATTGGTGGTGTTGTTGGTGGCCATGCTGGTAGTGATTGGTGGAGGTGATGTGAAGACGGTGGCGCTTTATATCCAAATGCTTTCTATTTCTGAGAGAATCGTGTTGCTTTTACAGTTTGTTTCTTGGTATTTCAAGAAGCAAAACAAGAATATAACCATTTGCAAGTAATCAATAGCTTTGTGGAAAAGTTAAACAAGAACGAAACAAAGCATAAAATGACAACAACAACAGCAGCAACAACAACAACAGCAACAGCAAAACAAAACAATAGATAAAGAAATTATTAATAACTAACAGCACACATACATTACAGATACACACACACACACACTCATATATACTCATATATGCATACATGCAGATATACAAGTGCAAATATATATATATATATATATATATATACACATATTTGCTACCTTCGTAGGTTTTGCCTGACTAAAATTAGATCATAAGATATTAAGAAAATTGGTACATATTCAATGCAACATATTCTTCTATTTGAGGTAGAAGTGGAAGATGTATGTGTGTTTGTGAGTGTGTGTGCTATGTGTGTGTATGTGTGTGTGTATGTGTGTGTGTGTGTGTGTGTGTGTGTGTGTGTGTGTGTGTGTGTGTAAATATATTTCAGCAGACTGACACCAGTAAATGAAAGTTCTTTTTCAATACCAGCTTCTGTGTTTCTAATTGAAATTACTGATGCATTAGAAATGAAGTAGAATGGAATGGAATAAAAGGAAACAAAAAAAAAAAACGAAAACAAAAGACAAAACAAAAGGACGAAATCAAACAAACAAACAAATAAATAAATAGATAAATAGATAAATGAATAAATAAATAGAACAATAAATAAATAAATAAATAAATAAATAAATGAAAATTAAAACCTGAGAGGAGAAAAGAAAGAGGAAAGTGAAATTGTAAGCAGCCGAAGGTGAGGCTGAGGAGATTGTTTAATCAGCAACAGATCTTGGGACGGATTTAGAAGAATTATTTGTGGGATAACATTCTGTAAATATGGACAGTTATTGCCTTGTGGTTAAGTCCTTCCTTCTTTCTAACTTCACTTAAGTTTTTCACTTTTTCTTTGTCTGTCTGTCTGTCTGTCTGTCTCTTGCTTAGCTCACTTCTTGTTTTCTCTTGACTTTCTTCTACCATCATTTTATTAGTCTATCTACTTTGCTACCTATCTATCTATCTATCTATCTATCTATCTATCTATCTATCTATCTATCTATCTATCTATCTATCTATCTATATATCTATCTGTCTGTCTGTCTGTCTGTCTGTCTGTCTACCTACCTTCCTACCTACCTATCAATCAATCACTCAATCACTCAATCAATCAATTTATCTATCTATCTGCCTACCTACTTACTTCCCTACCTATCTATCTATCTATCTATCTATCTATCTATCTATCTATCTATCTATCTATCTATCTATCTATCTATCTATCTATCTATCTATCTATCTATCTATCTGTCTGTCTGTCTGTCTGTATGTACCTCTCTACCTACCTACCTACCTACCTACCTATCAATCAATCAATCAATCAATCAATCAATCAATCAATCAATCACTCAATCAATCAATTTATCTATCTATGTGTCTATCTGCCTACCTACTTACTTCCCTATCTATCTATCTATCTATCTATCTATCTATCTATCTATCTATCTATCTATCTATCTATCTATCTATCTATCAACCATGTTAATCCACCCAATCCATCCATCCAACCAAAATCCAAACTTTTACCTACCTACCTACCTACCTACCATTTGTCTGTCTGCTTGTCCAAATGATTGGTTGTTCATCGGTCTGTCCATCCATCCATCCATCCATCCATCTATCGATCCATTCATTCATTTGT
>NC_043004.1:94581205-94591205 GCF_006345805.1 Octopus sinensis
TTTTATTTACCTAGTTTCGGTGGAATACATCCACTTGTTTTCAATAATAGAAATATTAAAATAACTAAGTCTCTCTAAAAGAGAACAGCGGCAGCGTTCCCGGAAAATAATAGTTATCGCCATACTAATATGGCATTCTTATAAAAATAAGAAAAAAGCTGTCCGCTTATTAGCTCCATGAGGCCATCGCCTTAAGTTAGCTATTTGATACACAAACTGTATCCATATAACCTTCGAACAGAGATTGTCGGAAGCGACACCTACTGGCTGGCTACGCTGCATTGAAAAGGGGCAATACCCCAAAACGCGTCTGTAGCTGCCGGTCAAGTAGTGTGGAGCGACTGACCTCCCTTGTTCGAAGGTTATATGGATACAGTTTGTGTATCAAATAGCTAACTTAAGGCGATGGCCTCATGGAGCTAATAAGCGGACAGCTTTTTTCTTATTTTTATAAGAATGCCATATTAGTATGGCGATAACTATTATTTTCCGGGAACGCTGCCGCTGTTCTCTTTTAGAGAGACTTAGTTATTTTAATATTTCTATTATTGAAAACAGTGGATGTATTCCACCGAAACTAGGTAAATAAAACCATCGAACAGAGATTGTCGGAAGCGACACCTACTGGCTGGCTACGCTGCATTGAAAAGGGGCAATACCCCGAAACGCGTCTGTAGCTGCCGGTCAAGTAATGTGGAGCGACTGACCTCCCTTGTTCGAAGGTTATATGGATACAGTTTGTGTATCAAATAGCTAACTTAAGGCGATGGCCTCATGGAGCTAATAAGCGGACAGCTTTTTTCTTATTTTTATAAGAATGCCATATTAGTATGGCGATAACTATTATTTTCCGGGAACGCTGCCGCTGTTCTCTTTTAGAGAGACTTAGTTATTTTAATATTTCTATTAACAATATATATATATATATATATATATATGCATATATACATCGTCATCATCATCATCATCATCGTTTTACGTCTGTTCTCCATGCTAGCATGGGTTGGACGGTTTGACCGGGGATCTGGGAAGCCAGAAGGCTGCACCAGGCTCCAGTCTTATCTGGTAATGTTTCTACAGCTGGATGCCCTTCCTAACGCCAACCACTCCGTGAGTGTAGTGGGTGCTTTTTACGTGCCACCTGCACAGGTGCCAGGCGAGGCTGGCAACGGCCACGGTCGGATTGGTGTGTTTTACGTGCCACCGGCACGGAAGCCAGTTGAGGCGGCGCTGGCATCGGCCACGAGTCGGATGAGAGATACCACCATGCCGAAATAGCAATCAAATCCCTGACTCTAAGAACCACCTTAAATGTTCATATCGCACCATGAGATAAGATAGAGGGACAAAATAGACTAGCAAAAAGATATTACTGAATAATTCAAGATCCTGGATTTCTAGCTTTGCTTCAAATAAGCTCTGCCTTCATCAGTTGAATATATCAGATGGGCACATAAATACAAATATATATATACAGAACAAACGTTATACTTACATATACGAACGTCTATACATACATATATATGCACGTATGTACAAGGCCAGTTCAAATTGCCCACCAAACACCTCATAAGCACGATACAGTCAAAATAAACACTGCAGTGAATATAGTGACGAATTATATAAATTTATAAATAAGGATAATATCGATATTTAAATATCGATATTATCAAGTGGCCGTCTGATATATTCAACTGATGAAAGCAGTATCTTTAAGATACCCGGTTTTGGTTAAACTGCACCGCAAAATGTGGGAGTAGTTAGGAATCTAAATCGTAGGAGACAGACAGCACACAACCTCACTTTTATATATATATTAAATAATCAGAGGAAGTTTCACACAGGCTGGTAATTATAGGGTTAAAGTCTCTAGCTTTGGTACAAGAATAAATACAAGAACAGAACTTTTAACAATCAATCAATAAATTCTTCAATCAATCATTTGGGATAAACTGGACAATATACGTAGGTAGTAGCACCTAATTGTTTTGGTAGTTGGAGATACATTAGCTATGGGCAATGATAGTAGTGCTGCTGAACAATGCTTTGACCTAACTGAAGAGCGAGCAAGAGTTCAAGAAAGGCTAGAATGGAATTGCCAGAATTACCACCATGTGTGTATGTGTGTGTGTATGTGTGTGTTTGTGCATGTGTGTGTGCATGAATGTGTGGCACAAATGAATCCTAAGACCTAATGTATGGCAATATTACTGTGCTGAAACTAATAATTGTATTGGTTTTACTCTAAGATATATATTGAATGGCTTCAAAGGATTTTGTGTAAGTAGTGAGGCCAAGTCTGTTCATGGTTGGATTACCTTAGGATTTCATCATATTTTCCAATTAAGTACTTTTTAGTATCTAGAGCTATGTGCATATTTCATCTGTAGCCAGAGATTAATCAAGAATTTTTGTTAGAAAATAAAAAGACGAAAACAAAAAAAAAAAATAAATAAAATGTCTCAGCTGATCGCAGACATATACACAAAGTACACACACACCTACATACATAAACAATGACTGCATCACATTTTGATATATACACAGATACACACACACACACATGCACACACACACGCACACACACACACGTGCGTGCGCACACACAGATCATCTCACAACACATACACATATACACATACACACACATATATGCATATACACACATGTACACATATACATATACACACATACACACACATATAAGCACTTAAATATATGCACGCATATAGATGCAAACATATATACACACATGGATGCACCACATACACACGACTCCCTTCATATACATACAACACACATACACAACATACACAGCATGCATACACACATGTTTACACCACGCAGATACACTTCCAGACATACAAACATCACCACACAGCACTACCACACACACACACACACACACACACACACACACACTCCCCACATCACTCACATACACACCACCATTCATACACACAGAGAATGTCACCCCTCACCACACCATTAGACATCACATACACATAACATCACACTATCACACACATATAACACCCTACTATCAAACCACACTGCTACATCACATACACACAGGTGCACACAAACACACACATGCACACACAACACCATACACCACACATACCATACCATTGGCTGTGATATTGATTTTTCTCACTAATTCTCTGTGTTGAGATGTGAAATATCTTTACTTACTCTCAAGGAATGGAGGCAATATCAAACGCTGACCAATTTAGTATAACATAAGACTGGACTATGACAGCCTTTTCTACATCCTGGTCTCACCTCATTAGTTCCTATCAAACCATAAATCTTAATGACATCCAGACAGTGTTTGATTATATTAGCTATTTCTTCCTATCTTGTTGCAAATGTCAAATGTGATTAACAAACTTTAGGATTTCTCCTTCATTATCTTGGGATAATCTGCTAAAAGTAACAGGCCTTTTATCCACTGGCAATTTTTTTCTAGTTTTGGTACATAGCCTGAAATTTGGAGCAGGAGATTAGTACTCTTTTACTTGTTTCAGTCAGTTGACTGCGGCCATGCTGGAGCACCACCTTTAGTCGAGCAAATCGACACCGGAACTTATTCTTTGTAAGCCCAGTACTTATTCTATCGGTCTCTTTTTGCTGAACCGCTAAGTGACGGGGACGTAAACACACAAGCATCGGTTGTCAAGCGATGGTGGGGGGACAAACACAGACACACAAACATATACACACACATACATATATATATATACATATATACGACAGGCTTCTTTCAGTTTCCGTCTACCAAATCCACTCACAAGGCATTGGTCGGCCCGAGGCTATAGCAGAAGACACTTGCCCAAGATGCCACGCAGTGGGACTGAACCCGGAACCGTGTGGTTGGTAAGTAAGCTACTTACCACACAGCCACTCCTGCGCCTATAGTAGATTAAATTGATTCAGGTATTTGTCTGGTACTTTATTTTATCAACCCTGGTAGTAGGAAAAGCAAAGCTGATCATGGCAGAATTTGAATTCAGAATGTAGAAACAAAAATACAAGACATTTTCTCTGACACTCAAATGATTCTTATAATCCATTCTCCTTGAAAGTGTGTATATAATGGCTCACACTTTTAGCTTTTTTTTTTTATGGAGGAATATTGATATATATTGTGAAGGCATATGACTCAGTGGTTAGAGCATTGGCCTCACAATCATGATGTAGTGAGTTCAATTCCTGAACCGAGCTGTGTGCTGTGTTCTTCAGCAAGACACTTTATTTCATGTTGCTCCAGTTCACTTAGCTCTAGAAATGAGTTGTAACATTACTGGTGCCAAGCTGTATCAGTCTTTCCATTGGATAACATTGGTGGCACGAAGAGAGGAGGCTGGTATGCATTAGTGATTGCTGGTCTTCCATAAACAACCTTGCCCAGACTTGTGCCTCATTCATGACCGAGAGGGTTCTCTATATTTTACCTATTGACATACAGTAGCAGGACTTGCATTCTATGGCAGCTGTAGCCTGAATGTATATATAAAACCTTACAAGTTTCTATTATCTCTACCAGGTTGGGTCAAAATCTTTTTTTATGGATTTTCACTGAGAACTTTTGGTAACTTGTATCTCCGTGTTATTTCATTAATTTTATACATATTATCCAGTCATTGCTGAATTGTTTATTCTTTATTTTCAAATATTACAAAAAATCATGAATTTTTTTTGTTCTTTATTTTACAGCTTTGATAATGAGAGATGAAAATATTGTAATGAGAGCCACTTTAATGCTACCTGTAGGTAAAAGAACTGAGTGCAAGGGCAGCAACAAAAAAATTTAATGATGTGGAAGGTCCAAGAACTGTCAACACATGTGTGACATGAAACTGTTTCAGGTATTTCAAGGAAGGGGACACCAGCTTCAAAGACAAACCAAGGGAAGTCTTCTGTTGCAGAAGACAAAGCCTTGCTTAAAATGGTTGAAGCACAAGCACACATAATTGTCAGAAGAGCTTGGCTTTCACAAAGCATCATCAGCTGGCATCTCCATAGCTCAGCCTTGAGAAGAGATATTGTTGAGAAGCTCCTTGTGAACTGACTAATGACCAAGCTCAATGAACATTTGAAAACAACTGCTGGAAAATCCTGAACATGCCTACCTTTTGACATCGTATTGTAACTGGGGATGAAAAATGGAGCTATTTAAGTAATCCTAATAAGAGAAACTAGTGGTTTCATTCCAGCCAAGCTTCAGATCCTGTTGTCAAACAAGGGTGGTTTGAACATATGGCGGCGAGCTGGAAGAAACGTTAGCGCGCCGGGCGAAATGCTTTGTGGTATTTCGTCTGCCACTACGTTCTGAGTTCAAATTCCGCCGAGATCGACTTTGCCTTTCATCCTTTCGGGGTCGATTAAATAAGTACCAGTTACGCATTGGGGTCGATGTAATCGACTTAATCCGTTTGTCTGTCCTTGTTTGTCCCCTCTGTGTGTAGCCCCTTGTGGGCAGTAAAGAAATAAGAAGTTCATGGTCATGTATTTGGTGGAACATTGAAGGGGTTTTGTCCAAGATGGTCATGCTGTGTGAATGCTGACCTTTATGCTCAACAACCGCAGAGAGTATATGATGTTTTGAAAACCTGATACCTGGCATTGGTCAGTCAAAGATGTGCACTCCTACAGCATGACAATACCCTGACCCACACTGCCAATGTGACTAAGGGAGTGAAAGTGCTGCCTTACCCAGCTTACAGCACTGTCAGATTTTCTGAATCATAGCTCATTTCCTGCATAGAACAGAGGCTCAACAATATTGATAAGATTGGAAACAGGTGCAGGGAGTCTTTTGCCTCCAAAACCAGTCAAATTGTATATGAGTGGAATTGAACTTCTGGCATAATGATAACAACAGACAATGGAATATGATGAGATATATTTTGATGCATAAATTCTCTTTGTAAATAATTTGTTTGAACTATTAATTAAAACATGAAATATGAAAAAAACCCCACTTTTGACTCAACCTGGTAGGTGGATGGATACTGACCTATATATATTTCTTTACTACCCACAAGGGGCTAAACATAGAGAGGACAAACAAGGACAGACATAGGTATTAAGTCGATTACATCGACCCCAGTGCGAAACTAGTACTTTATTTATCGACCCCGAAAGGATGAAAGGCAAAGTCGACCTCGGCGGAATTTGAACTCAGAACGTTGCGACAGAAGAAATGCCGCTAACCATTTCGCCCGGCGCACTAACGCTTCTGCCAGCTCGCCGCCTATATATTACTGACCTATATATTAGATGGACTTGCATCTGACAACAGTTGTAAGTCGAATGTGTAACATACATGCATTACAGATTTTTCAACACAAGGTATATACTGTAGAGGAATTTGAAGCACAGCATATTTTGGCATTGGATAGGAGAAAATGATCATTTGAATAACAGTGAAGCAATAGCTTTTGAACTTCTATCTCTACAGCGGCACCTCTTCAGCTACCTAACACCTCTTTTCATTTATCAGTATTGTTCCCACCATTGTTAACACACTCGTTATTGTCACTCTAATCAACTTCCATGTCATTGTTATTATTGCCAGCATCATCATCGCTATCATCGATGTCCTTGCCATTGTTACTATCATCATAGCATAGTTGTCATCACCAACACCATCACTGTTGTCATCTTCATTGTAATGGCATTATTCTCATCTCCATTTCGATCGTATTGTTCTCATCTCTATCTCCCACTAGTGCTCATCATTATCTTCAGAAACGTTAGCATGCTGGGCGAAATGCTTAGCGGTATTTCGGCTGCCGTTACGTTGTGAGTTCAAATTCCGCTGAGGTCGACTTTGCCTTTCATCCTTTCGGGGTCGATAAATTAAGTACCAGTTACACACTGGGGTCGATGTAATCAACTTAATATCTATGTCTGTAGTTGTTTGTCCCCTCTATGTTTAGCCCCTTGTGGGTAATAAAGAAATAGGTATTTGTTTTTCTTCATTTGCTGCTAGCACGCAATATCCAGAAAGAAGGCTCACTATGCTGTTGTGTAGATGTGTGCTGAAGCTACAACATCTGCAGAGATTCCTGGATGTTGGGTAGATATGGTCTCCTTTTGTCACTCAAGTTCTTCCACAGCTTGTCTCTTTGACAAAGCTGCAATTACAGGTCAAGCAGTGACCAAAACTGGACACTTGGGATTTGAGATTTTATAGGTCACTCATAGCCATTTACCATATGGGTAACATGGTTTATAAAACAATCTAAGTTGGCTTTCTTTGAATGAATAATGATGGGGAAGAGTAATGACATTCTTGGGGAAATTCTCAGCATTGATGATAATCAAATGGTTGGTCTATTTTAGAAAATATTTCGCTCAGAGACTATGTTTAATTACTGGAAGTACAACTGGGAACCATAACTGGTTAGAGACAAATCCTACAGGTATGGAAGTGTTGACTGCTAGGCCTGTCCACAATGTGCATAGAGAGAGAGAGAGAGAGAGAGAATTTTTCTACATGCGCTAATTCTATGTCTAAGCATTATTAACCTATGGAGTTTTGTAGAACAGCTATTTTGATGTGTATGACAACCATTGTTGATAGCTGGATCTATCTAGCTATCAACAACACCTGAATCCATCATGACGGTTTCTCTGCCACCTTCCTGTAACTAAGAAGGGTAGGCAATTTTCTTCTGATGATTTTGACAAAAGAAGTATTATGGTGGACATGATTCAAAAGACGGAGGATGAATGTTTTCTTCTTTGGCTGACTCGTCATTGACTCTTTCAAGGTCTGCTCAAAGAGGAATGTGATGGTTGAGCGGAACGTGTAGCCTTCCATTTAATTTGTTGAAAGGTGGATGAGAGGGATGAGCATAACCCAAATAAAAGGGCCAACACTCATTATGTACCTGTAGATTGCAGAATAGAGCTGGGAGAAGGTACTTACTCTTGATAGTTAGGTAACCCTAGATGTCGTGGAGGCATGTGGTTTAGTGGTCAGCGTGTTGGACCATGATCATAATATTGTGGTTTTGATTCCTGGACAGGGCAATGCATTGTGTTCTTGAGCAAAACACTTCATTTCATGTTGCTCCAGTCCACTCAGCTGGCAAAAATAAGTAGTCCTTGACAGATCGGTGTCCTGCCCAAGTGAGGAATTTATACACAATGAGACTGGGAAACCAGCCTTTATGAGTCAGTATGACTCCAGAAGATAACTTTACTCCTACAGCATGACAATACTCTGGTCCACACTGCCAATGTGTCCAAGGGAGTGAAAGTGCTGGCTCACCCAGCTTATAGTCCAAATTATATTTTATAATCATGCATTGATTGTATTTTATACTGATGGTTAGTTAGTTCATGCATCAATTATATTTTACGCTGATAGTCGTGCATTGATTATATTTCATAACCCTAGATGTAGATCTGTGGGATTCCTAAGTTCACTGTATGGGGTGATCTTTCTATCTGAATGCTCAATTACATACTTATATATCATGTATACTGTCATTTGTTTTGCCTTTTTCAATCATCCAATTTATTTGTGAATCCTTACAATTCTTGTAAACTACTTTGGTAATGTTTTCCCAATCGTTGCCCTTGTGGCAGTTATAAAGAAAGAATTATTTGCCTGGGCTTGCTACGATAACAAAATTCTTCATCTTCTTCCCTCTTTTTGCAGTTTGCTTCTTTTAGATTTCAACTTTTCTAAAACAATTATTGAAAGGCAGTGATAAAATAATAAAAATACCTTATCCATGTTAATGCACCTGTAATTAAATAAAGATAATTAGAAAATAAGAATGATGAAATTTCATTAAGGAACTAAGTTGTTTGAGAAGGGAGCTGTCAGTAGTGGTGAACTGGTAAAATTACTAGGATGCATTAAATTCTTTATGGAGAGCAGCCATGCTGAATAAGGTGATGAAAGAAAGAGAAACATTGCATGCTGCTGTTGTTGCTGTTGATGATGATGATGATGATGATGATGATGATGATGATGATGATGGAGACAGCGGGGGGTGTTTAATGATGCTATAATGGTGATAGAGACAGTGGGGGGTGGTAGTTTTGATAATGCAATGATGATGATGATGATGATGATGTTTTGGATTAGCTGTAAAGAAAAGGTGATGATAATAATAATAATAATAATAATAATAATAATAACAATAATAATAATAATAATAATAATAATAATAATAATAATGATAATAATAATAATAATAATAATAATAATAATAATAATGACAACAACAACAATGATGATAATAATAATAGTAATAATAAAAATGACAGCAACTACAACAACAGTAATAATATCTGCAATGATAATTTATTTTGGAAGCATGAAGCCATAGTTCTCTAATGGAAAAGGGAATTGGAAGTCTATGACACTGATGCCATTCCTAAATACATGAGCACAACTCAAGCAATGCCTTTCTAAATCTGTAACAAAGGCAAAAATTAGATAGAAATCTTGTAGAAAACAATATTGTTGTTCCAGAAAATAGAAACAAAACTGAAGCCATTAAATATTTTGTAAATGCAACATTAAATAACCCACTAATCAGAAGCAAACAAATGTACTCAAAATGTCTGCAATACACTGATAGAAAATTTATACAAACAGGTGGGTATTAATTACATTTCCATGCTAACGGTCAGGTAGTTATGAAATCTTATATCAATTGTCATGTATTGGCTATATTTTAAACTATTGGTTGTGCATCAATTATATTTTATAATCATGCATTGATTATATTTTATACTGATGGTCATGCATCAATTATATTTTAAACTATTGGTCAAGCATTAATTATATTTTATAATCATGCATTGATTATATTTTATACTGATGGTCATGCATCAATTATATTTTAAACTATTGGTCATGCATCAATTATATTTTATAATCATGCATTCATTATATTTTATACTGATGGTCATGCATCAATTATATTTTAAACTATTGGTCATGCATCAATTATATTTTATAATC
>NC_043004.1:94596205-94608705 GCF_006345805.1 Octopus sinensis
TCTACCCTTGTGTGACGTAAAGGACTCGGACACATTCATTGTATATGTATCTCTGGTATTAATTATCCGATAACCCATTCCAAACTCCCTGCCTGACATATAACCACACACCCATACCCATACACTCAATACTTATGCTTCACTTGCACCCATACCTAAACTCTATGTCCCATCAACTTGTTGTTCATTCGACACGTAATATGAATTCCATCTCTGTAACAGTGTGTTGGCGTACCAACCCTTAGACTGCTTTCTGCTGGCTTTGCTGATAGACATACAGCTAGTTTCTAGTTTGACTTATAGTTTCCTATAAGACTTACAGCTAAGTTTCTAGCTTTGAAGTCGCCCTTAAGTCAACATTCAAGCTAGCTCCTGAGGAGAGCTTTTGGGAGTTTTGTAGGGTATTCAGGTTGAAAAGAAACTGTAGAATTCTGGGGCTGAAGTCCCAAGTACCAATATGTAACCAGAACAGGAAGATTAGTTTTCCACCTAGACATAAGTTTCATAAACTATGAAATATAAATATCCACGCTACCACACTTGAAATGTACCCGTTACAACTCTTTATCTTGATTTGAATGTACATGAAGGTATTTAAAATGTCCAAACTTATTTCTGCAAATGTGTTAAGCTCTGGTGCTGATCAGAGTTTAATCAATAGGTGTAGGAACAAGGTAAATGCCGTAAAAATAGTGGGGGACAATGAGGTCCCATTTAAGCAGCTTGTCAGAAATTGAACCTCCTTAGGATACTCTCTGGGAGTTCATGGTATGAAATTCATTGCCATTGCCCCAATTTGGTCACTAATGCCATGTATTTAGTTTAAAATATTGTAAAAATAGTGGGGTCAGTGAGGCCCCAATTAGGCAGTCCTTAAAAAAATAGATCCCCTTAAGACATTCCCTGGGATTAGGGGAGTTGCTAGTTTGAGTTCCGTAGTCCTTGTGACAACGGTCTAGGAGGAGTTAACGAACATATAAATGTAACGGACAGAGAAACATCATTCAAATTTATATCAAGATAAGTTTCAACCAATTGATCTGATTGGAGATTTTCCTTTATCATTTGAGTTTAGATTTTAAACACCCTAAGGGGAGTTTTTGTTTACTATTTGCATGGATAATCTCAGTTGGTCAAAGTTTTTTGACTCATTATGTCACGTATATAAGACCTTACTATATCTGTTGATTCTATTCATTGCAATTTTATCTCTCTTACGCACCACCTTCAAGACACCACCACTGGCAGTAGCAGCAGCAGAAGCAGAAGCAGCAACAAAAAAAAAAACAAAGACAAAAACAAAACCATTAACAAAAGAGCAAAACGTAAAATAAATTGGTTTCAGTGTGCTCCAAGCAGAGCTAAAGCATTTATATTTGTATTTAAAATGGTTAAAAACCATTATAAGAGAATTTCTAGCCATGAGACAACCCTAAATATCTTTAAATAATGACTTACCAACCATTTTTATTTCCTTCAAGTGTGTGTACATATATATTATATATATATATATATATATATATATATATATATATACATTCATACAAACATGAGTATGTATGACAAAAAGATGTTTTCATTCATATATATATATATATAATATATATATAATATATATGTATGTATGTATATATATATATATATAGATATATAGATATATTTATATATATATATATTATATATATGCATTATATATATATATATATATAATATATATATATATATATATATATATATATGTATGTATGTTGGTAGGTAGGTAAGTAAGTAGGTAGGTATTACTATTCTAAAAGTCTCAGGAATGTCCATAAAAATCAATATAAGTAGCTAATAAAGGATTATCAAAATCTTGATAAATAACAAAATAGGCAAGAAGAGGTGGGGGTAATCTTATTTATGTAAACATCATGTTGCATTCATCCCCACCAGCGTCACCTTAGTTGGCAGAGGTAAATAAACATCTTATAGACGGATGGATGTGTGTGTGTGTGTGTGTGTGTGTGTGTGTGTGTGTGTGTATATATATGCATGTGAAAATGTGTGTGTCAGTGTGTGTATGTGTACCTATATATGTATATCGATATTGGTGTGTGTATTTATATGTGTGCTTACATAAATACATATACACACATGCATATGTATATATATATATGTATATATATGTATATGTATATATATATATATATATATATGTTATATATATATATATATATATATAGATATATATACATATATATATGTTTGTATATATATATATATTACATATACAAACATATATATATATATATATATATGTATATATATGTATATATATATATATATATATATATATATATTATATATATACATATATATATATACATATACACATATATATATATATGTTTTTGTATATATATATTATATATATACATATACACATATATATATATATATATATATATGTATGTATGCATTCATATATGTATATATTTAACGATGATGATGATGATGATGTGTGTATGTATATAAGTATGTATGTGTGTATGATGTATGTTTGTGTGTGTGTGTGTCTTGCACTGCGTATCTGTGTTTTAAAGTACAAGACAGACTATGAAAGTAAGAAAAGTATCCTATACATAAGTAATAACACATAAGTTGCTAGTTTTGGAAATAAGAATTGTATTCTTCTGTATCTATGTGCCTGCTTTCATTGTACACGTTTGCATGGTGTGTTGATGTTTGCAGTTGCATGTATGTGTGTGTGTAAATGTAGGCATGTGTGTGGGTATGTATGTTTATGTGTGTGTCTGTGTGTCTGTGTGTATGTGTTTGTGTGGCTGTGTATGCATGTGTCTGTGTCTGCGTGTATGTGTGTGTGTGTCTGTGTGTATGTGCATATGTGTGTGTGTCTGTGTATATGCGAGTGTATGTGTGTTTGTGTGTATGTATGTGTGTGTCTGTGTGTCCTGTGTGTCTGTGCATGCGTCTGTGTGCATGTGTGTATGTGTGTGTGCATGTGTGTGTATGTGTGTATGTCTGTGCATGTGTATGTGTATGTGTGTATGTATGTGTATGTATGTGCATGTGTGTGTGTGTGTATGTGTACACTATCCTGTCTTCTAAAAGTGTTTTTGCTTTTGTTCCAGAATACTTTGTTGCTCCATCTCTCTCTTTCTCTCTCTTCCAATATATTACGTATTGACATGAATGTGTGTGTGTGTGAGTGCATATTTATATGTGTATGCGTGAGTGTGTACATATGTATACACACACTCACTCACATATATATATATATATATACATATATTCATATATATATACATATATATATATATGTATAAATAAGTATATCTATATATATGTATATATCACACACACACACACACACACACACACACACGTACACACACATATAAATAATATACTCATACATGCATAGATACAGATATACAGACGTACATACAGATAAATCATTTATTATATTATAAGTAGAAGAATGTTACAGCATTGCATACTTTTCTGAAAATCTCAAGGCTTTATGCCTTTATAAGAAACAGCTTTCATGTAATGCTATTTTGGTGATGATGATGATGATGATGACGATGTCGACGATGATGATGATAATGGTGATGGTGGTGGTAGTGGTAGCTTGCTTAAATATCAGCTACCCACCCATGCGTTCCCTTTCCTTCTTCCCATGGAATATTCTATTGCAGGTTAGGTTCTTTGGCTCTTTTCTGATGAATTTGATTTGTTTACTATTCTTCAAAACTGTAATCTTTGAACTATATACTTTGTTTCAGTGTGTGTGTGTGTGTGTGTGTGTATGTTTGAAAGTGTGTGGTGTATATACATGTAGTATATATATCTATGTGTATACATGATGTATGTGTGACAGAAAGGACAGCTTTGGTAAATAGAAATCATTTAAAGTGACTACTTTTAATGCCACATGCTATATGTATACACCACACACACATATATATATATATATATACATATATATATATATGTATGTGTGCATGTATATATATGTATACATGTATATATATATAGATACACACAGACATATATATATGTATGTACTTATATATATATATATATACATATATACATACATACATACATATATATATATATACATATATACATACATACATACATACATATATATATATACATATATACATACATATACATACATACATATAATATACATATATACATACATACATACATATATATATATATATATATATATATATATATATATATATATATATATATATATATATGATTTTGGTGTGTATTTGTTTGCCAATTGACAAATCAATATGGTTAAGAACAAATAACAAAAAAAAGCCAATAGAAAATGAAAAAAAAACAATAAAAGAAATTGTTGGCGTTATATGGATTGCCAGTACTTTTTTGGTGTAACCTAGTTTCTGTTTTGTTTTCAAGAGTTCAAAATTTAGTGATTTTAATCAAATATCAATAGCAACACTAACTTCTCCATATTTAGATGATGATGATGATGATGATAATGATGATGATATAGAGGAGGCGGATGTTGCAGATGCTGCTGGCAGTGATGATAATGATGATAATGATGGTCGTGTTAATCAGGATGATAGCGATGATAATGATGATGATGATGTTGGTGATGACAACAATGATGACACTGCTGCTGCTAGTGTTGACGATAATAATGCTGGCGATGATGATGGAGATGATGATGGTAATGACAAGGATGACGATGATGAGGATGGTGATAACAATGATGATAATGACGATGATGATGATGATGATGAGGATGATGATAATGCTGGCAGTGATGATCATGATGATGCTGACGATGGTGATATGACGATTATGATGAGGACGATGATGATGGTGGTGGTGGTGATGACGATGGTGATAATGTTGATGATGTTGCTTGTGTTGATGATGATGATGATGATGATGGTGGTCGTGTTGACCGGGATGATGATGATAGTGATGATACTGGTGATGATGATGACGATGATGGCAATGTTGATGATGATGATAACGATGGTAATGACAATGATGGTGGTGATGGTAATGATAATGATGGTGATGATGATGATGATGATGATGATGATGATGATGACAATGATGATGATGCTGGCAATTGATCATTATGATGATGATGATGTTGACGATGAATGATGATGATAGTGATGATGATGATGATGAAGCCTGAATATGATAAAGTGTTCTTGGTCTAAATGATCATCACCAACATAGTGTCACTCGCTCTCTAACTTACCTCATCAGTCTTTCTCTCCCTCACAGAATCCTTTATTCAATCTCATTCTTTCAATTTATATTTTTCATGTGAAATTAGGTTCGTAAAGTTTTATTCATGGATGAACTCAGTACAAAAAATTTTCATCTACTTAAAGATGTAGACAAAGAAGCAAAATCTTACATGACCGCATCCTTTTCTCTGGAAAATATTATTGCAATGGCATAATAATGGCGGTGTTGGTGTCTTGCACAGATATCATGTCTGTTCAGATTTTAGAGATTATTTTATTACTGGCTGTTTTTTTAGCATCTATCTATCTACCAAACTGAATCAAACAAAACTCACCCAAAGTAAACTAAACTGAATTGACAAAGCCAAACTGAACTGAACTAAAAGACTTGAAAGCAAACTGAACCAAACTAAGTCAAACCAGACCAAACCAGATGAGACTAGACTAGACTAGACCAAAACTGATCAGACTGATCAGATCAGACCAGAACAGATTAAACCAGACCATACCACACCAGACCAGACCAGACCAGACCAGACCAGACCAGATCAGAGCAGGCCAGACCAAACCAAACCATACCAGACCAGACCAGACAAGACCACATCAAACTGAACCAGACCAGACTAGTGTAGACTAGACCAAACCAAACCATACCAGACCAGACCAGACTAGACCAAACCAGGCTGGACCAGACCAGACTAGAGCAGACCAGACCAGATCAGACCAGACCAGACTAGACCAAACCAGGCTGGACCAGACCAGACCAGACCAGACCAGACCAGACCAGACCAGACCAGACCAGACCAGATCAGAGCAGGCCAGACCAAACCAAACCATACCAGACCAGACCAGACTAGACCAAACCAGGCTGGGCCAGACCAGACCAGACCAGACCAGACCAGACCAGACCAGACCAGATCAGACCAGATCAGACCAGACAAGATCGGACCAGACTAAACCAGGCCAAATCAGGCAAACTGAGCCTGACTGTACCAAATGAAATTGAACCACCAGCCTTGTCTGCGGGCCCACTATTATTAACACATCTGATATTTCCATTGATCTTTTTGTATTTCAAATATATTTCACCGTCAACATTTTGGCCTCTAGAATGTTTTAACTTATTATGTTAAATTGTTCATACAAATGCCGCCACTCCATCAATACACGTAACATAATGCCTATACTATCTTATGCTTCATCTTTTTTATTCTATATCTAACTGCAGTATTTATATTTTGAGTTTTGTTGTTCATGGTTCACAGCATCTTGTTCATTCACATCTCATACTCTGATTTTGTTTTTGTATGAAGAGAGAAAGCTTTGTAAAATATAGAATGCAAATCCTTTTTATTATAAGTATAAGGCCTAAAACTTTGGGCAGGGGGATAGTCGATTATCAACCCAAGTGGTCAACTGGTACTTATTTTATTGACCCTGAAATAATGAAAGGCTAAGTCAACCGTTGTGCAATTTGAACTCAGAACGTAAAGGCAGATGAAATACCACTAAATATTTTGCCTGATGTGTTAACAATTTTACCAGCTCAGGAGTGGCTGTGTGGTAAGTAGCTTGCTTACCAACCACATGGTTCCGGGTTCAGTCCCACTGCATGGTATCTTGGGCAAGTGTCTTCTACTATAGCCTTGGGCTGACCAAAGTCTTGTGAGTGGATTTGGTAGATGGAAACTGAAAGAAGCCCGTTGTATATACGTATATATTTATGTGTCTGTGTATATGTTTGTGTGTCTGTCCCTCCAGCATTGCTTGACAACTGATCCTGGTGTGTTTATGTCCCCATAACTTAGCTGTTCGGCAAAAGAGACCGATAGAATAAGTACTGGGCTTACAAAGAATAAGTCCTGGGGTTGATTTGCTCGACTAAAAAGGAGGTACTCCAGCATGGCGTAGTCGAATGACTGAAACAAGTAAAAGAGTAAAAGATTTCACCACCTTATATAGATTACAAATCTTTACATACTTCCACTTTATTCATGCACAGGCTGCTACACTTTTTTTAGAACCACCTCCAGCACTAATTGCACCACTTAAGGAGTAGAACTAATCAATCTCTTTTAGGAAGCTAGCTGAGAAAGACCTTAATGCAGCACAGAAGGGGGCTGATGAAAATATGCAATTTTCATGCTGGATAATTTCCTGCTCGCTGCTATCAGCCCACACGTACACGGCAATCAAGATACACAAAGTCAGAAGGATTGTGACTCTAGATTCACAATCAGTGACAATCAATATAAGTAATGAAATATCATTTCTTGCTCATATCACGAAGTTGGTAACTATGAGTAAATTGTTAGCAGGATGGATTTTAGGATCATTTAGAATGAGAGAACGAGAAACTATGTTGGTCATTAATTTTCTTTGTTAACTTCTATCCTACTTTAGAATTCATATCTACCCTTTCCCAAACCTCTGTCAACTTCTTAGACATTTGTGTCTACATTGACGACTTACCTTTTCAGCTCTTCCTATTATAAACTGACTTACTCCTTCTCCTATCCTGATTTCACCTTATCCCACCAAATCACCTGTCTCCTTTTTATCATTCCTCCATCTGTGTCATCTCTGTATCTGGAACTGCTCACACTGTCACATCTTCACTATTCACTGCTCTTTTGCCTTGCTGCTCTGTATCTGACTCACTTCTACCTGCCCCACTTTCTCATCACTTTCCATCCTGTTACCTGATCACTCCGGCACAACTTCCATCCCCTCTAATCAAACACTGATACATCCTACATCTTTCTTGAATGCTCACTTCCAGCCTTCAAATCAACCTACAACCTTTTGGTCTACAGTTTCTTTCTACTCTCCAAACCCAATTCAGATCCTTGTCCTGATTCCTCTTCCATTGAAACACCCATCCCTTTATCCACAACATCAGCACTCACATAGCCTTGGTTCACCTTTAATAGACTCCTTCATCTGTACCTCCAAAAATATCCTACTTTATAAAATGCTAACTATGTAGCGTATTGTAGAAAGGTAAACTTGGTCATAGGCTGGTTGATTGCTTCAGGGAAATTTTTTGATGTTTGATGAAGAAGCAATGACTCAGAAAAGCTTGTTACTCATAACTTCAATCCTTCAGACCCTTCCCATCAGTATCTTGATGTCTCCAGTCTTATACAACACCATAGTATTCCCATATCATGTTTTAGTCATTCATCATCATCATCATTATCGTTTAACGTCCGCTTTCTATGCTAGTATGGGTTGGACGAATGACTGCACCAGGCTCTAGTCTTGATCTTGCAGAGTTTCTACAGCTGGATGTTCTTCCTAACGCTAACCACTCCGAGAGTGTAGTGGGTGCTTTTATGTGCCACCGGCATGGGGACAGTTAGGCGGTACTGACGACTTCACTCGAATCTTTTACACATGCCACTGGCACAGGTGCCAGTAAGGCAATGCTGGTAACGATCACGCTCGGATGGTGTTTTTTACATGCCACCGGCACGGAGGCTTTATCTCCACTTAACACAACTACTCCATTTGGTATCAATAACTGAACTGTTTTCCACTAACACCTCTCATATACACAATCTCCCACTTTTTCTTTTCACACTTACATATATACATGCACAACTTACAATACACACATGTATCTACACATATACATACATATACTCACAATTTCTTCCCTGTTGAACTCCCAAACACTAACAGTTGTAACCCTTCACTTTGTGTTCTTTTCTGTTAAAATACTCTTGACCCTGATTACTTACTGTCTAGTATTAACCACCAGCTTCTTTCTTAATAACACCAACTAAGTTTTAACTGTCTTAAAGCACTTTTCTTCTCTTCACTTTCCTCCTGCATTGACAAAAGACAACTATCCAAAACGTCAACTAATCATAATTTTTCTTCAGTGACTTTGCACTCTTGCTTGTTGTCTCTTTTTTGTTCACCCTACCCCTGTTCTTATTTTGTGAGCCCCTCTGGATAGGCATTAGTTATTGTTGGTTTACTTCACTCTGTTCTTCCCCATGAGACCTATTTATTGCATGACTGTAGCTGATTACATCCAAAATCTAGGCATTAATAATACTGCTGGGCATCATGTCTTCAATGTGTGCATGTAGCACTAAAATTTAAAACTTTAGATATATGGTTCACTGAGTGTAATTTGACTATTATATTGGTCAGGTAAAATTACTATTCTGTTATTCGTTTACGTGTTCCAGTCGTTCGACTGTGACCTTCCTGAGGCATTGATGCAAAGAGTTTAGTTGCTGAAATCAGCTCAGTACTTATTTTCAGTCTAGTACATATTCATTCTATTATTCTCTTTTTGCCAAACTGCTAGGTTATAAAACTGTAAACACTCGAATGCTATAAGAGAGAAACACAAACACAATGATGTATGCACGCAATATATACTTATATAAATACATCCATACATGTGTATATGTGTGTTTGTGAGAATATGTGTGTATGTGTGTGTAAGCCAGTCATATATATATGTACCTGCCTACCTACCTACCTACTTACCTACCTATCTACCTATGTAATTACCTGCTTACCTACCTACCTACCCACCTACCTACCTATCTATCTACCTATGTAATTACATGCTTTCCTACCTAACTACCTACCTACCTACCTACCTATCTACCTTCCTTCCTATGTAAATACCTACATACCTACATATGTAATTACATTACCTACTTACCTATAAACCTATGTAATTACTTGCTTACCTATCTACCTATATACCTACCTACCTACCTACCTATCTACCTACTTACCTACCTACCTATATAATAACTGGCACTCTGTCAGTTATGGCGACAAGTGTTCCATTTGATCCAACCAATGAACGGAACAGTCCCCTTGTGAAATTAACTTGCAATGGCTGAGTATTCCACAGACACGTCTAACCTTAACATAGTTCTCAGAGAAGTTCAGCATGACACAGAATGTAACAAAGTTGGCCCTTTAAAATACAACTACTACCCATTTTTTGCCAGCCGAGTGGACTGGAGCAATGTGAAATAAAGTGTCTTGCCCAAAGACACAACACACTGTTGGTTTTCTAACTCATGATTCTAAGATCATGATCCGATTACCCAGCTGCTAAGCCACGTGCCTTCACATATATACATACATACTTTAACACACACACATGCACAAACACACACACACACAAACACACACATATACATGACTGGCTTCCACACAGTTTCTTTATACTCAATTCACCTTGATTCACTCATAAAGCATTGGTCTTAATATGCTGTTGTATTGATAATATTTAATATAGTTAAAATGCTGATGGTGACAACAACAACAATGACAACTGTGATGACGATGGTGACGATATTGATAATGATGATGATGATGATGATGATGATGATGATAATGATATTTATCGTGGTTCTATTGCTTTGAGTTTTGCTATTTTTAAAACAGAAATCAATCGGTTTGTGTACCGGAATCAGTAGCACAAAGGACACAAATTCTATGTACATTCTGTGCCAGTGGCACGTAGAAAGCATCAACCGATCATAGCCGTTGCCAGCCTCTCCTGGCACCTGTGCCGGTGGCACGTAAAATGCACCCACTACATTCACGGAGTGGTTGGCGTTAGGAAGGATATCCAGCTGTAGAAACACTGGCAGACCAGACTGGAGCCTGGTGCAGCCTCCTGGCTTCCCAGACCCCGGTTGAACTCTCCAACCCATGCTAGCATGAAAAATGGATGTTAACGATGATGATGATGATGATTAAGAGGTTCTCCTCACAGTCAAAGATTAAAATCTGCAAGGGTAGACTTAGGTTTTTATCTTTTTGGGGGATAGATTCAATAAGTTCCAGTTCAATACTGGTTGATATTGAGTTGATTAAATCTGCTGCCCACCTGTTTCGACATTGTGGACTTGTTCCAGAGGTTGATATTTTCAAGATAACAGTGAATTTGTTGAATAAAATGCTGTTGTTATCTTCTATGTGTTAAGGAAGCTATGTAGATAATTCTTTGTAAGTTGGTGCATTATCATATTTCGTTGTATTACATAATGCTTTTGTGTTATGGTGATATTGAAAAGAAAAATTTAAATACAAACATTTACATATATTGAGATGATAAAAGGAAAATTAGAAAAATTCAGTAAAAGATATATATCAGGAGATTATATGAAATTGTAAGACAGGAAATATTTCTTGTATTTTTGGTAATATAAAGCATTTGCATATAATACATGCAATGTGTATAAATATATATACATATATACAAATATATATATATATATATATAATATATATATATATATACATACATACATACATACACACATATATATATATATATGCATACATACATATATATAAATACAAATATAACATATATATGCATGTATGTATATGTAGTTATGTGTGTATATATTAATAGAAATACATACATAAACAAATACTTCTTCAAGCACATTTATATGTAAACTCATATTTATGTCTCTGCATTCACATAATATATTAACTTATATTAAATATGTATGTTCCGTATGGTCCTATATATACACTCTGTATAAATATATATATTAATTTCCATGACTGCTTATATACACATGTTAACACACACACACATATACACACATATATACACAAATATATGCATAAATACATACAAACATAAATTTATATACACACATATATATATATATATATATGTGTGTGTTATGTGTATGGGGAGGGTACATGTGAATGTATTAATAATGGTTGAATGCTGTGGAATTAAAATGCTAGAGAAAAGACACATTTGTTTGCTTATCCTCCTATAGAATGGTGAAGCATTTGGCAAGTTTGTGCAGGGGTGTGTGAAAGAACAGTGACCAGAGTCATAATTTAGAAATTCCATGAAAATTTCACGAAAATATATATGAACATTAGAAATTAAATCAAGGCTGATTTGTGATCCAAAATATGCTTGCACTCACTTGAGTGCATGACCACCCCTCACTCTCTTGCGTGCATTACTGCATGTAAGAATATATATAAATATATGCAATCTCACTTGCAAAAATAAGAATACATTCATGCATTAAGTTACATACATACACACAGATATCAATATATGTGTATATGTGTGGCAGCATGATTTAAATGCGTACGTATATTATAGATATATGCATGCGTAGACAAGAATATGTGAACCTAAATGTGTAAATATATATATATATACTTAGATGAGTATATTTATCTATCTAGCTGTCTCTCCTC
>NC_043004.1:94608805-94641305 GCF_006345805.1 Octopus sinensis
CTCTTCTTAAATGTTTTAACAGAGCAAGAGGATAAATGAATTTCATGATGTCACTATTGTAGCAAAAATATCTAAGATAAGAACAAAACATGTTTAGAGTGGCACACAGAGTGGGGTATAATAGGGGTGTAATTAATTTCTACTTTATCTATCTCCTTATCATCAACAAAAAATTTGAGACTAGAAATCTGTGTATATCTAGAATAAAGAGCAAAGTGAGTTAACACCTCATAGCTGGTCATAAATTTCATATTATCACAGGTACCCACCAACCTATAAGAAAAAGAAACGAAACTTTAGGAGTGAATTAGATAATAATAAATGTCTATAAGAACTTAATTCGTAACACTATGGAAATTTAGGATGCTACAATGAGATCCAGGAAAACATTAGTGGCTCAGGAGGTTATTGTTTATAAACAATATTATCTATATAGAATAAAAAGAAATATAAAATTTTTTTTAAATTTACAAAGGGATTTATTAATGAATTTAAGCATTAAAGAGAAGATTACTATTATATAGAATCAACTTAATACCTCATCTTTACTTAATCAGTTATTAGGTAGTCACTATAAAGACCACTCAAACCACTTACAAAAGGAATTTATCTGGAAAGGTATACATACTTACTATCTAATTATTGGAATTAAGGAATCAGAAGCATGATAGTAAGATAAATAATAATATATAGACATAATTAAATCTAAGTATACTAGAAAAATATGTACCGGTATAGGTAGGTGTAATAGTATAGAAATAAGGCATACAGATACTTATACAAAAAGGGATTTATATATATATATATATGCTTATGTAAATAATAATATAGTATAATTATTTAGTGTAAATATAAGTAACTGAAAAATATCCATTTAAGAACAGGCAACTATATATATCCTTAAATCCTTAAAATTGTTTTAGCCCGAAGGCCGCGGCCATGCTGGGGCACCACCGCTGAATGAGCTACACTAATATGTGAATCCACCTATGATACGTGGCAGTATATATATTTATATTAATGTCCCAAAAATTCATATGCACTTCAACAACTGATAAATCAGTCATATTTGATGTAACCCATTAAAAATACTGAATGAAACCAGACTATACTTTTGACCCAAGAAATTTTCTTAAAATCACACTGGAAATTTGAAAATCCAGTCAAAGTACAAAGAGAGTTTTGGCAGGTGTTTTCCAGGTGTTTTGTTGGTCAATACTCAAATGTCTTATGAGAAATATTCCTGACTCCTGTCACAAATCAAGTAAGTGTTGTAGAAAATGATAGGTCAAGAAAGTCTACATAGGATGCAAGCTATTCACTATGAATTTCAAAATGAAGCATCCATCTCCTTTTGAAGCACTGTTGTTAATAAAAGTTATATTCTTAGAATAGTTTGCTTCTCAATGAAGATGATTGAGATCAAAGAGTGAAGTTCTGCATGTGCTATTTGGAAAGCCGTGAAGGGGGTGAACACTTTTCAACAAAGGTTACTTAGAGTGATGAGGTTACATTTAAATTAAATGGTTCCATGATCACCACAGTTGCCCATGTTGAGTACTTGAGAATCTACATGTTAAGGTGGAACTGCAGTATGGTACAGATTATCATGGAATGGATTAATTTAACAATCCAATTTTGATGGTAGTGTGACAGGTCCCATTTACTTGAATTTTGTAGCGACAATCTATCATGTCAAGCTATCAAGATGTGCAGTTTTATGGCCAGCAAGATGTGAGTGCATACCTTCATGAGATTTTGCCAAACAGGTGGGTTAGGTGAAGAAGATCAGTAGAATAACCACCACATTCACCAGATCTCAAACCATAAGATCTCTTTTTATGGAATACTTAAAAGATAAAGATTACTGTACAAAACCCACATTGGTCAACACATTTGAGGGCAGTCAATGAGAATATTCACAAATGCTAACCAAAATCTCATTTGGTATTTGTAATAGCATTGCTGCACTTTATCAGCAATGCCAAAACAGAACATACCGCAGTTTGAAAGCAAGCATTCATAAAATGAATTCTTTCTGTACATTTTATTAACTTCTGAAAATAAAGTGTATTTTAATGAACACTGATGTTATAATCATACAAGTTTTGTATACATTTTAGTGTGGTGGAAGCACCCTGTACATATATATATATATATATATATATATATATATATGAATGTGTGCTTGTGTTTATGTATTCATATAAATATTTGTATGTATGTATATGTATGTATGTATGTATGTATGTATGCATGAATATATGAATGTATATATGCGTGTATTTATGTATATACGCATATATATACACACACACATATCTATAATTGTATGTAGGTGTCTTTGTGATAGCTTGTTTCCCCCGTTGACTGACTACCAATTTTTGATTATCTTACATCAACATAACTATGTAACTTAGCAGTTCAGCAAACAGACCAATAGAATAAATAGATTGGCTTAAAAAAATACGCTCTAGTTTCAATTTGTTTGACCAAAAACTCTCCATGTCTGCAGTTTCATGATTGAAAGAATTAAACAAAATGTAAAATAGATACACACTCACCCAAACACACACCTACACACACATACACACCTACACACAAACACACACAACCACACACACCTACACACAAACACACACACATGCACACGCACATGTACACACACATATATATGAATATGCGTGGGCATGAAAAGTTGTTCAAACAGTAATATCTATCTTTTCTATTTTTCTATTTATCTATTCCTCCCCCCACACACACACATATAAGTGCATGTGCACTGATATGAATGTGATTTTGGTTGGTCCATCTGTTTTACCTTAGGAACATGAGAAAATTTATTTCTTGCACAGTTACTTCATAGCAACTGTAGAATCATATTTAATCTATTTCTCATTTATTTCATAGTTAATAAAAATCAGAAAGTTGCAATCATATATACGTATCTCAATCTAAACTTGACTTCCTCTATGCAATGCCTAATTTATGGCTATGAGAATCAAGATACATATAACTTTTCATATTAGGAAGATAATGAATGTTACCACAGAATTGTTTTTTAGTTACATACTTATATAAACATATTTTCGCATCAACTTTTCTATGCTTGCCTGAACATGAAGAAAGTTATTTTGAAGCAGATTTTCTATATGCTAGAATCTAGCATATAGAAAATATATTATATAGAGGGTACTATTATTCATAGGTACCGCACGCTGGGAGGGACTTTTGCAGTCAAAACTACTAAAATAAACAAATTGTACCGAATGCAAAACTTCAAAGCAAGTCAAAGTCCCTCCCAGCGTGCGGTACCTATGAATAATAGTACCCTCTATATAATATAAATAAATATTTTCAAAGTGGAAAAATTTACAGATTTTTTCTCTTACGAGGTTTTTCACGCTAACTACTGATAATTTCTTATAAAGATTTTACCCTTAATTTTAAATTTATAGAAAATATAGATGGTCGCCTTTAACCAATCTTCATCTATCCATTATGAAGTTAGGTAATATTTCGCCAAGCCCAGATCCGGCAATCAATGAACATCCCAAGGGGTGGGCATGTTTATGTGAAAAATTGAAAACGAATACTACCATTTGCATGAAATTGGGCTTTGGTTTCAAATTGGTCCAAATAGTAAAACAAGGAAAGAATATAGACACACTCAAACATGTACTTACACACACACACGCACACGTACACATGTGTCGTTCGTATGTACATACACACACACTCACACACACATATCTATATAGTATAAATAATATGGAGGCGCAATGGCCTAGTGGTTAGGGCAGCGGACTCGCGGTCGCAGGATTGCGGTTTCGATTCCCAGACCGGGCGTTGTGAGTGTTTATTGAGCAAAAACACCTAAAAGCTCCACGAGTCTCCGGCAGGGGGTGGTGATCCCTGCTGTACTCTTTCACCACTCTTTCTCCCACTCTTTCTTCTGTTGGCTTGCTCACTTAGCCAGCGGGGTGGCGTCATTCGAAGGCTAAAACAATGCGAACGTGATAAATAATATATAGATATATGCATATATACATACATATATGTACATACCTACACATATATGCATATATGGGTACAGAACATCAAAAAAAAACCTCGAACACAACAAAAACATAAAAACAAAATCATAGAAAACGAACTTTATTTTGAACAGCGAAAAAACAACAGAGAAATGAGACGTGCAACATAAAGAATATTCCCCTTCATCAGTTGTCCTTGTTACATCTATTCTGCATTTCAAAGGCAAGGACAACTCGTGACTTCGTTAAAACAGTCCTTCACACAAAGGAAATTAATTAAAATTTTGGATTTTCGTGAAGGGTGAAAGTGGTAGCAAGAATAGGACAGTGAGAACAAGGCAGTAAAAACAAATGGTGAGGGTTGTTAAGCGAAGACGATAGAAAAATTATTATGAACGCTAGGAGGACGAGGAGAAAGGTATAAGCATGTGTTGTCTTTAGGAAGGAAATGGGCAGAAAGATAGATTCCCTTTCATCCTGTGTCAGCGACGAGAGAGTCAAGGAGGAAGAGTGAGAGAGAGAGGGAATGGTGAAGAGGAGAGGAGAAGAATAGGGAAGGGTGAGAGAGAAAACCAGAAAGGATGAAGCACAAGAGAGGGAGAGAGATAGACAGAGAAGAGATAGTAGAAATAGAAGAATGCACATCGTAATTATTAAGGTAAAGCTTACTTGGAAAAGGATGCGTGGTCAAATATTCCATGTGTTAACATGTGCCTCCTAATGACAATGCAAACTTCATTTAACCAAAATTCCCTTGGCTTGAAGAGTAGCATGTGGTATACACCTTGCCTGGATACTTACCACTTCCGAGGTTCTGCTCGCTATGAAACATATGTAGCCCAGATTTTATCTGCTCCATTCTCTTAACTCCTTTTAATTTTTAATTTCATACCTGGCAAACCTGGTTGCCTACTATGAAATATAATATAATCTTTTTCAACTTATCGTACATTTATACAGAAAAAAATTCACAACCTTCCACCCCCGTAAACCACTATTTACAGATTGCTTGATGTTCACTTTCTTCCTACACCTCGATCCTTAGATCCTACCATTATATATATGTACGTGTGTGGGCAATAAATTGGGAGGTGGTGACAAGTGACAATCCTGTAACTAATAAAATTTTATAAACTTTAAACTTATAAGCAATCACTGTGTATTGACAAAAGAAAATGGCCTAATATTGGGGCATATAAGCCCTTGATGGAAAGAAGTGGGTTTTCCCATAAGCATGTGTACGAAAACCCAATTTTCTTTAGTCAATACATGGTGACCACTTATAAACTATAAGCGTATAGAATATTATTATTATTATTATTATTATTATTATTATTATTATTATTATTATTATTATATTATTATTTACAGGAAGTGTTACTCATCACCACTTCCCAATTCAGTGCAGAAAATGCACATGCTTGTTTCTTTACAAAAACAACACTATGAAATAATAGTTCTTAAGTCTAACAGGAATAAGTGAGTGAATACATAGGTGTAATGGTTACCACACTTATTGTGAATATATAGAGGGGTGGGTTTATGTCACATGCATAGGGAAAACACAGTTTTTTTCTGTTGAGGGCTTATATGCCCCAGTATTAGACTTTTTCTTCAAGCTTGTAAAATATATCACTATTTACAGAATATATATTAATATATTATTATATTATATATATAATATATATATATGATTGATTGATTGATTGATTGATTCTAGTTTCAGCTTATGAGCTGTGGCCATGCTGGGGCACCGCCATTTGGTGTTGCTACTTGGTTTCACTTCATGGAGGCTTTCTAGCAACTGCTATTTGGTGCATGAGAGAGTTCGATGCAGCTGCCCTCATCTGCCCTCCCTGCCGTGAAGTTGGTTCATCTGGGACACCTGACAGGAAGAGATCCAGCTTCATTTTAAAGACATCTGTATCCACCCCATGCAGGTCTCTCAGGTTCTTTGGGAGGATATTGAAGAGCTGTGGGCCTCGGAAGCCCAGGCTATCACAGAATCTTGTCCTACATCTTGATGGCAGGTTTGGAGTCCTAGGCACCACGCAGTGGCGCCCAGTTCTGGCATTTGCATAACTCTCGATGCCAAAGTTCAGGACACTCCCCTCCAGGATCTTCCAGATGTATATTATGCATATCTTTCCCGCCTACGCTCCAGGGAATATAATTTTATCTCTTGAGTCTTTCCCAGTAGCTTCATTCTGCATAGAGGCTATCTTCTTTGTGTAGCTTCGTTGGATCGCCTCAAGTTCTGTGATCAACTTGACTTGGATGGTGACCATAGCTGAGAGCAATAGTCAAGTGGCTTAGGACAGTGTCTTCCAGAGGACCATCATGGTTCTTGTTCTCTTGTTCTAAAGGTTCTAAGAATCCATCCAGCCAGCCGTCTACATTTCATTGTCAGTTTAGCAACATGTACATGAAAGGTCGTGTCATCACTCATGTGAATACCCAGGTCACGCACTGATTGTGCCTCTGGGATTGCAATCCCTCCGGGTCCAGTGTATTCATTGGGTATTGCATTTAGTTTTGCATGCTGATAGTATAAAGCTTGAAACTTTCCAGCATTGAACTGCATGCTATTCTTTTCAGCCCACTTGTATATTTCGTCCAGCTCACATTGCAGGTGTTTAGTGTCCTCAGGGTTCTGTATTGCCTGTGAAACTTTTGTATCATCTGCATAACTTGTGATCGTGGCTCTCTGCGTGGCTGAGGGCATGTCTGAGAGGGCCATTATGAACAGTAGTGGTCCCAGAACAGTGCCCTGCGGAACACCGCTCACTATTTGTGTGTTAATGGAGGTGGCCCCATTGGCTACTACCACCTGACTTCTATCCTTCAGAAAGTCATGAAGCCATTCTCCAGTTTTCCAACTATGTTGAGATCACGCAGTTTGTGACATATCATTCCATGATCGACTTTATCAAAGGCCTTTGCAAAGTCGAGATATATCACTTCCACATTTGAGTGGTTGAGCAGCCGTTTCAGCACCCAGTCATAGTGTTGTAGGAGCTGAGTTAAACAGCTTCTCCCTGGTCGGAAACCATGTTGGGTGTCGGGCAGCAAGTCATTCTCTTCAAGGAGGTGATCAGCTTCCTTCTGACTATTGTTCCATGACCTTGCTGATGTGTGAGGTCAGAGAGATAGGTCTATAGTTCTTGGCTTCCGCTCTGCTACCTCCTTTATGAATGGGGCATATTTTACCTTCCTTCAGTTTTCCTGGAAGTTTGCCAGCTGCAAGGAAGCTCTGAAAGAGGAACTGCAGTGGTCTTGCTAGGACTCTCTTACATGCTTTTAGGAGGATTGCCGGGAATCCATCGGGGCCAGTAGCTGAGTCTGTTTTCATTTCATCTATAGCCTTGGTTACATCGTCTTCCTTTATATCGATGTAATCTATCGTCGCCGCCTCTGATTTATATCTGCAGTGGTAAAAAAGTCAGTTGGATTGGTGATTTGGAGATGCCCAAGGGGTGGAGTGAAAACACTCTTGAATTGCTCATTCAGTATTTCACTTACCCTCATTGGTTTTTCCGTAAGTGTGCCATCCTTTTCGAGGAGTGGCCCTATTCTACAGTGCACTGTAGCTGTTTTTCTTGGCATACCTGTAGAAAGCTCTGGGGTTAGATTTTATGTTTTCTATAGCCCAGGCTTCTTTGTCTGCTCTTTCTTTTCATGGGAGAGTTGCAGACATTTTTCGATTTCCAACAGTTTTATTTTTAGGCGGGACTTTTCACTGCTTTCAATCTGTTTGTTTAGGCGATTTGAAAATTTTTGTACGCCGTCTCATTAAGATTTTCCTCTCTCTGGGGATTTTGTTCTTGTGTACAGTGGCCTTTCTCTCTGGGACACATTTGTAGCATATGGCTTGCATTACAGACATGAATTGTTGAAGTTTCACGTCGATGTCTGGCGAGGAGAGACATTTAGGCCAGTTTTGTTTGAGGATCTCTTTCTCAATTTGTTTCCAGTTTGCCTTATGGTAGTTCAAGCTGGAAAGATTTTGAGGGTTTCTTGTAGGCTGCATGTCCGTGCTCTCTTTTGGCCCGTACATGGTCAGCTCTATCATGTTGTGATCCGAGAGTAGTGTCGGTGTCACTTTCACATTATGGATGAGATCCATGTCATTTGTGAAGCAGAGATCCAGTGTGTTACCTGCCCTGGTTGGTTGGAGTATTACCTGCTCCATGTACAGGGTGTTGATGAGGTTCAGGAGGGACCTCGCCTGTCCTCGTTCACATCTTGTCATTCCTGGAGAGAAAGGCCCTCGGGCCTCTGACATTGGGCAGATTGAAGTCTCCCATAAGAAGCACACCTATGTGTTGTTCTAATGTGGTTAGAATTTCTTCTATTTTTATAAGGCAGTCTTCAAACTTGCCCACATGGCTTGGGGCATCTGGAGGGCGATATGTAGCACACACAACTACATCAAGTTGCTTAATATGTACAATTAGTGTATCACACACCGAGTTTGAGTATGACAAGAGACCTGGGGTGTGAGGTCCTCACGGATGTACATAGCAACACCTCCATGACTCCTTTCTTTCCTGTCGGTCCGTAGTACAGCATACTGTGGTATGTGTAACTCCGCATCTGCTATGTCCGGTTTCAGGTGCGTTTCTGTAAGTGCTATGCATATGGCTTGATTGCATGCAACAAAGTCTCTCAGGAACGGGATCTTTGTCCTGTTACTGAGTGTTTGCAGTCCTCTGATGTTCAGTAGGAGTATCGAGGTGAGGTGTACGTTGTTGCCGGCGGTGTCCATCCTGTGTCTGTTTGCTGTGGTGGTCTGGTATATAGTGGGTAGTCCCACCTGCGGGCTTGGGTTTGATGAAGCCAGGTCAGCTGCTGTACAATCTTTTGTGCCATGCACAAAAAAATTGTTGCTCAGCAGCTGCTCTTTCGACAACATCATGTTGGCTGTTTTTGGCGCGCACAACATCTGCGTACCTCCGCTTTGGGGCAGGTGGTGCGTGGTCCATCCTTTTCTTTGTGTTGATGGTTTGTCCATCTGCCTCGTGTCTCTGTGGCAGGGTCCCCGATGTGCAAAGCGGCAGCCTGCACCTTCCTTTCCATGCCAGCAGGAACCTCTCAGGTAGAACATACACACCCGTGTGCGCTGTTTGGTTCCATCCTTTGCGGTTCCACTTCTATTTCTGGTTGTTTCACTCTTTGGTCCTGCTTGAGCTTTTTCTTTTCCTTTAGCTCTTCCAGTCCTTCTTTTAGTTCTTCTTCCTCCCTCTACCTCTTCACCGGGTTCTCCGTCTCCATGGCCCTTGCTGCCGGTTGGAGAACTTGCACCTGGGTTCACTTCCCGGGCAGGTTTCTCATTCAAAACCTCCTCCCGGGCGTCCACCAGGTGGGGTGACTTCTTTCATCATCTCCATTCTTGCCATCTTTGCCTCGCTCGTTCTCAAAGATGGCATCAAGTGCGCCAATGTGCGACCGTACAAGCGCATATGAGCGCACGAATTCCTGTCTCTTTCGCTCCATCTGAGCCGCTGTCCTCTTGTAGCCTCTGCTCTTCAGCGCAGCCGCAATCACCTCCCTAGGGCTATCTCCGCCGGCGCACTCCCATGCTCGTACGAATAAATCCAGCTCGTCACGTCTCCATGCTCTGGACATGCTGGATAATCCGTCTATCCGTTTATCTATCTAATTATGTTCGAGAGAAGACAGGAAGATATTAGGCTAATTAGAAGATAGAGTTACTTGAAAAAGAAATATTAACAATATTAAAGTTTGGGTAAAAACGTTTTTAATCTTAAGGCTAATTAGGGGATAGAATATCTGAAAATGTTATTAGCAATATTATATTATATTAGAGTGTGGATAAAAACGTTGTTTAATCTTCAGGCTAATTAGGAGATAGAGTATCTGAAAATATATTAGCAATATGAATATTATATTAGAGTGTGGGTAATATTAACACATTATTTAATCTTAAGGCTAATTGGAGATAGAGTATCTGGAAATATATTAGCAATATTAATATTATATAGAGTGTGGGTAATATTAAACGTTATTTAATTAATCTAAGGCTAATTAGAAGACAGAGTATCTGAAAAATTCGGAGTGGTTGGCGTTAGGAGGGCATCCGCTGTAGAAATTCTGCCAGATCAGATTGGGAGCTGGTGTAGCCATCTGGTTCGCCAGTCCTCAGTCAAATAGTCCAACCCATGCTAGCATGGAAAGCGACATTAAAAGATGATGATGATGATGATGATATATATATATATATATATATATATATATATATATATTATATTATATAAATTAGAGATAAAACCACTATTAGGCAATCACAATGAAAAACATTAGCCAATACATAAAATTATTAATTTATATTATTTTAAATATATATCAAAAGTATTAAAAGTTTAATAAAAGATACACATGTACATTTTTTTATTCATTCACCAACAGGCTATGACATAGCCTGTTGGTGAATGAATAAAAGAATGTACTTCTTCTCACATAATCAAAGAGAGATTAGTTCAGATTCTATATTTAAATTTAACCCAGATGTGAATAAGATATTTTAGTATCAGTCTTTTTCTGACTATAGTGAAATGTACAAACTTAAATTGACATGTTTACTTACAGATTTGCTTTTCTTGCAATATTAGTGCTTTGATACCATCAGTCAGAATTCATGACAATAAAACTTTTACCTTTATGGTATTATATTGCACTAAACTGTTTATATCAATTTTTAATATACGAATCAGCATTTTGCTAAATCAGCCATAAATTTTTATGGTAAAAATATGTATTCTCACAGCTGGATTTAGTCAAATCATCAAGCATTTGAGAGCCTATGACTGATGGACAAAACAAACTAGTCTTGTCTTGTGATCCTAGAGATGCTCATGTGGTGGTTATCTTCCCTATCAGTGTATATATATTGCACACTTACAGCATTAAGAGATTTTAAATCTTTTTTGCAATATAGGTACTTCGGCACCCTCAGTCACAATTAGTGAGGATAAAATTTTATATATATATATATAATATATATATATATATATGGGTGCATGTGTGTATGTATGTATGCATTCATGTGTGTATGTATGTATCTATATATCTATGTAGCTGTATATGTTTGTTCTCTTTTTTCAATTTAGTATAAATTTTTACTGGTCATCTATTAGGTAACAAGGTTGGGAAGGAAAGCATCTTGTTTTAACCATGATCCTTTAAATCTTATGAAGTGTGTATGCATGTGTATGCATATTTTCATTTGTTCATAATTACCTCAGTCAAGCCCATGATAACATGATTATGAATAATTATACTATTGAAGTGTTCCTTTAAAGATCATTGCCCTTCCAGTTGCTAAACCTTACCAGTTTTTCAAGCAAGAGATGCCTTATTCCACTCATTTTCAAAGGTTGAAAGCCAGAACGCGTCTTCTTGGCGCATAAAACAACAGCAATATCAGCACTTATATCTATGCAATTTTCAGAGAAATGTCTATCCAAACAAATACACAAACACATGCATGTATGGACACACGTACACATACACACACACTCACACACACATGTACATGCACATATGGATATATATATATATATATATACATATATATACATATATATAATATATATATATATAATATATACATATATATAATATATACATATAGAGACATATAGGCATAATATATATATACACACATATATATATATATATATAATTATAACATAGATTATATAATATATATACATACATATATACATATATATACATATATATATATACCTACATATATATATACTCATATATATAATATGATGATGATATATATATATATACATACATACATATACATACATACATACATACCTACATACATATATATATTATTATATATATATATATATATTATATAGATATATATATATATATATATATGTATATATATAGACAGACAGATAGATAGATAGATAGATAGATAGATAGATAGATAGATAGATAGATATAGATAGATAGATAATAGATAGATAGATATATGATAGATAGATATCAACACACACAGTATCTCACAGAAATTATACACACCCTTAAAAAATTTCAGTTAAATTGCCATTACTCTGATAATATTGAAGGAAATGAAACAAAATTTATACTGAATAAAATATATTATACATGGAAACATTATACAAATTTGGAATACAAAACAATAAATATTTTCAAAGATATGAACAAAATAATCATTTCCAAGCATTGCAAAAATATGTACACCCTAAAGGAAATTCACAATATTCAATATTTTATCCACCTTTTTCACTAAATTCAGATATTGCAGATAATTTCAATTGTAATAAATTATTACTCCTGGCATTTTTGCACTGGTCATTGTTATTGCATTTTCAGGAATTCTGATTTGTGTACTGGGGTGAAAAATCATTGTGATTAAAATGGCACCAAAAGGAATAGAAATGTCTGAAGGTTTGAAGAAAATTATTTTTGATTTGCACAAGAATGCTTTAAAATGCAAGTTAATTAGCAAATGAATATATATTAGTGTAATCGCAGTTGCCAAAGTAATTCAGAAGTACAATGCTAAGCAATAAACATAGTCCAGGTTCCCCTCTTTTAATCTGTGATTGATATTTGCTAAATCCAACTTTGGATGATGGGCGACAGGCATCGTACCACTTCATCTTCATCCCAAGAAGTGTCTTCTGTTAGTGAAAAGAGTATATCTGCCCAAACAGTCCACCGGAGTTTGAATCAGTGAGTGCTTCATGGATGCATTCCTCGTAGGAAGCCTCTCTTCACTACCAGAAAGAAATCAAGTTGTCTTTCTCTTACCAAAATCTATGTGAGGAAGGGGAAGGAGTTTTGGAATTCCCTTTTTTGACGAGACTAAAATCAACTTGTTTGGGTCAGATGGTATTAAACTAGGTTGGCGATGACCAAATGAAGATAATAGCAATAAATGCACCTTGACTACCATGAAACACAGTAGTAGACGTGTTATGTTTTGGAGATGTATGAATGTGGCGAGTATGGGAAGACTCACATTTATTGAGAGAACAATGGAGTCAAGGCTTTATTGTGACATATTGCAGAAAACAGTGTTAAAAAGCATCAAGGAACTAGGAAAACATTCCATGTTCCAACAAGATAATGGACCCTAAAACAGCACGATGACAACGTTCAATTTGCCAGAAATTTGGAAATGGCATGCTGTACTGCTTGACATTTGCACCGTAGGCTCCAATGTGAAAATTTCAGAGTGTTTGGGTGTCAATCTAAGGAAAGTGCCACCTGATGAGGACAGTGCGGTCTGAGGACATATACAGAAAGTGATAAAAATCAAAGATCCAGTCAACATCATGGTGTTTGGAGCGATCACTAGTGATGGCAATGTTATGCCTCTAGTCATCTTCCCACACCACCTCAGACTCAATGCAGAGGCCTACATCAAGTGCCTGGAGGCAATAATACTGCCCTGGGTCAAGAGGGTGACCACTGGAAGACCTTATGTCTGGCAACAAGATTTTGCACCATGCCACACAAGCAGGGGAACCCAGTCATAGCTGTCAGATAGTTTCTGCAACCATATTACCGCTAACATCTAGCCACCTAACTCCTCAGACTGCAACCCCTTCATTATTATGTGCGGGATCCAATTTAGCAAGAGACCAACAAAACTCCTTGTAAACACCAAAGATGAACTGAAGGCAAGGATTATGAGGGCATTCACCAATGTAAACAAGGAGACCATCCAGAAGAGTTGCAGGAGATTCCAAAGTCATCTGGAGACCATGGTTGAAGCCAACAACGATTTTAATGAATAAATTTACTCTTTAGTATTTCAAGATATTTTTTTGTAATTTTGGTAAATATATCTGTTAAAATGAGATGTCAGGGTTATTTTCCTTTTTGCATAATTTAGATGACAGTTTATTCACCACATGCCAGCTCAATTTTTGATTCGTTTTCAGTCGAAAAACACCTGTTGTTAGTTTCTTGTGTTTGTATTTGTAATTGTGTACCATGTTCTCCGTTTTTGGCCTTTGTTGCCATACACATTCGCTAGGTTTCTTATAAAAAGGTCTAACGCTCTTAGCTTAGATTTGTGGTGGTGGTGGGGGGGGGGGCAACGAGATCGAACTCTCTGAAGTGTAACTGCTCAAAACAGTTATGACTTCTGGTACTTGACTGAGGAAAGAAGGCGATGAATGACCCGTCTTTTTTTGCCTGTCCTAATTGTTGTTTTTCCTGTGTGCCTTTGTATCATCTATCTGTCTGAAGGATTTATTGTCTTCTATTGTGCTTTTGTTCTAATTTTACATATATATATATATATAATATATATATATATATATATATATATATTATATACCATGTGTTGTGTGTGGTGTATACATACAATGGGTTTCTTGCAGTTTTCATCAACCAAATCCATTCAGAAACTTCCAAGCTATCGTACAAGACAATTACCAAAGTTGCTGCACAGAGGGAGTGAACCTGAAACTACAAGACTGAAAAGTGAAGATCTGAAACACACAGCCAGTTCTTACATATATATGTATGTGTTTGTGTGTATATAAATGTTTATGCATATATATGTATATATAATATATATATATATATATATTATATATGTATGTATATAAATGTTTATGCATATTATATATATATATATATATATATATATATATATATGTATATATATATATATGTATATGTAATATAGATGTACATGTATATATAGAATGTACATGTATATATATATATATTTATGTGTATATGTGTCTGTTTGTACAAGTACATGTATATGAATGTGTATATATACATACAGACACACACCCAAACACACAAATATATATCCAAATATGTGTGTGTGTAGGTATAGATATTTTATGTGTGTGTGTGTGTGTGGTGTAAGTATATAAATTCTGTCAAATTGGCAGAATGGAAAGGTGGAAGCCATGCATGAAGATTAACATTTCATTAATATTTAAGGTACACCATTCTTTCTTTATCATTGATTTGTCTCATGTGATAACAGAGAATTACTCACACCCTTACACATACACATAGACACTTGCACACAAACAAATGCTAAAACATATACACATACCAACTAATCACCAGATATACATACAGATATGTGTGTATATAATATATATATGCATATATATAAAAAATATATATATATGTATATAGGATACATATATATATATACATATGTGTATATATATATATATATATATATATATAATATATATATATATTATATATATATATGCATACATAATATATATATGTACATATATATATAGAGAGAGAAATTTATATATATATATATCTATATCTATATATATATATACATGTATATATAAATGTATAACTATATATATTCAGTTGCATGTATGTGTGTGTGTGTGTATGTGTATGTACATGTGTATAATGAAAAATGTACATCCATGTAAAAATTCACACAAATGTACAGGCATACAGTGAAAGTAATGTAGATTTTCACAGCTAAAATGTCATGTACATACACGACATACAACACAAATATGCATTGATGCATGTGTTTACAAAGTGATATATAACTATGTATTTATATACACTCTCTCTCTCTCTCTCTCTCTTTCAGACACACACACACACACCTAATTATGGGAAATATATGCAGACTTATTATTGATATATTTTGTGTGACTACATACAATCACATATAGAGACGTACTCTATCACAGACACACAGATACACACACACACACACACAACACACACACAAACACACACACACAAACACACACTTAGCAACAGCACACAGAATTACAACCCCACATGCACAAACACAAATGTATTCAGCAACCTGAGTGCATTTCATTTTTTGTTTATCTACCTCTATCTAGCTATGATTATATGTATGTATATATATGTTATATGTATATATTATATATATATATATATATATATATATATATATATATATATATATATATATATATGCATATACAGCTACGTATCTATATGTAATTATTTCATGTATACACATGTATGATATATTTGGTGTGTGTAGATATATATTTATGTGAGTGTAATATAGGTATATGTATATAAGTATGTATAACAGATGCAGTATTTATAATGTTTGTTGAAAACACAATCTTCTTGTGCTTAAGTGTACACTCACATACACACATACTCACACCCAAACTTGCTGAAACTTTGGAACAATAACACCTCCATATACATACATACATATATATATATATATATATATATATATATATATACATATATATGTTTGCATATATATATATATATATATATATATATATATACATATATATATATATAATATATATAATATATATAATAATATATATACTATATATATAATATATATAATATATATATTATATATATATATATATATAATATATAATACACACACACACACGCACATATATATTATATACAGAGTTATGTAAGAACAGACAGGCATACACACAGAAACATTAAAATAATAATACACATCAACACACATATTAAGTTATATTTTAATACACACAGTTCTGTGAGAAGAAAAAAAAAGAAATATATTGTCTTTATTGCTACACCTCGTGTGAACACATATACTAATGCATTCATGCATGTGCTGAAAAATACATACGCTTACGCAAATAGTAAATGGTAACATGTACATGGATGTGTACACTTACTGAGATATGGCTAAAGAAATCTTTTTTTAAATACATGTACACTCATCATAAACAAACACAGAAATAAACAGAAGTGCAGATAAAGATAATATGTTATGGCAAACAGATACAGAGAGCCACGCCAACAGCTATGCATATATACATACATACATACATGCATGCATGCATACATACATACATACATACATACATACATACATACATACATACATGCATGCATACATGCCTGCATACATACATGCATACATACATACATATATACATATATACACATGCATACATACATGCATACAAACATAAACATATGAACACACATACATACATTGACTCACACATATATATATGCATTTATATATGTATGCACACATACACTCACACATACATATATACAACTGATTATGCTGGTATTGATATTGGTATATATGTGTGTACATATATATATATATATATATATATATATATATATATATACACGTACATGCAAAATATATATACATATATATACACATGTATGGTATTTATATAAATTTTTGTATTTTTATATATATCTATATATATAGTATATATGTATGTATGTATGTATGTATGTATGCCCACTTATAGCAAAATATACATAATTGTACGCACCTAATTGTGAGAAATGGAAGATACAAGAATTATTCTTTACTAATTCAATTGTTGAATAATGTCAACTGCATTTTTCATAAGTTCTTGATAGGTGTAAATGTTACAGGATTGCTGTTTTGACATTCACAGAAAGCTGAGCTGGTTGTCTTGGATGCTATCCATGTGTGGGTGTGTGTGTGTGTGTTTACCAGTGTAAACATGCATAAATTTACACGCACATGCACACACTCACCAACAACACACATGCACACACTCACATAGATTTATATGCACATACACGTATGCACAGATACACAAAAACATGCACAAAAATGTACACAGTTAGTGTGCTTGTGTGAGTGTATATAAACATACATACGTTTGTGTATGTATATATGTGTGTATGTCTGCATGCATGTTTATATATATATAATATATATATATATATATATACATGTATATTTATGCGCATGTATGTATGTGCATTATCCTCATGTGTATATGAAGATGTATATATATATATATATAATATATAATATATATATGTATATATATGTACATATATGAATTTTTGTATGCATATACATTCACACAAAAATATATATGTATGTACATATGTATTAGCATAATTGCATACATAGATATACATGTACATATATACATTTTAACATGCATGTGTAAGCTTAGAAGCAAGTGGTACAAATTATTTTGTAGAAAAGTAGATTGTAAATATTTATGTATTGTAATACCAATATTTATTATTTAATGCTATCACTGAAAGTGGTCTTCACTTTACACTTTCCCATTTTCCCACTACAGAACCTTATGTTAATCTAGACAGCAAAGGTTGCTATCTAGGTGATCAAGTCAGCAGTGGAGGTGGATGCTCTGAAAGTGGAGCTGCTAGAATAAGAATAGGCTGGGAAAAGTTCTAGGATAAGTATAGGCTGGGAAAAGTTCTAGGATAAGTATAGGCTGGGAAAAGTTCTAGCATAAAAATAGGCTGGGAAAAGTTCAGAGAGCTTCTACCTATATTAGTAACAAAGAGTCTTTCTCTCTGAGTGAATGGCACATTGTATGATGCCTGTGTGTGGATAGCCATTCTACATGGTAGGGAAATATGGGCTGTAACTACTGAAGATATGAGAAAGCTTGGAAGAAGTGAAGCTAGTATGTTTTGTTGGATGTGCAATGTCAATTTGCATGTGCAACAGAGTGTAAGCATTTTGAGAGAAAATTGGGCATAAGAGGTATCATATATATGGTGTGCAAGAAAGAAGGCTGTACTGGTATGGTCATGTGTTGCATATGGATGAGGACAGCTGTGTAAAGAAGTGCCAATTCCTAACTGTGGAAGGAACCTGTGGACGAGGTAAATGCCGGAAGATGTGGAATGAGGTAGTGATATATGATCTTCAGATGTAATGTCTCACAGAGAAAATGGCAAAAAGTTGCTGTATTTGAGAATACTCATCAAGCCAAGGGAAATCATAATCGTGGACAGTGCCAGTGACACATAAAAGGCACCCATGAGTGTGGCATGGGAAAAGCACCTGTGATGGTGAAACATAAAAGGCACTTGTGTCAGTGACATGTAAAGGGCACTCAATACATTCTTGGAGTGGTTAACATTAGAAAGGGCATCCAACCACAGAAACCAAGCCAAAATCACACTGGAACCTGGGGTAGCTCTCCGGCTTACCAGTTCCAGTCAAACCATCTAATCCATGCCAGCATGGAAAACGGATGCTAAATGATGATGATGATGATATGATAGGCTTCTTTCAGTTTCTGTCTACCAAATCCACTTTCGTGGAGGCACATGGCCTAGTGGTTAGAGCAGCGAACTCACAGTCGAGGGACTGCAGGTTCGAATCTCAGACAGGGTGATGTGTGTGTTTATGAGCGAAACACTTAAGCTCCACGTGGCTCCGCCAGAAGGTAATGGCGAACTTCTGCTGACTCTTTCGCCACAACTTTCTCTCACTCTTTCCTCCTACATCTTGCAGCTCACCTGCGATGGACCGGCGTTCCGTCCAGATGGGGAACCTATACGCCAAAAAAATGGGTAAACCGGCCCTTATGAGCCAGGCATGGCTTGAGAAGAAACAAACAAATCCACTTTCAAGGCTTTGGTTGGCCGAAGCTATGAAAGAAGGTACTTGTCCAAGGTGCCAAAACAGGGACTGAATCCCAAACCATATGGTCAGGAAGCTAAGTTCTTACCATACAGCTATATCTGTGCCGGTATATATTAAGGCGGCGAGCTGGCAGAACCATTAGCACGCCTGTCAAAATGCTTTGCGGTATTTTGTCTGCCGCTACATTCTGAGTTCAAATTCTGCCAAGGTCGACTTTGCCTTTCATCCTTTCGGGGTCGATTAAATAAATACCAGTTATGCACTGGGGTCGATGTAATCGACTTAATACCTATGTCTGTCCCCCTCTATGTTTAGCCCGTTGTGGGTAATAAAGAGATAGGTATATATTCAAAAATAAAGCAAATATTGTAGATACATTAACGCATCTACTATACAGATAACATAAGGGATTTTTATTATAAAACAAAGTTTTGAGATGTATCTGCTCTGTTTGTGAAATCAATATTAAATTGTTAAATGTTGGAATTATAACTGAACATATTTCATAACAGATCTCAAGGTTCATTATACTGTATAACAAATAATTGCTGCTTTGTAGCATTTTGATGGGTTCTGAACTTTCGATTTCTTGTTAGAATTAATTCACATATTTCACTGGCACCATCCTACTCTGTTGTCTTTGTAAATAGCATGAACGCCATCACACATTACATTCCTCTTTCAGCTGAAAAATTACAGAGGCGCTGTCTTCACTAAAACTACTGGACAGAACCAGTGAGTAATCATTGCAGCATATCAAATAGGTTTTGGCATCAGAAAACAAATACATTCATATCAGATCCTGATACGCAACATGATGATAAAGTTTATGCTATCATATGCTGTGTATACTTTTATTGTTTTACTGGCTTCGGTCATTGGACTGTAGCCATGGTAGGCACCACCTTCGACAGTGTTTAGTTGATCATATTGATCACAGTACTATGACGGTATTTATTTTATCGACCTTGGAAGGATGAAAGATAAAATCAACATATACATGTATACAAACACATGCATACAATCCTACCAATAAACACATACACACATATATATATACACAAATATACATACATATGAATATGTATATATATATGTATATATATGTGTGTATATATATATGTATATATATATGTATATATATGTATATATATATATATATGTATGTACGTATGTATGTGTGTATATATATATATATGTATATATACATATTTGTATGTATATGTATATACATATGCGTATATATGTATAATTATATATGTATTTGTGTGTGTGCTTGTATGTATGTATATATATCTCTTACTCATTCACTTTATCAACCAGATTATCAGATGTCCTTATACATCGCTGGTCACAGTGTACTTCCATCAATTCTTCCCTTTGATTGCATCACACATCTCATTCAATTGAGCCTGAATATTTCAACAATGCAAAAGAGAATGCTTTAATTCAGATGAAAAGATATGACATCCCAAGAAAAGATTGTATAACAGTGGAGATGTTAAGGAAGGGAGGAGAGAAAATTTGGAAAATCCTCATTCAACATTACAATCGATATCTAAAAGGCAAAATACTCTCATTGTGGAAGAAGTCACATATCTTGTATTATAGGATATGTGATAGGGCTTACCCGAAAAATTATCACTCCATATGTAACTGTGTCACTGCAAGAAGTTGTTTATGAAGCGCATAGTCATCAGACCCTTGTAGCATTTCACCAATCAACAACCAAAGGACGAAGGAGGTTTTCAGAAGAATTACATGTCACATCACATATTTTCCTTAACACAGCTTCCGGAATGAGTAAAAGTGTATCAGCCAGTTTCATTGATTACAAAATGGCCTTGAATAGTAGTGTTAAGGTGAGTGTGATCATCAAATACAGTTCAAGTTGGAAAGGATTTCAAACAAGGAGATACTATCTCTCCAAAGTGTTTCATCAAATGTCTAAACTGGTCATCAGAGATAGTGATTGGAAAGATTTTATCAACATTAACATCATTTGTGATTCACAGACAACATCGTGCTCCTTGAGAAATAGCAGCCGATAGTGCTAAACACCCAGAGTTCAGAAATATGATGCAAAAGAAACTATATAAAAATGAAATACAAGCAGCCTGAAAACATATCACAAGATCGAGTAGTTATAAGAAGTAATGAAAATGAGGTGATGAAGGAGTACTCTTTTACTCTTTTGCTCTTTTACTTGTTTCAGTCATTTGACTGTGGCCATGCTGGAGCACCACCTTTTAGTCGAGCAAATCGACTCCAGGACTTATTCTTTGTAAGCCTAGTACTTATTCTATCAGTCTCTTTTGCCAAACCGCTAAGTTACAGGGATGTAAACACTCCAACAACGGTTGTCAAGCGATGTCGGGGGGGGGGGACAAACACAGACATACAAACATATGCACACACATACATATACATATATATATACATATATACGACGGGCTTCTTTCAGTTTTCGTCTACCAAATCCACTCACAAGGCTTTGGTTGGCCCGAAGCTATAGTAGAAGACACTTGCCCAAGGTGCCACACAGTGGGACTGAACCTGGAACTACGGAGTTCATAAGCAAGCTACTTACCACACAGCCACTCCTACTTCTACGAGTATGTATATTTTAGCTTGATACCAAATATATACTGGGACATGAACTTGTAAATCTTGCAATGTGTAATAACAGTATTGAAGGAGTTTGTCTTTATTAAGGTTGTGCTTTATTAAAGCTGTTCAGTTAAATCTATGTTGCAGATATTGCATAGATATATTTGAAGATATAATACAAACATACAAACACACACAAACTCATACACACATAAACAAAAGACTGCAAAATTTGGTATATTTTTAATTCCATGTTACACATGTTTCATTACCAGATAGGAGTTACAAAGGTATACATGCAGAAAAGAAGAGGTATAGAATCTCCTGTCCTTAAGTCTACAGAGAAAGATTCAAAAATAGCATCATCATCATCCTCATCATCATCATTTAGCGTCCGCTTTCCATGCTAGCATGGGTTGGACGGTTCAACTGGGGTCTGTGAAGCCAGAAGGCTGCATCAGGCCCAGTCTGATCTGGCAGTGTTTCTACGGCTGGATGGCCTTCCTAACGCCAACCACTCCGTGAGTGTAGTGGGTGCTTTTTACGTGCCACCCGCACAGGTGCCAGGCGAGGCTGGCAACGGCTACGAACGGATGGTGCTTTTTACATGCCACCGGCACGAGGCCAGTCGGGGTGGCGCTGGCAACGGCCACGAACGGATGGTGGTGCAGATGAGTCTGGCAGACGGCCTATATATATATATAGGGCAAAGACCCACAGATGTACACACTCTTTGGTCATGAATGGCCATGGGATTGCACCTAGAAATTTCCCTTCCAAGACACAAGTTCAGGCAAGGTTGTTTATTTAAGACCAGCAGTCACCCATGCATACCACTCTTCTCTCTCCATGACACTGATGTTATCACCGGGAAAGGTAGAGAAGACAATACAGCTTGTCACCAGTGATGTCGCAACTCATTTCTAGAGTTGAATGAACTGGCGCAATGTGAAATAAAGTGTCTTGCTCAAGAACAAAACACAGTCTGATCCAGGAATCAAACTAAGTACATATACAAACTTATATGCATATATATATATATATATATATATATAAGCAACTTATAAACAAGGGCAAAAGAAAAAATTTCTAATGCCAAATATGCCGAAATAGACTTAATCGTCAATAACCATACAATTCATCATTATAAGCACGTATTTCGAAGAAAACCGACAGAAATTTCTAAAACATTGCACCACTACCATATCGGACCCGATTTCAGGGTTACTTTGTAAGAACCTTCCCTTCGTCAGTGATAAATATGGCAAAGGAATAAATGAAATACTTACTCATACCCATGGAAGAAGCAAACACTAAGCCATGAGCACAATTAAGTACCCCAAATATATCCAAAATAGAAATTCTCCATATATATATATGAGCAAAATGCCCCCCGTCCAATGATGGTGATGAGTTGTCAAACATTTAAACCAAATTTTCTCAAAACAACTTGTCCGACAGTCCCATAGGCCTCCCCTTTGAGAAACACTGATTTAACCTAAATTTGAGACACCAGCAAAAGAAGAAATAAAGATAGACTTTTATTCTATTCCAAAGAAAAACGATTTTATTTACACAAATATGCAACCGAAGAGTTAAAAGTACCAGTAATAATAAGGCTGTTGACTGGGAGAACACAAACATGGTTTAAACAGTAAGCTTGGCAGGAAAAAAACATGACTTTAAGCAGTACAAAAAAAAAAAAAAATAGAAGGTGCAGTTATGTACAGGTTGATGGAAGAAAAGCCAGACAAAATCGATGCATGCAAATGGGTTATCTGGAGATAAATCTAGATGGAAAAGCATGATGAATTTATGAGGACACACCTGGGACAACAATAAGTTTATCCGATAAGACATGTAGGAAATCAACTTGGGGCGATTTTTGATGAAAAGCAACAACCTAGGGGACTAAGTAACTAATTTTAAGCTAACTTACATTACGGTATGTTCAAGGGCATGGAAAAGCTAGTGGCAACAGTTGATGTACTTGCACGTACAAATGGTGGTTCCCACGGCTTTATTGATCGCATTCTCACCTAGAATCGATTTTTGTAATTTTTTCAAGACTTATACACGCCCTGATACCGTCAGTATCTATATATCAAATTTGAGCGCAATTGGATGGAGGATGCCCGAGATCCTAGAAGATACACACACAGACAGACAGAACAAATTTTATAATATATATATATATAGTCAATAATAATAAGGGTAAAATTAATTAATTAATTAGTAATTAATAATTTTACCAAGCAGTGTTCAGTATGTAAAAGGACCATTTACGGTAAACTTGCTGAACCCTAATTATATTAAGTAATGTTTATATCTATATCTATCTATCTATGCCTCTCTCTCTCTCTCTCTCTCTATATATATATATATATATATTTAACGGGAAGCTTTATGAAAATAAACAAAAGACGAAGGCAGGTGGAATACAAACAAACAATTGTATTAGTATGGCGCTCAGGAATATAAATAAAACAAGTCTTTTACGTTTCGAGCCTACGCTCTTCAACAGAAAGATACACAGAAAAGAAACACAGAAAGAAACAAGGAGAGAAAAAAAATGCGTGCAGAGGCTAGCGAATCAACATGGCGATATATATATATATACACACACACATGCATACGCACATATACATACATACCGAAGCACACACAAATACACACACATTTATACATATATTAGGTACATATGTGCATACAAAACTGTAAAAGAGATGGAATTGATTTCTTTTAAAATAAAACTCAAATTTGTTTGCCTTAAAATCTGCTGCAATCTGTCACAGTCAATTACATTCCTTTACGTTTTGCAACAATTATAAGGCTCACACAGTTCTCTTATATAGCTTGTACAAAAATATGTCACAAAATTATTTAGTTACAGTTTGAGATAATCAACAACGTATTCAATAATAATAATAATAATCATCATCATTTAGCATCCGCTTTCCATGCTAGCATGAGTTGGACGGTTCAACTGGGGTCTGGGAAGCCAGAAGGCTGCACCAGGCCCAGTCTAATCTGGCAATGTTTCTACAGCTGGATGCCCTTCCTAATGCCAACCACTCCGTGAGTGTAGTGGGTGCTTTTTACGTTCCACCAGCACAGGGGCCAGGGGAGGCTAGCAAACGGCCATGGTCGGATGGTGCTTTTTACGTGCCACCGGCATGGGGGCCAGGCTAGGCTGGCAATGGCCACGATCGGATGGTGCTTTTTACGTGCATACAATTTATAAAGAATACAATGAAAGATGATCAAATATGTCACCCATCTTACAGAGTTTTTCTCTTTTAACAGTGATGAAGATTCAAACCATTGCTATTCTCAACAATGGAGTGAATCATCAGCTTCTAATGAACAAATAACATCTGCTACATATACTCTGTTCTTTTTCTCTTTTACGTGCACCAGATGCACACATGATTATGTGCATGTGTGTATTTATATATATATATGCATGCACACACATATATACATAGTATGTACATACATATACAGAAGTGGCTGTTTGGTAAGTAGCTTTTTTTTACCAACCACATGGTTCCGAGTTTAGTTCCACTGCGTGGCACCTTTGGCAAGTGTCTTCTGCTATAGCCTCGGGCCGACCAAAGCCTTGTGAGTGGATTTGGTGGACGGAAACTGAAAGAAGCCTGTCGTATATATATATATATATATATATATATATATATGTACGTGTGTGTGTGTGTTTGTGTGTCTGTGTTTGTCCCCCTAGCATTGCTTGACAACCGATGCTGGTGTGTTTATGTCCCCGTTACTTAGCAGTTCGGCAAAAGAAACCGATAGAACAAGTACTGGGCTTACAAAAGAATAAGTCCTGGGGTCGAGTTGCTCGATTAAAGGCGGTGCTTCAGCATGGCGGCACTCAAATGACTGAAACAAGTAAAAGAGTATGTATACACATTCACACACACACACACACACACACAAACATACACACATGATTATGATTAATTGTGGAATAAGCAACTGGTGAAAAATTTAATTATAAAGGACAAAATGATAAAATCTGTTTCAAGTACAGTATGCTCTCTTGTTATTTTAATATCCTACAACCATACCAAATATATATGTGGTGGTGGTGGGAGTGTTTATACCTTTATCTGTCTATCTATCTTCTGTCTATCTGTCTGTCTGTCTCTGTCTGTCTTTCTCTCTACCAAGAGGATATTAATTTGTCTCCCTTTCAACAACACTCCAAACATAGTAGTTCATTTATTTCAAACCTGGTGTGTTTGGATGTCACAAGTTCGGTGTGTAGGAATTCGAACCCCAAACCACAAAATTATCAGTTTACGATTATGAGTAAGCCACAACAATTTCACATGATTGATGTAAAAACTGATCAATCAGAGCTTGATGTTGTGGCAAGAACAGCTTCTCAAATATTCTAGAGATTTGTTCCTTTTTACCCTAGTTAAGCAGTTTGGTGCCTAAATCACAGCAGACTGCAATTAGCCTTCAAACAAGGCAGGTCATAGCAGATCACATTTAACCTTCAAATAAGACCCATTGTGCTTCTTTACTCCAAGCCTCAACAATGTGTGGTAGTTATTGTATCTGCATTTTTATCTCTTCCAGATAGCTAATGTCTAACACAATGCAGTAAACCTATTCCTTCTTATATTGGGTTGGCAACTAAGTTCCTGCCGTTTTCTAAAATTTAAATGTTTTAAAAGGTTTAATAAAAAAATAACAGCTAATTAATCAATAATGCATTCACCCTTGTTGTTTACAACTTCTTCCCAAAGTTCAACAAGATTTTCAATACCTCGGTAGAAATCATCTGATTTCGACTTGAAAAATTGATCCAACCAAGCTCTCAATTCGGCATCAGCATTGAATGAAACTCCACGCATAGCATTTGAGAGATCGAAAGAGGTGGAAATCCATAGGTGCCAAATCAGGAGAGCATGGCAGGTGTGGCGGTACCTCTCAGCCATGCATTTGAAAGGTTTCCTTGGTCATATTGGCGATATGAGGGCAGGCGATGTCGTGCAGCAGAAGAACTCCATACTGCCGATTACGTCTTTTATTTTGAATAGTCATGTTGAGTCGTTCCATTTGTTGAACATAGAGTTCTGCATTGACCATTTGGTTCCTTTCAAGCAATTCATAATGGATAATGCCTTCCCAGTCCCACCATATGCACAACATCGTTTTATGTGGATGAAGATCTTGTTTCACACACGGTGTCGCTTGTTTACCGGGGCTAAGCCATTCCTTACACTGCTTCATATTGATGTACAGGCACCATATTTTGTCGCCAGCAATGATTCGGTAAAAAAATTGTTGCTTGTGTTCATGAGTTGAGCAGTGATGAGCAAGCAAACCAGCGGATATTGTGGCTTGTTGATTTTTGTTGTTGTCACTTGAAGTATGCGGAACCCATGCTCCATACTTCTGAACCTTTCCCATCGAGGGAGAAAATGTGGCTGAGAAATTGTGGGAGCATTCCATTTTCTCAACCAGTTCCCTTGTTGTTTCACGAGAATTTTCGTGCAAAAGTTGGTTTAATCGCTCTTCATTGAACTCAACTGGACAGCCAAAATGAGGTGCGTCTTTGAGATCAAAATTTCCCTTTTTGAACTTGGCATACCAATCACGAGCGGTTATTTCAGCTATGGCACCCTCTCCCCTCTCCATACACAGCACAAGTTTTGCAAGTGGCTTTTGCGGCCTTAGAACCTTGATTAAAAGCAAAAAGAAGGAGGTGTCAAAAATGCTCCTTTTTTCTTAATTTGACATTACATTTTAATGATCTGAAAATAAACAGAAATTAACTAAAATTAACTAGAAAAAAAAACAGATTCCAAAATGATTCAAAAATAGAATTCTCTAAAAGAAAAAAAATAGATTCTAAAATTTAAGAGCGTAATAAATTCCAAAATTTAAAAAGACGATTGGAACTTAGTTGCTGACCCAATATTTTAATAACCATTGAATCTATGGTAACTTGCATATTTATAAGCACAGTTCCCTATCAATAAAATATGGTTGAATGTTCACGAGTTCAGCATATGTTATATTACATGCAGTTAGCCTGATCTTACATTCAAGTAAAAAGGATATAGCATCATTCTTCAGCACGACCATCTGCGTAACAATGGTCTTTAGCTAACACATAAATATCCACAACCACGTCAATGGTGAACACAATTATATAAGCTTACGACAAGTATTACATGATTATAGAGTTGTCTTGGGTTACATGGACGTTGTGAGAAGGTATTGAGTGTTGTTAAATCACATACGGCCCTCCACGGCATACTTCATCCATCTAAAGCAGTGCTTTTCAACCTTTTTGCTGGAGCGGAACCTCAAGGAAACATTCCACTGGCTCGAGGAACCCCTGTACAATAATTTAATTGTCTTATGCACACATATCTGCACAGGAGAATTAAAAATTACTGTCGATTTTAGCATTTTTGTAACTTCTTGTGGAGCCCCTGGACTGTACTGGCGGAACCCTAAGGTTCCGCGGAACCCTGGTTGAAAACCACTGATCTAAAGTTTAATTCACTGTCTCCTGCATCTCAGCGTATCCAGCAACATTAATTATAAAACCATGTGAAAATATGTAAAGGTGGCATGATATGACTTTCGATTTTACCACTCCTAATCATCATACCTGCTGGAAACATAGAGTGCATCATTTTGAGGACATCAGAAGGATATGCAAATAACCACCAGTCTTTTATTCTGTTCGTATTTTGGTCTTGGTCAAAGATTTTCTCATCACAGAAAAACTAGTACATGCCAGTGTTCCTGAATGTTTTAAACTTTATTAAGGAACCACTTGGAACAGGTCAGACGGTTTTCCTGTGCCTTTGCAGACATGAATAAGCCACTTCGCAGTACATACAACTTATATCAAATGTTTTTGTGCACACATCTGTGATAGTCCACTCCAACACATACTTCTTCGGTTATGGCCCTCGTTAATTTTCCAGGATCACCATCAACAATTTTCTTTGAACCCACTGGATGAATTATGGTGTATATATAGAGTCCAATTGTTTAGAATTTTACCTCTCTCTTTGATAAAGTTGAAAGATTCATACCAAAAGCTTCCATTTACATCCTAATTTTACGCACAAAAGATTTTGCAACATTTGAAAGTTAGTATTTTCTAAATCCACACTTGTAGCAACGGTTACTCTCTCTCTCTTTTACTTGTTTCAGTCATTTGACTGCGGCCATGCTGGAGCACCACCTTTAGTCGAGCAAATCGACCCCAGGATTTATTCTTTGTAAGCCCAGTACTTATTCTATCGGTCTCTTTTTACCGAACCGCTAAGTGACAGGGACGTAAACACACCAGCATCGGTTGTCAAGCAATGCTAGGGGGACAAACACACATACACATATATATATATACATATATACGACAGGCTTCTTTCAGTTTCCGTCTACCAAATCCACTCACAAGGCATTGGTCGGCCCCAGGCTATAGCAGAAGACACTTTCCCAAGATGCCATGCAGTGGGACTGAACCCGGAACCATGTGGTTGGTTAGCAAGCTACTTACCACACAGCCACTCCTGCGCCTATTTATATGTCTTTTCATTACTTGTATTAACATTTTATCTACCGTGGAACATCTCCGAATGAAATAACGAAGAACATTTAATTGGTTTGAAAAGTGTAACATACTGATAATTAAGTTTCCTCAAACCTCCTCACACACTATACACACAAGCATACATACATAACTACCGTACATAATTTACCAAAAAGTAAAGAGTGAAAAGATATAACCATTTGATGCATAAAGAAAAAATGCATATGGACGCAGTACGGAGATTCAATGCATTTCTGCTACTGCTTGTTTCATGAACACTGTTTCACATTTAATTGTCAATAATTCCAATATTTCATTACATTTGCGATGTATAACATATATCAGATATCTTAGTTTGGCTCTGATTCCATCATGTACAAACAACATTTTTAAAAGGAAGGAGTAAAATTTATTAGTTTTAAACTACAAAAGTTTGCTGTATATATGAAACAATCAGTCTCTCAGCAGTAACTCATAGCTATCTCACACACACATATACATCTTTACACATAAGTATGTACACGTACGCATGCATATATATATGTAATCATGTATAAACAGATGTGGCACACACATTTTTAGTACAATAAAATGTTGGGAAATAAAAGGAAAATATAGTAAAGCTATAAGCAAAAGAATTTAAAAGGTTCAGAGATTATCTGTAGTTATGAAATAATAGTTTTGAAGTGCATAAAATGTTTCACATAAAACAGTTTAAATTTTGTGGTAGTGATGGGGTAGATTTTGACATTTGGAGTCCTGTAGCTCTTTTCTGTAATAATTTAAGTAAGAGCTGTAATAATTTAAGTAAGTAGGCGCAGGAGTGGCTGTGTGGTAAGTAGCTTGCTAACCAACCACATGGTTCCGGGTTCAGTCCCACTGCATGGCACCTTGGGCAAGTGTCTTCTGCTATAGCCCCGGGCTGACCAATGCCTTGTGAGTGGATTTGGTAGACGGAAACAGAAAGAAGCCTATCATATATATGTATATATATATGTATGTATGTGTGCGTGTGTGTGTTTGTGTGTCTGTGTTTGTCCCCCTAGCATTGCTTGACAACCGATGCTGGTGTGTTTATGTCCCTGTTACTTAGCGGTTCGGCAAAAGAGACCGACAGAATAAGTACTGGGCTTACAAAAAAATAATAAGTCCCGGGATCGAGTTGCTCGATTAAAGGCGGTGCTCCAGCATGGCCACAGTCAAATGACTGAAACAAGTAAAAGAGTAAAAGAGATTAAAGAGATTATCTGTAGTTATGAAATAATAGTTTTGAAGTGCATAAAATGTTTTCACATAAAACAGTTTAAATTTTGTGGTAGTGATGGGGTAGATTTTGACATTTGGAGTCCTGTGGCTCATTTCTGTAATAATTTAAGTAAGAGCTGTTTATGGTAATATCATGCCTGAAGTTAGAATCTCAACATGTACCTTTGGACAAATCCAGTGGTTGACAAAATTTCAACTGAAATTTGTGGAAATTATGGCATGCTCCAAAACATTCTGACTGCATATTCATATGCTCATTAGAGATTTTCATGTTGTATAATACATTCATCTCTGCTGTAGACAAATAGCATTTTCTTGTTCCATTATATGAAGACTGCATAATTCTTTTATCCACGATTTGATGAGTTTGTCGGTGATGCTTTATTCAATTTGCCTTACATATTTTGATAATGCTGTTACTAATTGTTTGTCTAGTTTCTGACGAAGACTGACCTCTATCATAAAACTGCTTGAATCTTTCAAACAGTCTGATTTATGCTTTGTTTTCAGGTCTTTCTCTTGTCTAAGTGGAACTGATCTTTGCTTTGTGTACCACTCCTTTTGCTTACCGTTTGTTTGTGCTTGTTCACATGTGCATGCGTGTGTGTGTACGTGCTGCACATTGGAAATAACAGCATAAGGACAAGGAAGATAATGTGAAAGTTATTATTACTAGTTTCAGGATTAGAGAGAAATAAAAATGTTTTTCGACATTTTGGACTTAAACCGTTTTTATGGCAACAGTAGAAAGACAAAGTGAAAACAGAGAATGAGAGATAATGTAAAAGAAAGAGAAGAAACAAATTCGACACATTAAATCCGTTCAGTGTCATTTCTATTTTTATCCAAGTGTGAAAATAATAAAACTTTTATCTTGCGTTTTTTATTTTCATTTTACACCCACAACCATACAACGAATGCTTACTACTACTTATTCATTCCTGGATATTCTGCTTTAACTCATTGAAATACCAGTTCAGATTAAACTAACAGGAAAGATAGACTTGTAGGAATTTGCACATTTGTAGCAGCTTACTGCTTCCTTTAACAAGAAAATGCAACTGTCATTTATTTGCCTGTCAGCAATAGGACTCTCTACTGGTTAATTTAAAACCATTAGCAGTTAATACTTCTCCATAATCTTTGCTACAACTATTACAATATCCTGCTGTATGCCTTAACAAGATAGGTAAACTGTCACTTTCTTACCAGTAACATGACAAATTTTAAGCTGTTAGCCATTAGTTATAGGCAATTGCAAGTCCTTGGCTGCTAGTAACATCCCATAATTTTTACTGACTGATTTAACTTCACTAGAATTTTTAATTTCAATGGAATTTCTCTCCAAAATAAGAATATACATACAGCCACTCCTCAGTTCTTTCCCCACTCATGACATACATTATTACTTGTCACCACTTTTGTCTTTCCCAAATTCATGCTCAAGACTTTTACCTCGATATATTCCATCCACCTTTTCTGCTTCTCCATCAATCTTTCCTCTATATTCTGCCATGAATACCAGATCATACACACTCAGGA
>NC_043004.1:94646305-94698805 GCF_006345805.1 Octopus sinensis
TATATATATATATATATATATATATATATATATATATATATGTATGTATATATATATATATATATATGTATGTATATATACATATATATGTATGTATATATATATATATATGTGTGTCTGTATCTATATATATATATATATATATATAGAGAGAGAGAGAGAGAGATAGATAGATAGATAGATAGATAGATAGATAGATAGATAGATAGATAGATAGATAGATAGATAGATAGATAGAAAAGTTGATACATACATATTTATGTGTATATACCTTATATACATTAATACATGTGTATGTATATATATATATAAATATATATATATATACATAGATGTGTGATTGTGTATATTTGAGTGCAGGAGCATATGTGTGTGTGTGTGTGTGTGTGTGCATACATATTTGTGCGTGCCTTTTTATATGTGTATGGGTACATATGAATTTGTTAATTTTTATTTATATGAAGACATACATATGTAATACTTGCTCATACAATCAATCTACCAGTAACTATATTATATTATGTATATATGTGTATATATATATATATATATATATATATATATATATATATGTGTGTATATATGTGTATATATACATATATATGTATTTACATATATGTATAAACATGTATGTATATATATATGTGTGTGTGTGTATGTACACAAACTCATGCATATACACACACACACAATGATCATTGTGGATATATTTTTTTGTGAGGTGTAACAATGAAAGAAAGAATAAAATAATTATGATGTTACATCAGAAATCAAAGAGATTAAAAGCTTTGCCCTCCTTTGGAGTATTTTCGTTGAATAGACACTAGTGGGGCTGAAAATGGTGTCTTGGGTATGGGGTCGTTCCTGGGTTAGGCTTTAGAGAAACTGCAGAATATGTCTGAGTGATGTAGAGGTAAATGTGTGTGTGTATGTATATATATTTATATACATACATATATATATAAATATATAGGTGTGAGGAAAACAGAAAGATAAGCAGATAGAAAATGATTTTTATTTGCACATGATGTAGTGAAATACTGAGTGAAAGTTTTAGCATATAGACAATTTGCCAGAGAAATGCATGTGTGTGTGTGTGAGTGTGTGCATATATATATATATAAATATATATATGTATATACACACATACAGATAAAAAGACAGGCAGACTGTCTATCTTTTAGATAGACAGACAGACAGTCAGATAGATAGACAGATTGACAGATATTTATATATATATACACACACACACACACACTTATAGATAGATAGATAGATAGATAGATAGATAGATAGATAGATAGATAGATTGATTGACAGACAGACTAACTGATAGTCTAATTAGGTACATAGCTATGTATTTATGTATGTATGTATGTATGTAGGTAGGTAGGTAGGTATGTAGGTAGATAGATAGCTAGATAGGTAGATAGATAGGTAAGTAGGGATATCGATAGGTGATGGTTGTGTGATGCATAATGAAGTTAGACAAACACCATGAAAATGCAAAATCTATTGAGTGAAAGTGTCTGAGAATGACAGAATGACGCATAAAGGGTTGCTGAAAACTTCCTGGCTTTGAGTAAAAGAAAATACAGGAGGATCAGTTAATGATGATTTTATTGAACATATTCCCCTCTCAGATTCACACACTTATTACAGCATCCCTTCAGTTTTTCTAAGCCCTGTAAAAAAAAAAAAATCACGGAAGGGTGGTCCTTCAAGCAGGCCTTTCACAATACCCTTAAAGCCAGCAACTTTTCCCCACCCCTTATAGCAGGGATGATATGAATGTATATTTGCAAGGGACAGATGAAGCAATGAAGGGAAATGAGAGAAAATAATACCGTGTTTATTGGAGCAAGAAGGCAGGATTTTACAGTAGAACATTTCTGTATTCAGTCCCACTGCACAACATTTCATGTGAATAATTCCTACATGGACACAGGCATGGCCATGTGGTAAGAGGTTTACTTCCCAACTACATGGTTTTGGTTTCAGTCCTACCATGTGGAACATTTAGCCTTCTGCTATAGCTTTGGGCTGACTAAAGCCGTGTGAGTCAATTTGATAGATGGAAACTGAAAGATCATCATACATTTGTATAATGTGTATGTGTCTGTGTATGTGTGTGTATCTGTCTGTCTGTCTCTCTCTCTCTCTGTACCCCCACCACCACTTGATAACTGCTGTTGGTGTGTTTATATCCTTGTAACTTAGCAGTTCAGCAAAAGTAACTGGTAGGATGAGTACCAGGCTTAAAAAGGAAAAAAAAACGTACTGGGATCAACTCATTCGACTAAAAGACTTTAAGGTGGTACCCCAGCATGGCCACACTCTAATGACTGAAACAAGTAAACAACTGCTGTATCATTGAGTCAACCCAAACCTTCTCATTGAAAGTAGATATAAACCTATGTTGAGGCATTTTTGAACTTACATATCCATTGGTGGTTGCTTTAATCTAGTACCTGGTTTAACAACACTTGGTACTTAGGAAACTTGAATGCTGACATGTATGTTGCTTGTATGTGGATTAGGTTTCCTACGGTCTGAAAATACCTCAGTATCATTATAAGTTGCTTTCTACTGCAGCAACCTGAGACTGCTGGCTTTTTTATCTTTCAGTTTCTACCACTAGCCAAAGACTAAGAGAGGCCCAAAGCAATTAAAAGATTCTGGTGCTCCCATATATGTGTGATGAAAAATATAAACAGTAATAAGCCATAAAATAAATTTTTAATTTTCAAAATAAAACAAGACTAACAGTAAGATGGAAAGTAATCTCTTTTACTCTTTTACTTGTTTCAGTCATTTGTCTGCGGCCATGCTGGAGTACCGCCTTTAGTCGAGCAAATCGACCCCAGGACTTATTCTTTGTAAGCCTAGTACTTATTCTATCGGTCTCTTTTACCAAACCACTAAGTTACGGGGGACATAAACACACCAGCATCGGTTGTCAAGCAATGCTAGGGGGACAAACACTGACACACACACATACATATATATACATATACATATATACGATGGGCTTCTTTCAGTTTCCGTCAACCAAATCCACTCACAAGGCTTTGGTCAGCCCGAGGCTATAGTAGAAGACACTTGCCCAAGATGCCACGCAGTGGGACTGAACCCGGAATCATGTGGTTGGTAAGCAAGCTACTTACCACACAGCCACTCCTGTGCCTATATGTTTATTTTTGTATACTTCCACTTTATTTACATTTAAAAACTTTTCTCCTACTTTTTTTAATTGCAGAGCCTTTGATCGTCTTGTGCCGGTGGCATTTAAAAAGCACCATTTGTGCATGGTTATTGCCAGTGCTGCCTGACTGGCTCCTATGCTGGTAGCACGTAAAAAGCACCATTCAAGTTTGGTTAATGCCAGTACCAGCTGACTGGCCCTCGTGCTGGTGGCATGTAAAACCACCCACTACAGTCTTGGAGTGGTTGGCATTAGGAAGGGCATCCAGCTGTAGAAACTTTGCCAGATTGGACTGGAGCCTGATGCAGCCCTGTCTTGCCAGCCTTCAATCAAACCGTCCAACCCATACCCGCAGGGAAAGCGGATGTTAAATGATGACGATGATGATAATGATGACATCTTGTATACTTAGTACAAATAAATCATCCCAATTATTCTTTTCTCCTCTAGGCACAAGGACTGAAATTTAGGGGGAGGGGGCCAGTCAGTTTGATCAACCCCAGTATGCAACTGGTACTTAATTTATCGATCCTGAAAGGATGAAAGGTAAAGTCGACCTCAGCAGAGATTGAACTCAGAACGTAAAGACAGACAAAGGCATCCTAAATATTAATTTAGCAAATTTAAAGTGATTTCTTTTGTGCTGTAAACCCATTACTGTTTCTGTGGTCCCCTCCCCACTTCTTGTGATGCCCTAAGCACATGCTTATTTTGCATAATGGTTAATATCCAGTGCTGCTGGTTCTTCATCCATAAAACAACAGTGATAATTAGGCTTACGATTAGTTGGAAAGCAAGACATATAGAGAGAGACAAAGAAATAAAGTGGAAGGAAAAGGAGAGAGAATAAGACAATTATAAGGCATAAGAGGGAGACATAGAGAGGCAGAGACAAGCAGATTGACTGGAAAACCTTTGACCAATCAGTTTGCTGTGTCAGTACTGATAAGGGTTCAAACACTGACTGCAATATACTGATGTGATATGTATTTGTTATTGTTCTCTCAATAAAGAGGAGGTAAAATAAGTAATGCTAATGATCCTGATAATAATGGGGAGTGGGAGGAGGGGGATAGTAATAATCAGAATAGTGTTGAGCAAGAGGTAGAGGAGGATAATCGTAATAAAAATGATAATAACATTGATGATTAAGCGAAGGATACTAATTATGGTAATAATGGTGCAGCAAATGATAATTATGATCCTAATAATAATAATGAAAATGAGGTGGATTAGGATAATTATAATAACAACAAGAAGGACAAGAAGTTGAAAGGGTCGAGGCTGATGATGATATGAATATAATGTTGGTAATGATATTGTTATATCAATGTCTTAATAATAAAAAAGAAATAAGTAAAAAAAAGATTTTAAAATTGATAGTAATATTCATTTCAAATTTTGGCACAAGGCCAGCAGTTCTGGGGCAGGGATTAAGTCGATTACATCAACCCTAGTGCTCAATTGGTACTTATTTTATATCTTGTCAGGATTTGAACTCAAGATGTAAAGGTGTATATATGTATATGTATATATACTGCTTGTATATATGTATATGTATATGTATATATACTGCTAAGCATTTATATATATATATGTATATGTTTACGTAATAAACTGCACGGTGGATATGAAAAATTAGAACCTATAGACACGTGGCTGTTTACTTATAGTTCCATGTCTATGGATTCAGTCTTGGCAACCTACTGAGGATGCAGTGCCAGATATAAACTGAGATTATTTTATTTCAATCTGTATTTAAGTCTGCAGAAAACTTGCAGGGTCTAGGATTAAGGTAAAAGTTTTTACTTTTCAATCACTTTCGGAATTACAACAATTGGTGGCATGGAGTTTTTAACTGCTCTTTCTAGCGAGTTAGATATCCTATTCTTTGGGTATCTCTTTTGTGTTTTATATGTTTATGTATATATACTGCTTAGCATTTATATATATATGTATATGTATATATACTGCTAAGCATTTTGCCTGACACGATAGCAATTCTACCAGCTCACCACCTTAAAATTGATAGTAATATTAATAGAAATTATTTCCTTTATTTGCTTGAAGGACATTGGATGAAGAAGACATTACAAAAACAGGTTATATATCATATGGGTGTTTACATAAAATCTGTCAAAGAAATTTTAAGTAGCATTAAGATAAAAAAAATACATGATATACAAATATATCAAAACATGGATGACAGTGTCAGTTTTTCAGATACAGGCAGAACTCAATAAGAGGTAATCAGTAAAATTTTCACAGATCCAAGTTCACTCAGATTACTAAGGGCTAGTGCCCCATTCTAGCATTTGTCTGGCAACATATAGGTGTATCTTGTCCAAGTGTTTGTACTCTAGTGGCAGACCTGAAGAATTCACAAGAGGAATGCACTTCTCTCACAAGCTTCATCACTCTCAAATTCTTGTTCAAAAGAAAATTGAAAAAGACAAGAAGGACTTGAATAATGATAATAACAACCGTAAACTTGGGCAGGTTTTGAATTTAGCAGAGTGCTTTACTATATTATATTTTTGCTACTACTTTGTTTCATCAGCCCCAGAGAGATAAAGAGCAAAGCTGACATCAGTGGTATTTGAACTCAAAACATAAAGTGCCAGTATATATATACCACAAAGCATATTGTCTTACAATGAATTATTCTACCAATTCACCAATTTCCTACATCTTTTAAAAGACTTGGTCAGAATGGTAAGGGCTTTCCCATGATATTTTTTAGATTGATGAAGTGGGGAAGTTAATTTTCGACTAGTGACCTGATACAGTTAACTGCAACAGACTATAATCGACTCATGATAACCAAAGTGTCAGGTAGAAGTGTCAAAATGAATATGGAATTTTTAGAATGATTGGCACTGTCAGTGCTATCAACCCTGGTATTTTACTGGTACTTATTTTGCATTGAATCTGGAAAGATAAAACCAAACGTTAAATCTGATAGGATTTGAACAGATAATGTAAAAATGAGTAATGGGATGCAACATAGAATTTTCTTCAGTCATTTACTGATTCTGTCACATCATCACCCACATCGTCATCATCATCATCATCATCATCATGAAAAGAACACTGAAAATGATGATGATGATGATGACGACGACGATGATGATGATGATGATGATGATGATGACGACAATGATGATGATGATAAAGACAATAATAATAACGACCATTGCATTCCTAATAATAGCCGTATCAGTTATAGAAGAAGCGGCTACACAGTTAATGAAGTGTAAACTCTTTAGCAATCAGAGATAAAAGAAAGACGATGACTCACGACAAGAAACATTATGAAAATCACCAAATATGATTGGCTAGAGTGACCAACTGAGGTGAGAATAATATCATCGAATATGTTTGAAAAAAATATAGGTGGATATATGACTACCTTACATATATATATATATATATATATATATACAGACATATATATATATACACACTAACATACATTCATACATATATGCATACATACACACACGTGTATATCACATATATATAAAGATATATGCATATTCATACATATATATATAAAAATATACACATGTATATATGTATGCATACATACATATAAATATATATATATATATATGAATATACATGTATGTACATATACATACATATATACATATATATATATACACATGTATATACATATACATAAATACATATATATATATATACATGCATATATATATGCATAAATAAATACATATATATATATACACGCACATACATGTATATACATATAAATACATATATACACACATATATAAACATACATATATACATATTTTTATGTATATATATATGTGATATATATATGTATATGCATATATATTTACATTTATATGCACATATATATCTATATATATACCTGTCTATCTACATATCTGTCTATCTATCTATCTATCTATCTATCTATCTATCTATCCATGTATCTATCTATCTATCTATCTATCTATCTATCTATCTATCTATCTATCTATCTAGCTAGCTAGCTAGCTATATATATATATATATATATATATATATATATATATATATATATATATATATATATAAGCTATGTATGTATCTATGTATGTATCTATGCATCTATCTATTTATCTATCTATCTATCTATCTATCTATCTATCTATCTATCTAGCTAGCTAGCTATATATATATATATATATATATATATATATATATATATATATATATAAAGCTATCTAACAATCTCTCTCAATATAAATACATATATAGTCCTCAACCCCAATATCATCATCATCATCATCATCATCATCACCATCGAGACCATAATCATGCTTGTTTTTCATGTCTGCTTTTTCCATGGTAGCATGTATGTATGAATTTATATATGCACTCTGGTCTGATGCAGCAATTATACATTTCATATAGACACAGATAAAAATTCATACACACAAACATGCAAAGGCTGATGCACACACACACACACACCTATAGCCATACATACATATTATTAATCGCAAATGCATGTACAAATTTCACAAATGCAGATTTTCATCTCTCAGGAATCAAATATGTTAGTGAAAACTGCAGCTGAGACTTGCAGTAAATTCTACAAACCTGTGATTAAAACCCAAGTAATGGCAGCAAATATTCTTGCATATATGTGTAGGTATATATTTGTTTATTCATGCTTACATACATACATACATACATATATATATATATATACAGAGAGAGGGGAAGGGATATATATATACACATATATATATGCACATACATAGAGATGAAAAAAAAATGAAGAAACGTGTATGCAGGCATGTGTGTGTGTGTGTATGTCTATGTGTGTACATGCATGTGCACATGTGTGTATATGTCTGCATGCATACGTGCATACACATGTGCACATGTATATGCATGTGTGAGTGCATGTGTGTGTTCATATTTGTGTGTGTGTGTGCATGTGTGTGTACGTGTGTGTACATGTATACATGCATGTGTACATGTGTGAGTGTATGCCTGCATGCATGTGTGCATATGCATGTATATGTGTGTGCATGTGTATGTGTGTGCACGTGTGTGTGTCTGCATGTGTGTGCGTGCGTGTGTGTGTGTGTGTGTAGAGTCATCCTCTGTGTTACTGAAGCATTGCATTCCTGAAAGTTTTGTTGTAATGTAAAATTCTATAATGAGAAACACAGATCCCATTGATTCCAATGATCGTTATGTTTCATTTAATATGGAAATCAATGTAAAATATGTTTTACATTACAGACTTGCAGATTATGACACGATTTATAGGAATACAATGTTACCATGTGGAAGCACTCCGTCGGTTACGACGACAAGGGTTCCGGTTGATCCGAATCAACGGAACAGCCTGCTCGTGAAATTAACGTGTAAGTGGCTGAGCACTCCACAGACACGTGTACCCTTAACGTAGTTCTCGGGGATATTCAGCGTGACACAGAGAGTGACATGGTCGGCCCCTTGAAATACAGGTACAACAGAAACAGGAAGTAAGAGTGAGAGAAAGTCGTGGTGAAAGAGTACAGCAGGGATCTCCACCATCCCCTGCCGGAGCCTCGTGGAGCTTTATGTGTTTTTGCTCAATAAACACTCACAACGCCCGGTCTGGGAATCAAAACCACGATCCTATAACCGCGAGTCCGCTGCCCTAACCACTGGGCCATTGCGCCTCCACTGCAATGTTACCATAGCCATATATGAATACATATCTTTTATCTTTTACTGGATTCAGTCATCTGGCTACGGCCATGCTTGGGCACCACCTTGAAGAATTTTAGTCAAACAAATTGAGCCCAGGAATTTATTATCTTTTGAAGCCTAGTATTTATTCTATCAGTCTCTTTTTTGTCAAACTGCTAAGTTACAGGGACATAAACACACCACCACCGGGTGTCAAGTGGTGGTGGAAGACAAACATAGACAAAGAGACACACACACACACATAGATATATACACACATATGCATGTATATATAAATATATATATATATATATATACATACATGCATACATATATATATACATATATATATATATATATATATACACACACACACATATATATACGATGGGCTTCTTACAGTTTCCATGTACCAAATACACTCAAAAGGCTTTGGTCGGCAAATACATATATATGTGTGAATGTGTACACATATATATATATATACACACACACTTTTGTGTATACAGTGTGCAGCATGTAACTGAAGGTATTTAATTATCAGTATATTATCTACTTCAAACTAATTAAAGGGTCTTTATTTCTTCCAGATCCTCCATGGTAGATAAAATGCCAACTCTAGAAATGAAAAGACATGCAGTCATTGTTGCCAAATGTGAAGAACAGAGCAATTTCGAAATTGCCAACTTTCTAAATGTTGCCATATCATTTGCAGAAAATGTTCATATGGAATTGTAATGGTTCAGCTGTATCAAAGAGAAACAAAACAATCTGAACTTTTTGGTCAATATAAGGACACCATTAACCCTTTCATTCCTGTATTTATTTTGAGATGTTCTGTGTTTCTTTCAATTATTTTAAATATAACAAAGAATTTAGTAAAACAACTTAGTTATCATTGAGCTAGTGTTAGGAACATAAATTGTGACTAAGGTTTGGTGGAAGATTTTAATTTAAAACTTATGAAAACAAGACATTTGTACTACAGAGCCAGAGCCAGTTTCAGCCGGGCTGGTAACAAAAGGGTTAAGGTAGCAAGCTGGCAGAATCATTAGCATGCCTGGCCAAATGCTTAGCAGCATTTTATCTGTCGTTACGTTCTGAGTTCAATTTCTGCTGAAGTCGACTTTGCCTTTCATCATTTCGGGGTCAATAAAATAAGTACCAGTTGAGCACAGGGGTCAATGTAATTAATTTACCCCACTTCCCCTGAAATTACTGGCTTCGTGACAAAATTTGAAACCAGTGTAAGGACACCACAATTCAGCTAACAGATCCAAATCATTGTTGGTGATGATCCTAGAGAGTCAATGAAGGCTATCACAAGAATTGTGTTGCACAACGACATTCAATACAAAACATTTGTGCAGAGGAGAGTCTAATTCATGTCTCCATGAATGTGTGTGTGTGTGTGTGTGTGTGTGTGTGTGTGTGTATGAATGCATATACACATATAGATATACATATAATACATTTGTACATACACATATATTTATGTGTATGTGTGTGTATATACATATTTATGTGTGTGTATACATATATTTGTATGTATGTATATACATATATATATGTATGTATATACATATGTATGTGTGTTTATATATATATAATAGAAATATTAAAATTACTAAGTGTCTCTAAAGGAGATTACGGCAGCGTTACTGTAAATTAATAGTTATCGTCATACTTATATGGCAGTCTTATAAATATAAGACTAAAGCTGTCGCTGATTAGCTCCAAGAGGCCACTGCCTCAAGCTAGCTATTTGACACACAACCTGCGTCCATTATAAACCTTCGAACAGGGGAGGTCAGCCGCTTCATCCTGCCAGTCAGACAGCTGCAGACATGTTTCAGGGTATTTGCCCTTTATCAATGCAGCGTAGTCATACCCAGCAGGTGTCGCTACTGACTGTCCCTGTTCGAAGAATCTATTTACCTAGTTTCAGCGGAATACATCCACTTGTTTTCAATAATAGGAATATTAGAATTACTAAGTCTCTCTAAAGGAGATTACGGCAGCATTATTGGAAATTAATAGTTATTGCCATACTTATATGGCAGTCTTATAAATATATGTATATATATGTATGTATATATATATATATATATATTATATATATATATATATATATATATATATATATATATATATATATATATATATATGTATCAACATGAAACTCAAAGAAAACATGTCTGCAATGTAAGCCATAGGCTACAAGTTTGTCCCTGAATGAAAGGTTACTGCAAATAAGGACGAAATTTCCAAAGAGAGGGTAAGTTCTCTCTTTGGATAGAACTTACAAACAAAGACTGTAAACTTCATAAATGCAGAACTCAAAGGCAGTGAAAAATCCTGCCTGGAAACAACATTGCTGGAAACTGAGAAACATCTGAAACACTCCCGTGAATAAGAAAGAGCAGACAAAGAAGCATGGGTTATAGAAAATTATAAAATCAAACCCTAAAGCCCATTTTAAGTATGCAAAAGAAACTGACTCTGAGCATTACAGAGTAGGACAAAAAGATGATTCCTTTACAGGAAACCCAATGAGGATAATTAAAACACTGAATGAATATTGCTAAAGTGTTTTCACCCACCCTTACAGCACATGCAACTGTAGAGTTCTTTACCACTACAGATGTAAAAAAGAAGAAGGCTGTAACAATTGATTACATCAGCATCAAAGATGTAATACTGGTCATAGATTAGGTAGATGCAAACTCAGTTGCTGGCCTTGATTGATTCCCAGCAATCCACAAATCATACAAATGAGCTCTTGCAAAAGCACTGTATCTACTATTTCAGAGCCTGCTTGCAAATGGAAAGCTCCCATGCAAATTTAAGTAGGGAATGATATACCCTATCCCTAAAGGAGGAAATAGAGCAGATGAGGCAGCCACATCAAACAATCTCATTAACCTAATGCCACAGATCAGAGAAGGTTTCAACTAGTGAGTATGTGGCAAAGCTAACAGCAGTGCTCCAGCAAGGCCACAGCTCTGGAGTTGAAACTAATAAAAGAAAAATACAAGAAAAATATATATATATCTGTGTGGTAAGTAGCTTGTCTACCAGCCACATGGTTCCGGGTTCAGTCCTACTGCGTGGCACCATGGGCAAGTGTCTTCTACTATAGTCTCGGGCCGACCAAAGCCTTGTGAGTGGATTTGGTAGATGGAAACTGAAAGAAGCCTGTCATATATATGTATATATACATAAGTGTGTGTGTATATGTTTGTGTGTCTGTGTTTGTCCCCCCAGCATTGCTTGACAACCGATGCTGGTGTGTTTACGTCCCTGTCACTTAGCAGTTCAGCAAAATACACTAATAGAATAAGTACTGGGCTTACAAAGAATAAGTCCCGGGGTCGATTTGCTCGACTAAAGGCGGTGCTCCAGCATGGCCACAGTTAAATAACTGAAACAAGTAAAAGAGAAAAAGAGTATATATCTACATATATATATTTAATATATTTAGCATATAAACTCATCTCTAGATGTATGCATGACTGTATTTGCATAAGTATGTATGTATATGTTATCAAGTGACTTTGCGAAATGTCTGTATATCAAATGGAACATGAAACAGATACTGCAAATTGTAAATTACTTTTCAGTTGAAATATTTAATGAATTGAAGCTGATTTGAAATTAATTATCATGAAATACCGACTTTGATAACTAATGGTCATGTTATCATATTAATACTGCTATTCCTCTGTGGAGAAGTTATAAAATATAAATATTTCTGACATAAGTACAAAGCTACACAGTTTGATGAATGCTATAATGAATTATATTTGATGTAGATAGATGTGAATTTTCTACAGGGATTTCAATTTGTTATTTTACTGGCTTCTGTTATCTACACATTTTAATAATATCAGAAATAATAAAAATGATTATGGCAAACTTTAAGACAACACCATTATTTTTAGGTAGAAAGGGTTGTCTGATTACATCAATCCCAGTGATTAACTTGCACTTTCTTTTTAATCACCTTAAAATGATGAAAGGCAAATGTGACATGGCAGAATTTGAACTCATAACATAAAGAGCCTAAAAACAAAACCATTTTATGTTTTCTTTTTTCCCTCCTGCTTCTTTAATTTTTCTATTACTCTTTACTCTTTTACTTGTTTCAGTCATTTGACTGTGGACATGCTGGAGCACCGCCTTTAGTCGAGCAAATCGACCCTGGGACTTATTCTTTGTAAGCCCAGTACTTATGCTATCGGTCTCTTTTGCCGAACTGCAAAGTGATGGGGATGTAAACACACCAGCATTGGTTGTCAAGCAATGCTAGGGGGACAAACACAGACACACAAACACACAGACGCATATATATATATACATATATACGACGGGCTTCTTTCAGTTTCCGTCTACGAAATCCACTCACAAGGCTTTGGTCGGCCCGAGGCTATACTAGAAGATACTTGCCCAAGGTGCCATGCAGTGGGGCTGAACTCGGAACCATGTGGTTGGTAAACAAGCTACTTACCACACAGCCACTCCTGTGCCTATATTGTTTTTTTTTCTAATATTTCTATTTATCTTTCTTCTCTTTTGCTAGTTACTTCAAACCAGTGGTTTGTTTTGTTTGTATGCATGAATATCTGCATATATGTATGTGATGTGTGGAGGCGCAATGGCCCAGTGGTTAGGGCCATGGACTTACGGTCGTCAGATCGCGATTTCAATTCCCAGACTGAGCATTGTGAGTGTTTATTGAGTAAAAACACCTAAAGCTCCACAAAGCTCCGGCAAGGGGTGGTGGTGAACCCTGCTGTACTCTTTCAGCACAACTTTCTATCACTCTTTCTTCCTGTTTCTGTTGTACCTGTATTTCAAAGGGCCAGCCTTGTCATACTCTGTGTCATGCTGAATCTCTCCTAAGAACTACGTAAAGGGTACATGTGTCTATTAATAAATGAGCTGCGTCATCACTGGTGCCAAGCTGTATCAACCTTTGCCTTTCCCTTGGATAACATCGGTGGCGTGGAGAGGGGAGGCTGGTATGCATGGGCGACTGCTGGTCTTCCATAAACAACCGTGCCTGGATTTGTACCTTGAGGGTAACCTCCTAGGTGCAATCCCATGGTCATTCATGACCGAAGGGAGTCACAACAACAATGTATGTTATGTGTTTCTGTAACTGTACATATGTTTGTATGTATATATATAAATACTTGGCATGTGGAAAGCACCTTTCGAGTGTTGGGCCTCACAGAGGCAATGATGAAGGACTGAAACTTTTGGCATTATTCCAGGTTTGAAAAGAAGACCTATCAAGCCAATTCAAATTGTAATCATGGCAGATATATATATAAATATACATATATATACACACACACACACACACACACATATATATATATATATTATATATATATATATATATACACACACATACATATCTATATACAGAGAGAGAGAGAGAGAGAGAGATCTGTTATAAGTAGAGTCAACAAAAAAATACTTCATTCATACATATGACTCCAAAGAACTGCAAAATTTTTGAGAGGTGGTCCTTACATTTGATTTCATGATATTAAGGGACAAATTTCTATACATAAATTCCATACATTAATTTATAAATCAAACAAGCGTATTTTGAAAACGTGTTTATTCACAGAAGTGTACATGTAGAAGCATGCATGCATACATACGTACATACATATAAGCATGTGTGTCTGTTTGTGAGTATGTGTGTAGATACACAAGTATATATTTATAAATACATATGTATGCATGTGTGTATATGTCAATATAGGCAGTATATACATGATATGCATATTCTGCTACTGTGAATATCGAAGAAAGTTTAAACTTTTGACTATTTAAAATGACTGTTTCGTTTCAGAAAAGAAAATACATTGCAAAGTTGTAGTAGTAGTAGTCGTAGTAGTAGCTCTGTGATCATGGTTCACGGTTGATGTTTCTGTCTGTTGGCAATGTTGTCACCTTGAATATCTAGAATAATGATTATGTTCAGGCATAAAAGCCAAACGAAAAATAAAATTAAAATTTTAAAAATATATATATATATATAAATGTATATATGAAAGCGCATACTCCAAAACCATCATGTTGCTTAAAATAACTTTGTACAAGACAGCATATCAAGTCATAATGAGAAAGACAGAGAGGGGGGGAGGGTTAAGACATCATGAAGCATTTCAGCATGAATAGTTATACTTTTATTTACTGCTGTCAATATGTTTCAGATGTTATTCGTTTATGCAGATGATAACCACACACACACACACACACACACACACACACACACCTGTATAAATAATTGGCCAAATAAGATAAGTGAGAGTGAGCTCGTGTGATTGACTCTTTGAATCAGTATTCTTGTCCTCAATCAATCTCTATACCTCTTCCTTCTCTCTCTTCCCTCTCTCTCTCTCTCCTCCTCTCTCTCTCTCTCTCTCTCTCTCTCTCAATATATATATATTTCTTTATTGCCCACAAGAGGCTAAACATAGAGGGGACAAACAAGGACAGACAAAGGGATTAAGTCGATTACATCGACCTCAGTGCGAAACTGGTACTTTATTTATCGACCCCGAAAGGATGAAAGGCAAAGTCGACCTCGGCGGAATTTGAACTCAGAACGCAACGACTGACGAAATACCTATTTCTTTATTACCCACAAGGGGCTAAACAGAGAGGGGACAAACAAGGACAGACAAAGGGATTAAGTCGATTACATCGAACCCAGTGCGAAACTGGTACTTTATTTATCGACCCCGAGAGGATGAAAGGCAAAGTCGACCTCGGCGGAATTTGAACTCAGAACGTAACGACAGACGAAATACCGCTAAGCATTTCGCCCGGCGCGCTAACTTGTCTGCCAGCTCGACGCCTTACATATATATCCCAGTGTCCGGGTTAAGTTTGATGATGTTCTACGTCTGCTTTTCCTTTTCAGGAATAGCTCAATGTGTGAGGAATAGTCAGCAGTGTTGTAGAGCACAGATATGAAGATTGTAGCCGAGAAAAAGTTAGCGGACATGGAGGACTGGAAGCCATCTGAATATTGGAAAAAAATTACCTGTATCAAGATGATCCATGCCAGGTGTCAAAATGCCTACATCGTGGCTGCTGTTGTTCAATGATCTAGGAACATTATAAGGGCTCTAAGACATGACATAGAGAGTTATAACTTAGACTAGGAAGCTGTGGCTTGTAGGAAGGGAAACAGCAGTGATGGTGACGTCATGCCACCCTCCATCTTTGAACGGAGCCTTAGATTCAATTCAGATATGTAGCTGAACTGAACTGAAATGAAATGATAAGAAATAAAAAATAATCACAGTTGGTGAATAATTTTGACTTAACCTTTGGTTGGATAGCAAAAAGTGTAGTCACACACACACACACACACACACACACAACACACACACACACATATATATATATATATATATATATATATATTATAAAATCCGTTCTGTCTGTTTGTGTGTCTTCTAGGATCTCGGGTATCCTCCATCCAATTGTGCTCATATTTGATATGCAGATACCGACGGTATCAGGGCGTGTATAAGTCTTGAAATAATTACAAAAATCGATTCCAGGTGAGAATGCGATCGATAAAACCGTTTTTGTCCTGCTTTTCTTCCGTCAACCTGTACATAACTGCACCTTTCTTTTTTTTTGTTTTTGTTCTGCTTAAAGGCACGTTTCTTTCCTGCCAAGCTTATTATTTAAACCATGTTTGTGTTCTCTCAGTCAACAGCCTTATCATTACTGGTACTTTAAACTATACGGTTGTATATTTGTGTGAATAAAATCGTTTTTCTTTGGAACAGAAAACAGTCTATCTTTATTTCTTCTTTTGCTGGTGTCTCAAATTTAGGTTAAATCAGTGTATCGCAAAGGGGAGGCCTATGGGACTGTCGGACAAGTTGTTTTGAGAAAATTTGGTTTAAATGTTTGACAACTCAGCACAAATAAGTTTCATCATTCTAATTCATCTTTTACATCCTTACGCTATGAAGCACATCATAAAGGAAAATAAGCAATATCTTGCAAATTCATTTCGTTTATATTTGAAAGTACAATTTTGATTAAATGGCAGGATTTCAAAAGATTTTTATGAACTTCCTCGTTTGTGTTCAAACTAATAACACAATGTTCTCTCAAAGTGAAGCTGCTGGAAACTGTGGTCAAACCCTAGCTATAGAAGACCGCTGGTGGTTGTAGGCCACATGTGAGGCAGCAGAGTTCGGCTTCTTGCCATACTTCTGGAAACAGTCTGAAGTGATTGTCAGAGAATTTCTACAACTTCATAATCCCCAATGTCTGGCTTCCTAATCCCTCCACCCCGATTGTAATCCCATGGATTTCTATGTGTGAGGCACACTTGAGAGAGACACCAACTGCTCTATATGCAACACCACGGCAGCCAAGATCAAGGAGGTATTCGAAGACCTTCCCAGTGACACAGTATGGAATGCATGCACTAGGTTCTGGAGCTGTCTTGAGATATGATGGAAGCTGAGGGTGGCTACTTTTGAGCAAGCTGTCATTTCCCAGTCATAACCTACTTGACATTTTTAATCTTTTAAAATACTTTTCTTTTTGGATGGCATATTGTGTTTTCTTTTCTTTCTATGCAAACTGTCGAATTTATCTTAAACACCTGGTATGTAGTAAACACAAGTAGATTTGATAGGTAAAGTTGTGAGATAAACTCTAACAAGGATTTGCCTGAATTAGTCTTTGATACTTTAGGTGGAGGTAATTCCAGATGTAAAGTTGATAACTTTGCGATAATACTTAGCAATAATATTGATTATAATACTGATAATAATCTTGGTTTAACACCTAATTCTGAGAGCTGAATTAGTAAATTTCCTTTAACCAAGAGTGCTACATATGAGTGAATAAGCACCTCTGTAATTTCAAGGACAAAAATGTGTCCTTTAGAAAATCATTCTTTAAGGAAGACTATAGTATATAACTGTAGGATAATTGCAGGGGATAGTACGTATTATTTCATAGGTTCTTTTGCTACAATTTGGAAATTCAGATTACACAACCATCTTTCTACATTTAAATTTAGAAAATGTAATTCTGCGAATCTCAAAAAATTCCTTTGGGATTTCAAAGACAGGGACAATAACTACGATCTAAAGTGGTCCAGTATTAGTTATGCTACGTCGTACAATACTGGTAATTTTAAATGTGATATTTGCCAAGAGAAATGTTATTTTTTAATTACTTCAAAATTAAGATTATTAAATTGTAGAAACAATCGTACATTGAAATATTCCCATAAATTAAGAAAAGCATTTACATATTTCAATAACTAAAACGGCTTCATTGGTCAGGGAGAGAGTCTATATTATTCAGTATTTGTGTGTTAAAATTGCAGACTCAGGCGAAATGTTTAACACTATGAAACAACGTCATGAAGATCTATAAATTTATGATTGTAAAGGTATACAAAGAGCTGTAGATGTTACACATTTACCATTCATGTGTTCCAGACCAAAGGCTGTAGCCATAACGGGATACCACCATTACTCATCTATTTTTGTTGTTTGGTTTAAATACTTATTGATATTATTAGGGTAGACAGATGCAGAAGGGAATGCAGATATGGTATCTAATTAGATAGACAGACAGACAGACAGACGGGTGGACGGACGGACAAATAGAGAGACAAACAAATAGATAGACACATAGATAAGTGAATCTACAGATATGTAAATAGGGGGTATATTAATACATATGCAAGTAGATATGTAGCTGAACTGAACTGAAATGAAATGAAGAAATAAAAATAATCTCAAGTGGTAAATAATTTTGACTAAGCCTCGATGGTGGTTGGACAAGCAAATAGTAGTTATATATATATATATATATATATATATATATATATATATATATATATATATATATATATATATATATATATATATATATTATAATATATATATATGTATATATATATGTATATATATATATATATATATGTATATATATATATATATGTCTATATATATATATATATATATATATATACGAATAAGTTTCATCATTCTAATTCATCTTTTACATCCTTACACTATGAAGCACTTCATAAAGGAAAATAAGCAATATCTTGCAAATTCATTTCGTTTATATTTGAAAGTACAAATTTGATTAAATGGCAGGATTTCAAAAGATTTTTATGAAATTCCTCGTTTGTGTTCAAACTAATAACAGAATGTTCTCTCAAATATGCTGACTTACGCTGGAATTTCCACAGGATCTGCTAGTAAGCATAATTTTTCTAAATTCTTTTTAGCATATATTAATAGCTAGATAACTAAATGCCGTGACAGAGAATTTGTATATTTACTTATTATTCTTTTGTTATCTACTGACGTCATCATAAGTTTAAATAACGAACTGTCTTTTCTTAGACTATTATATTTCTTCTTAACATTCATTTCGTATACGTACATATATTAGAGATATTATCGCAGTTCACTTAGAATTTAACGTTTTCGTTGTTACCTTGATAACAATTTGTTAGCATAAATATTAGGTTATATTCATTTGGTTGATATCTTGTACCTTACTTCTATGTCTAAATATGCTGGCAGAATAGGAACAATGATCGGCAATGTATGCTGTAATCATCAACTGAATAGATCACCAAATACATCGCCTCTGCTAGCAATATAAAAATGCGTGCTTTTATGCACCATGCATGCATATGTGAGGTTTTCTCAAGGTAGATACTGCTGTATTCGGGGCGCTAAGAATACTTCCATGTTAAATTGAATATAAAAATTGCCTTATATACATATATACATAAACAAATAAATGTGCCCTTTTTTAAAGCCTAGCCAGGCTCATGGGCCCAGTTGAATAATTATATATATATAGACGCCATGATAGATCGTTAGCCACTACACACATTTTTTCTCTTCTTGTTTTCTGTGTCCCTTTCTGTAGAAGAGCGTAGGCTCGAAACGTAAAATACTTTTTTCTATTCCTGAGCGTTATATTAATACATCTGTTTGTTTTGTACACCACCTGTCTTCGTCTTTTGTTGTTTTTTGCGTAAACTTTCCCTATATATAGAGAGAGAGGGGGGAGAGAGGGAGAGAGAGAGAGGAAGCGATAGATAGATAGATAGATAGATAGATAGATAGATAGATAGATAGATAGATAGATAGATAGATAGATAGATAGATATGGAGTGTGTGAGTGTGTGTGTGTGTGGAAAGGACCCAATAGGCTTACATATACATATATGTATGAACGTGTGCAATTAGTAGAAGAAACAACCTTTAACGCTCCAGATTAAAGTACCACTTCACCAAAGAAAGCAAACAGAATGAGACAAAAGAAAAGAAAGATGAAAAAAAAAGAAAGGTAGAAAAGTTACTTGTTGTCTAAACTGCACTTTCTACTACCTCTCGTATTTATGCGCATGGCTGTGTGTGTGTGTGTGTGGTTCGTGAGAATTGGCGACACATAAGTATGTTAATAAAAGCATTTGTACATATAAATCACGTATCAGAGATAGCTTGTATGTTTATACATATAGATGTGTGTGCCTTTGTGCATGAGTGTGTGTATGAACGGATGAATGGATGAACACAGCTATATAGACAAAACAGACAGATGATATATATATATATATATATATATATATATATATATATATATATATATATATATATATATATATATATATACAGAAGTTTGAAAACGTCACTATATAAGATGAATTTTTATTTTCAAAGTTAAGTGTAAAAAAAATAGTTCGTAATTGTTTCTTACTAGTCACAACAGAATCCACGTGGTGGTTTTTGTTGGGGAGAGCATAATAGCTGCCTTGTGTGTTAACTAAAGTTGGGGAATATATATATATATACATATACACACACATATATACGTTCAAACGTACACTAATGCACACGCACACATGTATTTGAATGGGGAGACGTATCTGTGTTTATACATGTACATGTGAAGAGGAGAGGAGAAGAATACATACATGCATACATGCATACGTTTGGAAGTACAAACATAAGAAACAGTACTCAATAGGCAAAGGTAGAGCAAATATTCTTCTTCTGTTTCTCTGTTAAGTTTAGTAAATGACTCAAGAATCTAGAGCTTCGTATAGTACACTTTTCAAAGTAATGTATAAATTATTAACTTTATTTTTATGCACAAGAATATATAAATCTTTCTTGACAATTTTATCAAAATACATTAACAAGCAGCTTTTACAAAATATGCTAGTTAAATAAAAAATATGACTAAATAAAATAAAGTACAATATAGATTGCATACACATACACATTATATAGATAGATAGATAGATATAGATATACATATAGATATATCCATGCTAGCATGGAAGGCGGACGTCAAACGATGATATATATATATATATATATATATATATTTATATATATAGGGAGAGTTTACGAAAAAAACAAAAGAAGAAGACAGGTGGTGTACAAAACAAACTGATGTATTAGTATAACGCTCAGGAATAGAAAAAGTCTTTTACGTTTCGAACCTATGCTCTTCTACAGAAAGGGACACAGAAAAAACAAGGAGAGAAAAAATGTGTGTAGTGGCTAACGATCTATCATGGCGACTAGTGCCGGACAGAAGGGTCAAACACAGGAAGGAAAGTAAGGGATATAACAAGGTAAAGATGACCCCCAATATATATATATATATGTGTGTGTGTGTGTGTGTATACACATATACGCACACATATATATGTCCCAACGTACATTAATGCACACGCACACATGTACATGAATGGGGAGACGTATCTGTGTGTGTGTACATGTGAAGAGGAGAGGAGAAGAATAGGGAAGAGAAAACCAGAAAGGATGAAGAACAAGTGAGGGAGAGAAATAGACAGAGAAGACAAAGTAAAGTTAGAAGAGTGCGCATTGTAATTATTCTTCTCCTCTCCTCTTCACCGTTCCCTCTCTCTCACTCCTCCTCCTCGACTCTCTCGTCGCTAACACGTGACGAAAGATAATCTGTCTTTCTACACACAACCTTCGAAAAGAAAGGATGTGCTTATACTGTCTCCTTCATAAGCTCGTCGTCCTCGCGTTCAGAATATTTTTTATATCGTCTCAGCTTAGCAGCCCTAAACTTTTGTTTTTACTGTTTTGTTCTTAATATCCTGTTGTTGTTAACAATTTCCCCCTCCGCAAAAAATTCTAAATTCTATTTAATTTTTCTTCGCGGGAAGGATTGTTTGGACGAAGTTGCGTCTTGTCCTTGTCTTCGGAAGGTGGAGTAGATGAAACAGGGACAACTGAAGAAGGGGCATATCCTGTATGTTGTGTGTCTCGTTTTTCTGGGGTTTTTTTTTTCGTTGTTCGAAAAAAAGTTCGTTTCTACGTTTTTGTTTTTATGTTTTCGTTTCTCATTGTATTCAACGTTTTTTGTTGTTGTCCTGTACCCATATATTCATGTGTATATATACATATATATGTAGGTATGTACATATATGTATGTATATATGCATATATTCGAATATTATTTATATTATTATTATATATATATATATATGCATGAATGGTGTATTATGCATTAGTGTTTAATTTCATGTGAAGTCATATAAAAACAATTTAACTTTAAACTGAGGGTGTACTGAATGTTATTCAACTACAATATATATATCATTTGCATATAGAAAAGGTTTTGACGCATGCAGTCATACATGCACATATGCTTGTATATACACACACACACGTATACATACATATACACACACCTATGTATATATATATATATATATATATGCACATACATACATATACACACACCTATGTATATATATATATATATATTATATATATATATATATATATATATATATAATATATATATATATATATAATATATATATATATATATATACATACATATATATATATATATATACATATATACATATATTTATATTTGTACATAGACAAATCCCTATTTCGGTATCAGTACGGTGTTTTCCAATGTACTATATGATGTAATGGTTTGTTCCATAAATAAGCATGCGAAGCAGTTCAGTATATAGCAGATAACCGAATCTTGGATACATTTCTAACAGATAATTAGCGTGACGTAGTGTATGACAAGGCTCACCCACTGAGTCACTTCTTTGATCGGTTACCAAACATTTTTTCTGTTCACTGCTTCATAATTATCACATTCACAAAACTATAGTCGACTTCAATGTATATACCAAAAGACATTTACACAAAATGTCATGCAGCTGGCTAGATCGGACGTCAGACGATGGCGATGTGGAGCAAAGTTCTGATCCACTCGGTCACGCGTACTTATAAAGAAACTTAAATAAATCACGCATAGTCGTATGCACAAATCCAACACTCATCCATATAGATAGATAGATAGATAGATAGATAGATACATAATACATACATACATACATAAATACATAGGCGCAGGAGTGGCTGTGTTGTAAGTAGCTTGTTTACCAACCACATGGTTCCGGGTTCAGTCCCACTGCGTGGCATCTTGGGCAAGTGTCTTCTACTATAGCCTCGGTCCGACCAAAGCCTTGTGAGTGGATTTGGTAGACGGAAACTGAAAGAAGCCCGTCGTATATATGTATATATATATATATATATATATATATATATATATATATACGTGTGTGTGTTTGTGTGAGTGTGTTTGTCCCCCTAGCATTGCTTGACAACCGATGCTGGTGTGTTTATGTCCCCGTTACTTAGCGGTTCGGCAAAAGAGGTCGATAGAATAAGTACTGGGCTTACAAAAGAATAAGTCCCGGGGTCGAGTTGCTCGATTAAAGTCGGTGCTCCAGCATGGTCGCAGTCAAATGACTGAAACAAGTAAAAGAGTAAAAGAGATACATATATATATATATATATATATATATATATATATATATATATATGCACATACATACATATGTATGTATGCATGCATGTGTATGTATGTTCATATATACTTGTCTACATACACTCATAGAAACATACGTTGGCACCATCAATATCAGATGCGCAGGGATTGCGCATTCGATACATATATGTGCCTGATTTACAGAAGCATTTTCTTATACAAATATGTAAAACCATGGTTTAACACAGAAATCATAACAAAGATTTGAAATCATAATTTGAAACAGAAATCATAATAAAGGCGACGAGCTAGCAGAAACGATAGTACGCCAGTGAAATGCTTAGCAGTATTTCGTCTGTCATTACGTTCTGAGTTCAAATTCCGCCGAGGTCGACATTGCCTTTCATCATTTAGGGGTCGATAAATTAAGTAGCAGTTATGCACTGGGTCGATGTAATCGACTTAATCCGTTTGTCTGTCCTTGAGATATATTCATCTTTAAATTTTCCAAATATGCTTTGAGAGTGTAGGTGTTCATCTATTTTTATGTCGGAATGAATAAGGGCGTTGGTTGTATCTAAATTTAAGTGTTGCTGTGTAGCCTATATAAGATTTTTACTATCACTGATAGTGGCAGTGACTTTAGATCTGTAGAGTATAAGTTAAATTGAGTGAACTTTCATTTACGTTTGTCATGTAAGCTATCTCACCAAACTATGATTGAAAAGTTATTTTTCTGGGGAGGAATATTAGTCGGCGGCAAAGTAATATTATAAATTAAATCAAGTATGATCATATTAACGTTAACTATTAGATTTTTAAAAGCCATTCTCAAATGCAGCAGAACAATTATATTTATATTCTTTTCAAGGAATACAGGTAGTTCGAAAAGTTTGGTATTTTACTAGCATGCAGAAAATTGAACAACTGAATATTCATCGTTGATATCGACGGAAGAATTTCTTTCTGTGTGTCTGCGCACGCACACAGATATGCATGTAGATTCCTCTACATGCATGTATTCGTACATACATACACACACACACACACATATATATATATACATACATATACATATATATACATACACATATATATACACATATACACATACCTACATATATATATACATACATATATATACATATATACACATAATATATATATATATATATATACCTACATATATATATATACATACATATATATATACATATATATATACATACATGTATATATATATATATGCACGTACGCGTGTGTGTTTAGGCATGCGCACATTTATTTGTATAGACGTGTGCGTATATATTTACGTCGGTGCTTATATAAATATCTGCTTAAGTATGTGAAGGCGTATTATATGATCTTCGTGGCCTTGGTTTGTTTAGAATTTGACTGGCTTTGCTTCCTTTGGCTTTGTAATTAATTTCAAATGCTTATGTACATGCATACTTGTCCGTTTATAGCAATGTGTATGGTTATATGTATGTTATGCAGGTGTGTTTATATGCACGTATATGCGCAGGTATGTATATGGAAGCATATATTTGGTTACATATTTACGTATTTGTGATTATGCGCATGTGCAAGTATGATGATGATGGCTGCCCCCTCGTTATCAAGTATGGCCATTGCACGAAGCTTAACTGTTATTGGTGCTGTGATCGAATGTGACTTTTATTTGCTTTTTAAGGCTACAGCCAGCCATTCAGTTGAGACTCACAGCATCACCAACAATCATGAACAATGTTATCGTGCAATGCCTGTGCAAGATTTTTTTCAAGTGAGGAAAGGCTGGCACTGAGTCAATCCCACTCACTAAGCAACAGCAGCTATAATCCGAAAAGAAGAACAAGTCAACATCATCGGTAACCACTGAGCTGCAGGTTTTATGTCGGAGTTATCCCAGTTACCTTAGTTACCTTCTCCTGGAAGGATGCCCTAACAAAGGCTAGGAGCCCTTCACTTCCAATGGTTTAACCTCTCGATCGGGTATTCAGTACGATTATTTCTGTGTCCCCGCGCATGATACAGCCTTAAGCCGTAAGAAAAAAAAATTACACATTTATTGGATGGCCGTTGACTCTCAAGAGTTCCTCCACCATTTGACGGGTTTTGTGCATGTATAGATAGATACATACATACATTTATATGTGTGTGTGTGCGTATGCATGTATATATGTATATATATGTGTGTGTGTGTGTGTGTATCTAGGCACATGCAGATGTACTTTCGCGGGTATTTGTTTGTACGTACGTGTGTACCTGTGTGCGAATTTATATTTATATCTACCTGTGTCCTTATGAGGTTCAATTAATCTTTAGCCCGACTTAACACTCCCACACAGTCCTTGAGTGCATTGAACATGTATTTGGGTTATCGGCCTCTGCTTTGATCATAACTTCTCTTCCTCCCACCAATCTGAGGAGGCTCTAGAGAAGTACGGAGACTTGTGGGCTGCTCTTCCCTCTGCTTACACTGAAAATAAAATCTCTTTCATGTGCTTTGAAGTTTTATATTTTGTTATGTCCCTCATGTCTCTCTGTTCATGAACGATATATATAACGGGTATTGTTGTTTAGCCTCCAGCTCAGCACTGGACGACGATTCTCTATAATCAAAGGCATTCCATTTGTGATCATTTCATCACTGTTTCAATTATAGTGTATCTCTGAACTATATTATTCGATATATAACAGTGACTTCAGATTATGGCACAAGGCCAGCAGTTTCGACCCCAGTGCCCAACTGGTACTTGATTCATCGAACCCGAAAGGAAGAAAGGTAAAGACGACCTCGGTGGAATTTGAACTCACGACGTAAAGATAGTCGAAATGCTGCAAGGCCTTTTACCGGTGTGGTAACGATTCTGCCAGGTCCCCACCTTATTCAATGTATAATATTGCTTTCAACTTTCGGCAGAAGGCCAACAATTTCGGAATGGAGAGTAAGTCGATTACATCGACCTCAGGGCTTAATTGCTATTTATTTTATCGGCCCGAAGTTGAGATCGGCGGAATTTGAACTCAAAGCATTTTGCCAGGTGTGGTAACAATTCCACCAGATCACCGCTTTTATTCAATGAATGATATTAAAGCGCTAAGAAGGCGGCGAGCTGGCAGAAGCGTTAGCACACCGGACGAAATTCTTAGCGGTATCTCGTCTGCCGCTACGTTCTGAGTTCAAATTCCGCCGAGGTCGACTTTGCCTTTTATCCTTTCGGGGTCGATTAAATAAGTACCAGTTACGCATTGGGGTCGATATAATCGACTTAATCCGTTTGTCTGTCCTTGTTTGTCTTCTCTGTGTTTAGCCCCTTATTGATAGTATAGAAATAGGTACTTCGTCTGTCTTTACGTTCTGAGTTCAAATTCCGCCGAGGTCGACTTTGCCCTTCATCTTTCGAGGTCGATAAATTAAGTACCAGTTGGGTACTGGAAGCGATCTTATTGATTTCCCCTCCCCCCAAATTTCGAGCCTTGTGCCTAGAGCAGAAAAGAATATTAAGACGGTAAGGTATGATTCGTGTAGGTACGAAGCCTAATGGCTCAGTATCGATTCTCGGACCAGATGATACATTGTGTTCTTGAGCAAGCCACTTCATTTCATGTTGATCTTGTACACCCAGATAAAAAAGAGTATCAGTACAAAATGGAAGTTAATCAAACAGATTGACGTCATGTTCAGTCGGGAATTTTAGACACTTGAAAATTTGAATAACCTCTAGAAGCCTGTATGTTTAAGGCTGAGTTCCTTAAAAAAATTATCTAAAGATTTGTCTACTATTTCTAGCAAGTTGAGTGACTTGTGTAGAGGCTATGACATTGGTTGTCGAAACAATTTGTAACGTAACGTAATCTATGTAGATGTGGTGTGTTCTCATACTGACTTGGTCATTCATGAAGAGAGAATGTTTTTAAACATTCCTAATTAAATATTTTAAATCAGTTGTGTTTACATGAACAATTAGATGTCTTTATATGAACAAGTAATTATGCAAAGTATACACAATATTTGCTTCGCAACATTTTACCAACAAATTGTTTTATTAGTTTTAATTTTCTTATATATTTTCGCAATGTAAATTAAGCTACGAAAAAAAAAAAGTACACATCTAAATATAATGGTGAAATATTCTCACAAATTGTACCAAATTATGTTAAGAAATAATTTAGAATTTCTAGAAATTTGTTTTGTTTCCAAATTTTGCTTCAGTAGAATTTGGATATGTGTGTGCGTGTGTGCGCCTCTGTGAGTGTGTGTGTGTGTGTGTGTGTGTGTGTGTGTGTGTGTGTGAGGGTGTGTGTGTATGTGTGTGTGTGCTTGTGTTTGTATGTGTGTGCTTTTATGCCTGTGTGATATAATGGTTTAATGGAAGTGTAAAAGAAACACATTTACATCTAATCATACAAACTTAATATTCGTATGATTGGATGTATGTTTGTGTAGAAGTGTTTGATTTTTATCATGAAGCAACATCCATAGATATTCTATTATATATGGATGCATATAAGTCTGTGTGTCTCGCTATGTGCATGTGTGTGTCATCATTATCATCATTGTCATCATCGTTTTAATACCCACTTTTACGAACTTGCACAGGTGAGACAAAATTTGTTTTTGCTATGACCCGGATACCTTTCCTGTCGCCAACTCACACCTGTTTCCAAGTAAGATCATTACCCCTCCTTTCAATGACTAGATATAACTTCGCAAAGAATTTTTAGCAAGCGTTTAAAAGATGGTGGCCTGTTTAAAATTACCGCGCACAAAACAAATAGAGAGTACAGAAACACATACACGGCACTCATGCATACACGCACATATACACGGGCATAGACATACATACATATATATATACATGTGGAGGCGCAATGGCACAGTGGTTACGGCAGCGGACTCGCGGTTATAGGATCGTAGTTTCGATCCCCAGACCGGGCGTTGTGAGTGTTTATTGAGCGAAAACACCTAAAGCTCCACAAGGCTCCGACAGCGGGGTAGTGGCGATCCCTACTGTACTCTTTTGCCACAAATTTTTCTCACTCTTTCTTCTGTTGGTCTGCTCGCTTAGCCAGCGGGGTGGCGTCATTTGAAGGCTAAAACAATGCGAACCGCATTGTGACCAGCGATGTGTAGCAACGTCTGATAGCTTGGTTGGTCACGGTAATATATATAATATATATAATATATATATATATATATATCTATATATAATATATAATATATATATATATATATATATATACATATATATATGTATGCATGTGTATATATATATGTATGTATATATAATATATATATATATATATATATATATATATATATATATATTATATATATATATTCTCTTTTGACTGAGGCCATGCTGGAGCACCGCCTTTAATCGAGAAACTCGACCCCGGGACTTATTTTTTTGTAAGCCCAGTACTTATTCTATCGGTTTCTTTTGCCGAACCGCTAGGTAACGGGGACATAAACACAGCAGCATCGGTTGTCAAGCAATGCTAGGGGGACAAACACAGACACAAAAACACACACGCGCATATATATATATACATATATACATATATACGACGGGCTTCTTTCAGTTTCCGTCTACCAAATCCACTCACAAGGCTTTGGTTGGTCTGAGGCTATAGTAGAAGATACTTGCCCAAGGTGCCACGCAGTGGAACTGAACCCGGAACCATGTGGTTGGTAAACAAGCTACTTACCGCACAGCGCCTATGTATATATATATGTATGTGTATATATATATATATATATGTGTGTATGTATGTATGTGTGTGTATGTATGTATGTCTGTATGTATAAATGCATATGTATGCGTATGTATGTGTGCGCGCGCTTGTATGTATATATATATATATATATATATATATATATATAATATATATATATTATATATATATATATATATATATATATATATATATATATATATATATATATATACCTCCACCCCCCGTGAAGGCGCATGGCTCAGTGGTTAGAGCGTCGAGCTTACGATCGTGAGGTTGTGAGCTCGAATCCCGGACCGGGCTGCGTGTTGTGTTCTCGAGCAAGGCACTTTATTTCACGTTGCTCCAGTTCACTCAGCTGTAGAAATGAGCTGCGACGTCACTGGTGCCAAGCTGTATCGACCTTTGTCTTTCCCTTGGATAACACTGGTGGCGTGGAGAGGGGAGGCTGGTATGCATGGGCGACTGCTGGCCTTCCATAAACAACCTTGCCCGGACTTGTGTCTAGGAGGGTAACTTTCTAGGTGCAATCCCATGGTCATTCATGACCGAAAGGGGTCTAAAAAAAAAAAAAATATACATAAATATAAATTTGAAGTTAAGGATAAAATCTTTGTAAGAAATTATAACAAGTTCAATACTGAATTTTTGTTCACGCTACATAATATATATATATATATATATATATATATATTAATAATATAAATATTAGGGAATAAATCCAAATTTACAGGGAAAAAAATCAGATTTAGGATTAAATCCAATTTTATAGTAAAATATTATAAAATATTATTAGAGACAAAACCACTATTTTGCAAAACAAACAAGGAAAGACTTAATCAATACATAAAATTTTAATAAATAGTCAAAAAAAACCGCCACTACAATCGTTTCTTGTCTTGATCGACAATCTTCAGGTGGACTTCCAATCTAAAAAATCAAAATTTTAAAATATAAAAATAATAATTTTAAATAATTAAAGTATAAATGAAAAAATATAAGTATATAATCCATATATAACCTATATATAATCCATATCGAAAATATAGACAAATTACCACGAATTCCCTAAAAAAAACCATGATAAAACAAAACTCTAAAAACATATAACGATAAAATCTCCCTTTGCTAAACTCTAAAACAAACCTATATAGTAATCCCCCTAACCTAAACATTCACACACAAATACACACACGTAAACCACAGACCCACGACTTATACACATACCTATACTAACTTATAAACCTCAATATACACCAAAACCCACTCCTCCCACACAGACAAATTAACACATACATCCTCCCAAAACCTAAATAACAAACCCATATACACATTCACACAACACACACACACACAGCAAAACACGCACACACAACAGATACATATACTCCCTCACATATACCATATACATACTCACTAAACTCGACATATACAACAATACTTACACACCCAAAAAATCATTAATACATTTATGAGCTTTAACTCACCTTAGCAGCTCTAACAAACAACTTGCAGTAACCCAATCCCATTCTCTATGCCTACCTCACTACTACACTATTCCATTCACACATTCCAAGCAACGCTAGTCCACCACCCGGTTATTCACGTGGCAAAACGAACACCACTCAAAATTATGAATGAAACAATGTAAAAAAATAACCAACATCGAAAATAGACAAATTACCACGAATTACCTAAAAAAACCATGATAAACCAAAACTCATAAAAGCATATAACGATAAAATCTCCCTTTGCTAAACCCTATAACAAACTTATATAGCAATCCCCCTAACCTAAACATTCACACACAAATACACACACGTAAACCACAGACCCAAGACTTATACACAAACCTATACTAACTTATAAACCTCAAAATACACCAAAACCCACTCCCTCCCACACAGACAAATTAACACATACATCCCAAAACCTAAATAACAAACCCAAATACACATTCACACACAAACACACACACACGCAAAACACACACACACAACAGATACATATACTCCCACATATACGCATATACATACTCACTAAACTCGATATATACAACAATATTTACACACCCACACTCATACAGATAAATAAATTAATTATACAACTAAAACTCACAACCAATCTCATATACATAAACACTCCTATGAAAACAACATTAAATACATCGTAATTAACCAGAATATCAAAAATAACAATATGACATAAGGATAAATCAAATACATACTTACAATTCAGTTACAAATTATGAAGTGAAATTAAATTCTTAGCCGTTAAAAAACCAAACAAAAATTACGTTACCATAGAAATAACTTATGTAAAAAAAGAATACGCGCCATAGAAAGTAAACGTCATTCAAAATATGAATGGAGAAATATAATAAATGGAACTAAAAACTATATCCACGTAGCAAACCAACGCTACTTAAAAAAATTTATTATGAATGGATTCTTTAAAAACTACCATGAAAAACATTATATACATTTATGAGCTTTAGCTCACCCTAGCAGCTCTAACAAACAACTTACAGTAACCCAAACTATTCTCGATGCATACCTCACTACCACACTAATCCATTCACAATTCCAAGCAACGCTAGTCCACCACCCGTTACAATTCCCAACTCCACCCATTCATTCACAATTTAAACGACGTTCCCTTCCACAACGCTACATATAAGCCTCAACATATACACGGAGATACACTTACACATCCGTGCGGATGGGTGAGATGTAAGATTAGAGTGATGGTGATGGCCCATTCTAAACAATTTGTACCTGTGTGGTAGTCTCCATGTGTATATTCACGCACGGGTATAAATGCAGGGGGTACACGCTCACTTCATTTGCGTGTACCCCTCACATGTACATATATACTATTTTGGCTCGATATATGCAACAATGTAATCGCGCCCGTGTGTGTGAGCATTCACTGGTTGTGCCATTCACCCATCTAGGTGTGAGTGGGTGTAAACGTATCGCTGTGGAGGTCGAGCTTGATACGTATAATTAGTGTGTATTAGGGGTTGTACGTACTAATTATGTGCATGTGCTTCACGCACTTGCGTCCATGTATGGATGAATATATTGGGATTACTATGTGGGTGTAAATAGGGTATGGGGGGGAGTTTTGTCATTGTATGGGTGTGGGTTTCATTTGTGATGGTGGTTAGTTGGTGATTATTAGTATGTTCTGTATATTTGGGTTAGTTATGTATTATTCTAGTGTGTATAATTGTATACATATAATTGGTGTGAATGGGATTACTCCCATTTTTGGGGATGTATGTGTTTATTTATCCATGTGGGGCGGGAGTGGCCGTTAGGTGCATATGCTGAGGCTCACATGCAATCCCAAGTACAACGAATGAAGTGGGCACTTATATTTATTATGGGTGTGTGTACTTTATTATAAAAGACAATACCCAGATAAAATCTGTCAATTCAACATACCAAATAAAAAACAAAAAACAAAGGGATCTTAAACATTCACACATACATACAAAACTCAATAAAAACACCACTAAATAACACCCAAAACATATAAATATATCCTCCAATACATATAACAAATGCAAAATAAAAATAAAAAAAAATAAAAAAAAATAAAAATAAAAATAAAAATAAAAATAAAAATAAAAATAAAAATAAAAAATAAAAAAATCTAATATAAATTATTAAAGTTTTAACGTACCATAAACTGTTAAATTAATATACATTAAAATGAACTAATTAAAACAAAGAAATATCAATAAAGACTAACTATAATTAAAGCCTAGACAACATAACCAAAAATATATTATCTAAACTAATTAAACTAAACTAAAGTAACCTAAAAGGGAACTATTATTGCTATTTATCATGAAACTTATTATATAGGTAAAGTAACTTGTGTCTGCATTTTATTTTGCGCTCTTCACCAGTATTAAGTAAATTGTAACCGGGTGGTGGACCTGTGTGGTAGTCTCCATGTGGTGGTGGACTAGCGTTGCTTGGAATTGTGAATGGATTAGTGTGGTAGTGAGGTATGCATCGAGAATAGTTATGGGTTACTGTAAGTTGTTTGTTAGAGCTGCTAGGGTGAGCTAAAGCTCATAAATGTATATAATGTTTTTCATGGTAGTTTTTAAAGAATCCATTCATAATAAATTTTTTTAAGTAGCGTTGGTTTGCTACGTGGATATAGTTTTTAGTTCCATTTATTATATTTCTCCATTCATATTTTGAATGACGTTTACTTTCTATGGCGCGTATTCTTTTTTTACATAAGTTATTTCTATGGTAACGTAATTTTTGTTTGGTTTTTTAACGGCTAAGAATTTAATTTCACTTCATAATTTGTAACTGAATTGTAAGTATGTATTTGATTTATCCTTATGTCATATTGTTATTTTTGATATTCTGGTTAATTACGATGTATTTAATGTTGTTTTCATAGGAGTGTTTATGTATATGAGATTGGTTGTGAGTTTTTAGTTGTATAATTAATTTATTTATCTGTATGAGTGTGGGTGTGTAAATATTGTTGTATATATCGAGTTTAGTGAGTATGTATATGCGTATATGTGAGGGAGTATATGTATCTGTTGTGTGTGTGTGTTTTGCGAGTGTGTGTGTTTGTGTGTGAATGTGTATTTGGGTTTGTTATTTAGGTTTTGGATGTATGTGTTAATTTGTCTGTGTGGGAGGAGTGGGTTTTGGTGTATTTTGAGGTTTATAAGTTAGTATAGGTTTGTGTATAAGTCTTGGGTCTGTGGTTTACGTGTGTGTATTTGTGTGTGAATGTTTAGGTTAGGGGGATTGCTATATAAGTTTGTTATAGGGTTTAGCAAAGGGAGATTTTATCGTTATATGCTTTTATGAGTTTTGGTTTATCATGGTTTTTTTTAGGTAATTCGTGGTAATTTGTCTATTTTCGATGTTGGTTATTTTTTACATTGTTTCATTCATAATTTTTGAGTGGTGTTCGTTTTGCCACGTGAATAACCGGGTGGTGGACTAGCGTTGCTTGGAATTGTGAATGGAATAGTGTAGTAGTGAGGTAGGCATAGAGAATGGGATTGGGTTACTGCAAGTTGTTTGTTAGAGCTGCTAAGGTGAGTTAAAGCTCATAAATGTATTTAATGATTTTTGTGGGTGTGTAAGTATTGTTGTATATGTCGAGTTTAGTGAGTATGTATATGCGTATATGTGAGGGAGTATATGTATCTGTTGTGTGTGCGTGTTTTGCGTGTGTGTGTGTGTGTTTGTGTGTGAATGTGTATATGGGTTTGTTATTTAGGTTTTGGGATGTATGTGTTAATTTGTCTGTGTGGGAGGAGTGGGTTTTGGTGTATATTGAGGTTTATAAGTTAGTATAGGTATGTGTATAAGTCGTGGGTCTGTGGTTTACGTGTGTGTATTTGTGTGTGAATGTTTAGGTTAGGGGGATTACTATATAGGTTTGTTTTAGAGTTTAGCAAAGGGAGATTTTATCGTTATATGTTTTAAGAGTTTTGTTTTATCATGGTTTTTTTTAGGGAATTCGTGGTAATTTGTCTATATTTTCGATATGGATTATATATAGGTTATATATGGATTATATACTTATATTTTTTCATTTATACTTTAATTATTTAAAATTATTATTTTTATATTTTAAAATTTTGATTTTTTAGATTGGAAGTCCACCTGAAGATTGTCGATCAAGACAAGAAACGATTGTAGTGGCGGTTTTTTTGACTATTTATTAAAATTTTATGTATTGATTAAGTCTTTCCTTGTTTGTTTTGCAAAATAGTGGTTTTGTCTCTAATAATATTTTATATATATATATATATATATATATATACACGCGCGCGTGTATACATAGGTGTTTTCGCTCAATAAACACTCACAGCGCCCTGTCTGGCGATCGAAACTGTGATCAGTATCCATCGTTGGATACCTTCAGTATTTATCGTTTTCTGTCTGGTTGACGATCTTTCCTCTCCATATTTATTACTGGATGTAATGCGTTGACATACAGGTTAACTGAAGGAAAAGCTTGTAAAATCACATGAAAATATCTTGCAACCACATGTCTCAAAGCAAATAAGGTGAACATCCGCGTGTGCGAATGTGTATGCGAGCGGCTTGACTTAATCCATGTCTAGCAACCGACAGGCAAGAGTGGCGCGTAATTAGAATGTGTTCCTTTATATAAGGGATGAACCAGAAGTACCTGACTTCCACGTCATCCGGAAGTTAATTGGAAGCTTCTAGAATGTTTGAGAATTTTTGAGACGGTCAAGGGAGAATAATCTCGTTAGATCCCTTTTACGTTTTGCTTTCCTGCTTGATCGCCAGGGGTCACTACGTAAATATATTACGTGCCTACTAAAAAGTGAGAGCAACAACCACTTTAGAGTAGAGGAAGAATTCCTGGGCAGGTACTCTGTGTGTATAGCTGTCTCACTTGATCCAAAGGAAACTGAATCCACTCATCTAAATAGAAGTCTGAAGGAGAAGCACTCTTCACACCAGCAAAAAGCAATGCATGGGTACATATTCCGCAATAAGGAATAACTACAAGATAAACAGGAGAACAAAGACGCCACCATTGTGATAGAAAATGTTGGGTATTCTATACAAGTGCAGAGGATATCGTCCACATCATCGGTGACAGTTCCAAAATGTCTACGAAATACTTCCTACCCTTGAGATATTATGTATTTGTAATAACTATTGACAATATTATCCGCAGGGAATTGCCCTAACGGGTACATCAAAGACATTTTAGAACCAGAAAGTCTTTCCACCTTTAAAAAATAAGGCATATTCGTGAAATCTTTATATATAAAAGTGAAGTTGTGTGTCTGTCTCCTACGATTTAGATTCCTAACTACTCCCACATTTTGCGGTGCAGTTTAACCAAAAGCGGGTATCTTATAGTCGTGATTCATATCGAGCCCTTCTGGGTATTAGCGCGCGTCTACGATGAGTCTACGATTTAAAAAAAAATTTACCATCATTTTTCCCCATTTTTAATGCATTTTTTGCTATTATATAAGGGAAGTAACTCTCTAAAAATGTATTATTAAATCTCAGAACGTAAAAAGCTACAGTAACACCCCCTTTGTGGTTAGCCATATTGAGATGGCTATTATACTTTACATCTCTAAAAATGCTTATATAGTTATTTCCCTTACAAACCCGAGCAACGCCGGGCGATACTGCTAGTATTCCAATAAAAAACAGGCCTAACATTGATCTATGGAACAGAGAACAATATCATGGACACTTGTATGGCTCAGCTATCCAGCAATGTGAATGTACCATCATAAATTCACGTAAAAGAGATCGTACATGTTGAACTAATGCAGTAATTACAGCTCTTGTTCCCAGGATATAAATTTTCATCTGTACCTGTCATCAAAGATGGGTAGTATGTGAAGTTGGCACATAGTTGTAGAAAGGATAAATAGCGGGAGACATCGGTAGCCTGGACGCCGGGGGGGGGTCACAGCAGAGTTGGTTTAAATCCCAATTGTTGAGGGCAGTCTTCACAGCTCGCCAAGTCGTATTCGCCTTCACACGGAGCTTGTCTGGTTGTGTCTGGTTGTGTCGGCAACAGGAAGCAAAAAAAGAGAGAATAGCGGTAAAACCCAGCTGCTGCTGATGACTGTGCATGCGCATAAGGGACTTCCGGCATGCCTTCCGGAAGACTAATCCTTGCGCAAGCGCAGATGAAAATCCCAAAATGGCGTCTGGAACCTGGCGTCACTACAGACACATTAGGTTATGTAACTACAAATTTGCAAAAAAAGTAAAAATAGAACTTTCTAAGAAAGAGCCAAAGAAACTGGTGCAGTTCTCCCAAATCCAGTCTACTAATGACACAGTAACAATTAGTAAGACATTTCAAAGACTCTCCATTCGAGATTCTTTAAATGATTATATGCACACATTTAGTTGTGTATTAATCTTCAAGGAAATACACGTGAAAAAAGTAATAAAGCACACACACACACATGCACAAACACCTAAGCACTGAAGAAAAATGTTTACACAGACCAATTTATGCTGGCACATCTACAGATATGCACAGGTCAACTCAACCACATGCTTACAACCCCCTGGAACTCTTTTAACTCAAAAAGTTTTGTCGCTTTGTTCTCAATCAGTTTCGACACCATTAAGTAGAACTTAGATATATTTCATAGCAAAACATACATACACCTTTCTTTGCTCAGAAAATGGCTGTCGTAGATAACAATCAATATTGTGGTTCCCCTGATGCTAGTCAAAAACTGACATTGAGACCGATAAGAATGTAAACAAACTGACACCACCAACTCCACCCTCACTCTGTCGGATCAGTATTTTCGTATACTCACCTGACATAACGACTGAAGAATATATGTAACTGAAAAGCATTTTACAACCACAGTGTGAAAAGAATTTATCAGCTTCCTCAATCTATCATTATGTAACAAGTCATTTTTGGCGAGAATGGGGAGAAAATCAACCCCTCTCAAGATAAATTTTATTGCTTGTATCACTGGAGACTTTTTTTTTACAAAAAAAAAAGAACGCGAAAACATGTGCTGGAATATCGATACCTGTCAGTATCCTGTTACTGTTACTCTGAAGAAATGTCTGAGAGATATGTGTTAAGCAATCCGTCATAAGCAACCCCGGTGAGTAAGATATCGCATAAAAAAAAAGAAATTACAAATAATTTATACTGTAGAATACTGTAGTTAAATGCCATTATAAAGTGTAAAGCGAACGAAAATTTTACAACAGAGCGACCATAGCTTCTGAGAAAACTAATAAAATGTCGCAGAACGCTACTGAAAATCTTGAGGAAATATTGATAACTTTGAACCACAAACTCCTGATTCAGAGTGGAAAACTACGTTACCGAAAGGAACTCTTTACTAAGAATCTCTTCACCTGTATACAGAAGGAAAAGGAGGGAGGTATTGTGATAAAAAGGATCTCTTTCCAGAAAGATGTGAGATCATTTTGGTGTACGATCTGTAAGGAAAGCAAGGATTTTATTCGTAATGCAACATGACTAAACATGATAAATCAAGATTACTGCACCAACTACCGAAATTAAAGCTATTACTAATGTTGTGGGAAAGCTACATAAAGGCCAAGCACCTAGAAGAAACTTCGCATTTGGCTATTGGCACAAGACATTGACTTTTTATACTGAACTGGCTTCCCATAGCACGAGCAAACCTTTGTTCCTAAGAAGTAAAACGTACGAATTATACGCGGGTTGCCTGAAATAATTTCTCCAAAATCATTGGATGGTTTAAAGATACAATTAGGGGCATTCAGCTAAGTGGAAAGAATGGAATAAGAGAGTGTGTTGATCAACTTATGGTAACTAAAGCTGTAGTGTGTAGTGTAAGAAAACATCACAGAATGCTGGTGACAGAATGGTTTCATTAAAGAAAGGAATTCAACTCAATTTCCCTCACATAGCAACTGAAGCGACCAGTGCTGCCAAAGTACCTGCTGTCTTAGTTGTTGGCATCGAAAGACTCGTGAAGATCTGATCACAGGCCTTACACATGTAATTGCAAATTGAGCAACTGTCTCTGATGCTATAAATGGTTCAAAAGAAATATTCCCAAGCAACAGTCTAGCTATACTTCTGTTTATTATGGATCAAAATCCACTGTAATTGCTTCTACGAAAATTAGCTGGCTCTGAGACATTAACATTATTCCTAATTTCTTCGTGGATGATCTAACGGTCGATTTATACCTGAAATGTTTACAATACCGCAAAACAGGCAGAATTGAACACAACTTTTCCCGCTGATACTGAAATAGAGTTTGACCAAAAGAAATGTTTGTTGTTAATAAATAAACGCCAGAAAACTGTTCTCCATATCCAAAATTTCGCATCACTGGTCTCTATGTCTCCCCTCTTCTACAAAACGAGTGCTACAAATATATCATATAAAGTTACTATGCACAAAGAATAACCAAGGAATATTGCGTCAGACTTAAAAACGATATGATATTCAGAGTTCTCCTCTTATAACATGATAATGTCCAATAATGCATTTTCGGTATCTATATTGATACCAACATTTGGGATACTTGATTGGTGTATAGAAGAAGTCCGCTCCATAGACATTAAGACCTTCAAGATTCTGACACCAGCCGCGAATTTCGTAGAAACAACGATATTGGTTTCAAACCAGTATCAATTTCTCAAAGGAAAAGAGAGAGACAAAGAGGCTTAAGATCAGTAGACAGACTTCTAGTATGATATCACTCAGATATCATCTGTTTAACAGCAGCAGCGAAAGTAAATAGATCATGCAAGGATTCAAAAATGAAGTGAATAAACACCATGCTGGCTGGTGAGCTCCACAAGACATCCATTTCCTGATGACCACATGTGTGAACCCAGAAGTGCATGGCTCACATACCTCGACAAAGAACTAGAAGGGAAACACTCTACATATCAAAAATGTGGGTTATGCGTGCGTAGGTTTCCGATAAACTTGAAGAGCGTCATAATGTTACTATGAAGTGTAACCTTTCTTGGACACACGGCTACTACATCATATCACATCCGAAAACTACGCTTTTGCAAACCAAGATTAGAAGATAGCGAGAAAATATATCATGAACAAACGGGACAGCGAAGCCCTTAAAATCACAAGATGCAACAGTAAAAGTCGATTATATCTTCATTCTGTGGAGGACATTACTCTTAATTAGCAACCGATTAAAGATGTCATTGAGGTACTAATTCTCAGTGCGACGTGATGTTGTTGGCAAATCAATATACAATGTCGTCCGAAGAAAAAAAGACCGCTCCGAGATAAATATAAACAATGACTCTGTTATGGAATGCACTCATAAATTTTTGCTCAAGGAATATTTGTGGAACATTCCCATCAAAATTTCTATCTAGTGGATGTGTAGTAAGTATAGGCGTAGAAGTGGATGTGTGGCAAGTAGCTTGCTTACCAGCCACATGATTCCGGGTTCAGTCTCACTGCGTGACAATTTGGACAAGTGCCTTCTACTATAGCCTCGGGCCGACCAAAGCCTTGTGAGTGGATTTGGTTGAAGGAAATTGAAAAAGAAGCCCGTTGTATATATGTGTGTATATATATATTTGACAAAAGAGACCGATAGAATAAGTACTACTCTTACAAAGAATAAGTCCTGGGGTTGATTCGCTCGACTAAAGGTGGTGCTCCAGCATGGCCGCAGTCAAATGACTGAAACAAGTAAAAGAGTAAAAGAGTAAAGAGTATAACAGACCAAGCAATTACATGGGAGAGAAAAGAAAAGTCGCGGACCTCTGCAGACGTGAACGTCTCTTCCAAAATCAACGAGATTTATAAACAGCTGTTTTGAAACCAGCAGCTCTGCTTTCTTGGTTATAAATTTACATTGATCCCAATATTCATTGATACACTTATCAGTGTTAGTGAATGTCTAAATAAATCTGAAAAAAAGACTAGGATTTTCAAGCAAAGAAAGAGAACAACAAATACGTACTTTACCGAAACCATCCCTAAAAGACTGGAACAGCAAAAATATGCATAACATCCTTATTCTGTTATTTGTTTCGGTCATTAGACTGCGGCCATACTAGGACACCACCATAAAATTCAATATCCAACTATTATTGATGGTGCTGCGTATCTAAATTTCAGTGACGGAGCTTTGGTTTCATTGTTAGAAACAAGCTTCCTACTTCTAGGTGGAGGCGCAATGGCCCAGTGGTTAGGGCAACGGACTCGTGGTCGTAGGATTGCGGTTTTGATTCCCAGACCGGGCGTTGTGAGTGTTTATTGAGCGAAAACACCTAAAGCTCCACGAGGCTCCGGATCCCTGCTGTACTCTTTCACCACAACTTTCTCTCACTCTTACTTCCTGTTTCTGTTGTACCTGTATTTCAAAGGGCCAGCCTTTTCACTCTCTGTGTCACGCTGAATATCCCCGAGAACTACGTTAAGGGTACACGTGTCTGTGGAGTGCTCAGCCACTTACACGTTAATTTCACGAGCAGGCTGTTCCGTTGATTCCATTCAACCGGAACCCTCGTCATCGTAACCGACAGAGTGCTTCCATCCATCGGAGTGCTTCCAAGCATACATACACATAATACTGTTTATCAAATTTTACTCACGAAACATTGATCAATCAATGACTATATAAAACAGAAAGACAGACAAATAGATAGACAGACTAATGGACAGACAGACAGATAAAACATCGTATCATACATTTATACTATATGCGTATTTGTGTACATATACATCCGTTCATAGTTTGTACGCATACATTAGTTTATAGTTATATTTGATAATATTCCAGTTTGATAAAGATTCCGTATTATATATCTTTCGATTATATGTTAACCTATTTCACTTATTTTCTTTTCGAAAGTACTTCTCCAAATCATTAATACCTATTTCAAAATATTTTGATAACAAAAAATTCTTCGGGAATTTCAAAGATAAATATTGATGTTATTGGTGAAAATGTGTAGCTAGATGGGATGCAATAGTTATTGTTGTTGTTTTGTTTTTTGCTTTTTTTTAAAAACTATCTCTTGGATTTGTAGAATCGGTACAGTCTCATCCAAAATCTCTTACAATACTTAGGTGCGGTCTTTTGTATTCTGCGTTCAAATTCGCAAGGAAAATTTTGACTTCCATACATCTTAAAACGGATGGTCTAAAGTCTCTCTTGGTTTTACAAAGGAATCCTGCATACCACGGAATAATAAATGTTACGCGTTCACTCGTAGATATATAAGAAATGAACTTTAGAAGTAGCAGTGAGACTTTATTCCTCCATTATGAAGTACAGTAGATTAATTTTTAAAAATTACAAATTCTGGTGGTTGTATAATTCATCTATTGTTTGGGTAATACAGCTCGATTCGTCGTTGGTTACATGTGCTCCGTTATGTTAAATTTACTCTGGTGAATAACGGCAGGAAAACAACATGACTCGCCTTCATGAAAATTTCTCAGCCCTCTGGACTCAATAAAAATGTAACATGAATTTATATGTTTCTTTATTACCCACAAGGGGCTAAACATAGAGGGGACAAACAAGGACAGACAAACGAATTAAGTCGATTATATCGACCCCAGTGCGTAGCTGGTACTTAATTTATCGACCCCGAAAGGATGAAAGGCAAAGTCGACCTCGGCGGAATTTGAACTCAGAACGTAACGGCAGACGAAATACGGCCACGCATTTCGCCCGGCGTGCTAACGGTTCTGCCAGCTCAAGAAGGTAGGCTTCAGAGAACATACCGATTTGGAGAACGATTATGCGCAACGTGATTGGATCTTCGATCCAAATCCCGCTCAATACTCAACCAATCAAAACACAGGACTCAACCAATATTTGAAACTCACATGATAGCTAAAGTGACCATTGATTACAGATGAAAACGCTGAGCCTATATCAGTTTAATGTATTCAATATACCATGATGGAAATTGGTCCGCTACACATCCAACCTTTATAAAATGATCTCCTTATTTATTTTCTGGAATGGAGTTCAAGGACTGTACTCTTCGCCCATCAAATTTGTGATCTTGGGGCTGTGTTCAAAATCCCTCATTGCCAGCCTTTATCGTACGTCAGCGCAAATTTTATTAGTTTCAGTGATGCCGACGTTTTAACGTCTCAACGTCCAGTTTCTCATGTTTGTATTATCAAACAGAATTGGTTAAAATAGGTGGAGGCGCAATGGCCCAGTGGTTAGGGCAGCGGACTCGCGGTCATAGGATCGCGGTTTCGATTCCCAGACCGGGCGTTGTGAGTGTTTATTGAGCGAAAACACATAAAGCTCCACGAGGCTCCAGCAGGGGATGGTGGTGATCCCTGCTGTACTCTTTCACCACAACTTTCTCTCACTCTTACTTCCTGTTTCTGTTGTACCTGTATTTCAAAGGGCCGGCCTTGTCACTCTCTGTGTCACGCTGAATATCCCCGAGAACTACGTTAAGGGTACACATGTCTGTGGAGTGCTCAGCCACTTACACGTTAATTTCACGAGCAGGCTGTTCCGTTGATTCGGATCAACCGGAACCCTCATCGTCGTAACCGACGGAGTGCTTCCAAAATTATGAAACAGAATTGGTGAAATAGATTTTTCTACAACAGGATAACATTTCTGTCCCCAGCCCTCATTTGTTTCCAAGCAAAGTAATATCCCCCTTGGGAACGATTGGCATTGTATGATGGTGACACACATTTAGCGTATGAAACTATCACGTGATGCCAAGACTAGTTGGCTCATCCACGCCTTGCACGTACGCACACACATCACACACACAAACTTCCACGCATATGTAACTATATGTGTTTGGTGAATAAGCACTAAAATAATATTTGACTTTTTTTAAATTTTAAAGCTTGTTCTAGACTGGATCATTTTTTTAGCAAAAAAGGGTCCTACAAAATATGTCGGTGTGTAGCAGTGATAGAATACCTCATAATGCAATAATAGACAACGTTCAGAAGGCTTAATAGAACATAGTAATTTATCATAAGAGCAAATGACGATAGCATTAAATCAAGGCTTGCTTGCAGCATACAGTGTATAACATTCAGAGGTATGGTATAACAGTGTCCTAAGTGAACAAAAGAATAATTCGAGCAACTCGTGATAGGGTCACAAATCCAGAAGAAGGTGTATGCAGCATAATAAACATGTAACCACTACTGTTACTGTATAATGTAAAATGTGAACTGGATAAATGTTCGAACAGCCCAAGTTTTAAATTGTTCTTCGATTAGGTATTTTCCACGTAAGGTTTAGTTGAGACAGAAACATGGCAATATGTCTTTCTCGTTTGGATGCCTGGCTCGAACTGACTAAGAATTTCCTGCGACTTAGTGACAGGCGGCAGCCTGCATTTATTTGTGATGCAAAGGAGTTGGCTGGACTGACCAAATCCCGCACAGCCGGATAACAGTTCCGCCAAAGGGAAATAGTGCTCCTACATATACATGTGTATCTATCTATCTATCTATCTATCTATCTATCTATCTATCTATCTATCTATCTATCTATCTATCTATCTATCTATCTATCTATATATATATGTATATATGTATATATATATATATATATATATAAATTGAGATAGGGGCTGTGAGTGCAACCCACCATGGTATAACATATATCCAATATACTGCCAGTAAAGCACCCAACAAAGTTAATACATAAATGTTAAGAATTGCGATGCAATTAATTCCTTTACTGTATTATATGGGCAAAGGTAAAATGTTTTACCACAAATTAATAATAGAAAATAAAAATGGAGAAATACACCTTAATCAATAATCAACTACCAGATAATACCCAATCACATAATTTATTAAACCACTACATATGAACATTAAGGTCAAACATAATAGTATAGAACAAAACAATGTACATCAATGAGTAATATGATACAATAAGTACAGTATGTATAAGTGAATATGAATAAATACAAATATAAATATAAACTACATCTTTGGCTGAAACAGCTGCAAGATGTAGTTTATATTTATATTTGTATTTATTTATATTCACTTATACATACTGTACTTATTGTATCTTTTTACTACTATTATGTTTGACCTTAATGTTCATATGTAGTGTTTTAATAAATTATGTGATTGGGTATTATCTGGTAGTTGATTATTGATTAAGGTGTATTTCTCCATTTTCTTATTTTGTATTATATATATATATATATATATATATATGTAATCCGTTCTGTCTGTGTATGTGTCTTCTAGGATCTCGGACATCCTCCGTCCGATTGCGCTCAAATTTGATATGTAGATACCGAAGGTATCAGGGCGTGTATAAGTCTTGAAAACATTACAAAAATTTATTCCAGGTGAGAATGCGACCGATAAAGCCGTGGGAACGTGCATTTGTACGCGCAAGTACATCAGCTGTTGCGATCGATGCTACGCCTACGTGAGAAAAATGCGCGTGCAGTTTGCGCAAAAAAAGCCGGCTGGCTTGAAATAATGCCACAAAATGGAACGGTCGGACAATTCGGTTTAAATGTTTGACAACTCAGCAGCGTCCATTGGACGGGGGGCGTTTTGCTCGTATATATATATATATATATATATATATATATATATATATATATATATTATTATTATTATATTTCGGAATGGTAATTTTGCCAGTTTAGCCAATAAAAACACACGCACTATATATTTGGTGTTACTTTGCTTCAGTGTTACTTATTTTTTTACATTAATCTTAATCTTATTTCGGCCAGAGTTCTTTCGTCACATTCCTGTGATCACATCAATGATCCTTTGTTTTCTTCTTTCTTATTTGTGTCTCTCCTTATTAACCGTCAGCCATTTTGTATTTCTATTGTATGTCTTCTTTTGCGCATGCTTATATCTCTATATGCGTGTGTTTTTATTGGCTAAACTGGCAAAATGACCATTCCGAAATATAATAATATCTGTTTCAACACACGACTTCACATAAAAAATCTTGCACAACAAATATATAAACGTATGTATATATATATATATATATATATATATATATATATATATATATATATATATATATATATATATATATATACATACACGTGTGTGTCTATGTGTGTGCGTATGCTTACGTTTTCGTGGATGCTTGTATGAGCGAGTGCACACACGCCAGGCAGCTGCTTGCGATGGGGACGTTTATGCACCCATATTTGTGAATGGTTATTTTAAATATTTTTCTCGTGGTATTGCGGGTTCGTTTCTTTTTTTTCCATCTGTGATTTTTACTTTTGATCTTCTATGTAAATGAAGATATTTCCTTCGTTTTACTGTTTTCCTTTCTACGAAATGAGAAGATACATTGCGGAACTGATATTTTAATAAGTTATGTCTATATATCATCCGATGAGACACATCTGCGCCGCTTGATGCCCCTGAACCAATCGTTGAGTGTGTCCCCACCACAATGGCGGGTCGAAGCTAGATTTATTGGCACAATAGTCGTGATTAATAATAAATTCTCGTATATTCCATATTCTGTCTTTCATTTGCAATATACAAAGTTATTCAAAAAGAAAGAGCAGATTTTTAATTTATTTTTAAAACAAAAGGTAAGAGACACAAACATATTATACATATTTCTCGATAGGGGAAGGTTTAAAGTTTTTTTTAAGGTAGTATACGCTCAACATGAGCACCGTGTGTTGCTCGACAAACATCGAAAGATCGAAACCTTTTTCTGTGAAATTTGTATGCCATTCATAAATTTGCTTGCGATGAAGTGGATTTTTATTAAATTGGTGGCGAAATTCACGTTGCACTTGCAAAATCTATTCGCATTTCTCAAACTGCAGCACACACAAAGACTTTTCTTGTGGCGTCGCCATTTTCTGAGGGATTACACAAAGGGAAATTATACTACTTTAAATAAAATGAACAAAATGAAACTGTAAAATAAAATTAAAATGTTATTTTATTTAAGGCCTAATTCAATTGATCATGTTCAGCTATAAACTATAAGCCTTCCTCTATCAAGAAATATGTAAAATGTGTTTGTGTCTCTTGCCGTCTATTTCTAAAATAAATTTGAAATCTGCTCTTTCTTTTCGAATAACCCTGTATACACACACACACACACACACACACACACATACACACACACACACACACACACATACACACACACACACACACACATACACACACAGATACACACACACACACATACACATACAGATACACACACACATACACATACAGATACACACACACATACATATATGCAGCGTGAGAGAGACATCTGCATATACTTAATGCACATTCTCTATATCATTTTACACATAATTCTTACCGAAAGTGACAGTCACTGGTCTAGTAATTCTTGTAAACTTCACATCCTCACCAATAATGATTTGCTGTTTAACATTTTCAGGGTCAGCAACATAGGTATCATGATATATTATAAGTATGATGGAGTGCTCTTGTTAAAATGTTTCAACAGTTGTTCTCACAAAAATAGAAAACATTCTTTTTAACAATTTTGTGACCTCAGTAGATTTTGAGATCCTAAATTATAGCTTGTCTAACTTATATCTAAATTTGGCACTGTTTATATTTTGAAAAGTAAATACCAGTATCAACTTGAAAAGCTAAGACTCTTTACGATGGTGTCCCAACATGGCTGTAGTCCAATGACTGAAACAAGTAAAATAATATAAACATAAGTTTCTCGCAAGAAAATGAAGAAGTTGGCAGCATGGAAGGTGGGAGAGGGGATTAATAATGTGAATAGAACAAGACAGAAATATTATGTGTAGAAATTCTTTTAAAAATTCCAGCTCATTAGTTTAACAGTTAAGACAGGAAGAAACTGCCAATAAATAAATCGTGTGACCCAACCGATTGCTGTCAAAGAATTTTATTCTTTTGTCAGTGACCAGCTGTTGCTCTCTGTTGGAGAAACTTAGAACAACAAGCAAAGAAAACTTACACATATAAACATGTGTACATACATACGTCCACATACATATACATACGCATATATAACATCTACACATACACCGAGATCAATATGTATTTTATCCTATTCAGATGTTTGAAGACTAAATTATTTAGACCTTTCAAAATTAGAGGTATTCATCAATGGGAGATTACCATGTTAACTTTGAAGGTAGAAGAAAGTTGAGGTAGTAGCATTCATCACTTTCTTTATGATTCACTTTGCTCAGCTGTTTTACCCTCTGAGTTAAAATCCCATTGAGGTCAACTTTGACTTCCATCCTTCTTAGATCGATAAAATAAGGTAATAATCCTGTGCTGCGATCGATGGTATCATTTAACTTTACCTTTCAAAACTGCTGGCCTGGTGCAGAAATCAGAATCAATGATTTAGGGCGATGGACTAGCAAATTCTTTATACGTTGGAAAAAGTGCTTAGCGGTATTTGTTCCGGTATTTCACATTCTAAATTCAAATATAAACCTTCCGAAGAGCATTAACTTCAAAAGTCAAATATAGATATGCTTCCTTATTTTTTCCCTGAGTGTCAAACTAAGAATCACAGCATGTTTTCACATTTTATTCTGTTATAGCCTCCATAAGGATACACACACACACATATATATATATATATATACATATAAAAACAGATGAGTGGTACAACAAGGCACCAATATTTACTGGAAAATAGCAATTGATACAAATACGACGCTATTGTACAGCTTCACTACGTATATACTGGCAAAGACGTGTGTGTGTGCAACAAACATGAAAAATTTGTCTTACCTCTTGGAAGAACATTCGATAAATAGACAACCCAGAATAAGGTAAGAATCCTGTACTGCGATCGATGGTATTATTTAACTTTACCTTTCATAACTGCTGGCCTTGTGCAGAAACCAGAATCAATGATTTAGGGCGATGGACTGGCAAATTCTTTATATTAGAGGAATATGACAACAAAAACCAAGGCAGGATGAGTACCTTAGGTCATTTAGAATATTTGATTTGAGTAAGTTGAATTTGAAGTAATTAATTAATTAGTAAATAAATAAATAAATTATTATTGGAAGTCTTACAGCCGTTTCTGGGATGTTCCAAGTGATAGGTTAGCATCTCCATACACTGTGTATTCCGACATCAGAGACAAGGTGAGTATGTATGAAAGTTCTAGGCATGGAATTCACAGTTTATAAAGGAATAAAATAGTAGATAAAAGAATAAAGAGCAAAACAGTAGATAGAAGAATACAGACAGGAGAATAGAGTTCACACCCCACTTAATCCAGTGGGTATGGAGGTTGGTCCGTACTTCCGTGAAGGTATAGATCTTTAAATATAATCCCAGGTTAATCCAGGCAGTATTAATTTACTAGAACTTTCATACATACTCACCTTGTCTCTGATGATGGAATACCCAGTAAATGGAGATGCTTGCCTATCACTTGAGATATCCCAGAAACGGCTGCAAGACTTCCAATAATTAATCAATTACTTCGAATTCACCTTACTCTAATTAAATATTCTAAATGACTTGAAATATTTGTCCTGCATTGGTTTTTGTTGTCCTTTTCCTCTAATATATACCTGCTAACTCATAAGCCTACTACTGATTCTTCACTCCAGCCTCAGCTGTGAACGGGTGACCAATTATAGCTATTAGACAGCGTACCTATTCGTTTAGATCACCAGTGAACAAAATCCCTCACATTCTATATATATATATATATATATATATATATATATATATATATATATATATACATTCTTACATACACGCACACACATACATACAGGAGTTGGACAAAATACTGGAAATACCTATCATCATAGCATCATGATATTGAAATATCTATAAAACCGTCAAAAACTTGTTTATTTTTATGTTTTGTTTTTAATTTATTATTAGTGTTGCTTAATATGTTTTGCTAAAATTGCTCTCTCTTTTCAGATATCATCAGAAAAAGGTAATTAAAATAAATGAAGGCTCTGTCGGACTTTAAAACAGGTCAAATTGTTGGTGCTCGTATGGCAGGCGCTAGCGTAATGAAAACAAACGTAATGAACTGTTTGGTGTATCAAGAAGTACTGTCTCGAAAGTAATGACAGCCTTTGAGAAAGAGGGAAAAATCTCCTCATCGAAACAAATTTCCGGAAAAAAACTTTCAAAAAAGGACAGTCGGAATAATACGCGAATTGTTAGAAAGGATCTCAAAAGTAGAGCTCCAAAAATTACTGCAGGGCTTTATGACCATCTCGAGAACTCAGTTTCTACAAAAACATGTTCGCCGGGAACAGCACAAAACCGGATTTCACGAGAAGGCTGCAATCAGAAAACCACTACTTACAAAAACAAACGTTGCAAAGCGTTTAGAATGGAATAAAAACCTACAGAATTGGTCCCTAGAGCAGTGGAAGAATGTTATTTTCTCGGACGAGTCATCCTTTAGCTTATTTCTGACCACCGGCTGAGTATACGCGTAGAGACACCCAAAAGAAGCATTTAACCCAGACTGCATTCTTCCAACTGTTAAACATGGAGGAGAATCTGTGATGATCTCGGAGGCTATATTTTGGAAGTCCACTGGCCCAATGGTTTCCCTTCATGGCAGAATTAATAGTCAAGACTATTTAAGCATTTTGTCTGATCAAATTCATCCCATGATTGCGGAACTGTTTCCGAAGGGAAACGCAGTCTTTCAGGCTGATAATGCACCAATTCACACAGCTAAAGTTGTTACTGAATGGCACGAGGAACATGCTAGTGAAGTTGAACATCCTTATCAGGCCACCACAGTCCCCAGATCTCAATATAATTGAACATTTATGGTGCATTTTAGAAAAAGAAGTAAGGAGTCGATATCTTCCACCATCATCACTACAAGAACTGGAGAGTGTTTTAAATGATGAATGGAAAAACATTCCTTTGGAAACAATTCAAACTTTGTACGAGTCCATATCTCGTAGAATTCAAGCTGTAATTACTTCTAAAGGCGGTCTTACACCATATTAAAATAAATTTCTTTGAAATTTTAAGGTGTTTCCATTATTTTGTCCAACCCCTGTATATATAATATATATATATATATATATATATATATATATATATATATATATATATATATATATATATACAAAGATACAGAGAGATAGATAAAGTTGGATGGATACACACACACACACACACACACCACACACACACACACACACATGCATATACATATATATAAATGCAAAATGGGACAAGAACGCAAGACATCCCGACAGGAGATACAAAAAAGGGACAACAAAACATCCAGATAGACGATACAAAGAAAACAAGGACGGGTCATTTGGAGATTTCTTTCATCAGTCGAGTTCCAGATTATCTTTGCAATTTCGGGTGTATATATATATATATATATATATATATATTATATATATATATATATATCTGTGTGAGTTAGAGGTTGAGAAACCAAGTAAGGGATAGTACTTACATCCTCATGCTTGTTCTTATTCTTAGCCCTATTCTTTTTCTACTTTATTTTTTAAAATGACAAGCACACTGTAGCTATTATTAACTGTTTTAACATGTATTAATCCCAGCCACAACCACCTGGACCCTCTGAAGAAGCCTAAATGCACATTCATTATCCAAGCCTTACCTGCTCATCCCTACATAACACTGAAGAGATGGAAATAACCTGGAAGATTTTGTTGCTTCTTAGCAGAAACGGCCGTAAGGAACTAGCACCTAAAAGCCCATTCGGTTTTACTGGCAATCTGTTTATTTACTCAATTTGCTCATTTGCTCATTTATTCAATTAGTCACCTGTTTCTATATGATTATATGCTTCCACACACTTGTTCTTGCAATTACCAATTCTTTCTATTTGATATTCTGTACTACTAATAAATGTGTATGTATTCATCTAATACATTGGAATAAATAGGCATACTAGAATGTTTACCAGCTGATGTCTGTCGACTTTGTATCCTTCCACTTTCTTACTTTCTTATAAATGTATATATATATATATAGTTGAAGTGCATTCCATTAAATTACGTCTTAGAGTTCAAAATAGAGTTCGTTCACCCTTAGAATTAGCAGATGTACCGGCAGTATTATGGTATACTACCAATTCTAGGTTTAGGCATTCTTCATGTGTGAAAAAAAAAAAAAGAAAGAACAAATAGTGTCAAAAGTAAGATGGAGTACTCCATCTTACTTTGACTCTATTTATTCTTTCATATATATATATACTTGTATGTATATGTGTGTGTGTATTTATGTATATAGGTACATGTGTATATATCTGTGTTTTTATATACACACACACGCATATATACATATGTATGTATGTATGTATGTATGTATGTATGTATGTATGTATGTATGTATGTATGTATGTATGTATGTTTATATGTATGTATGTATGTATGTATGTATGTATGTATGTATGTATGTAT
>NC_043004.1:94706305-94726305 GCF_006345805.1 Octopus sinensis
CAACCAAAATATTTCTTGTGCCAATAAATTATTTTGTCGTTTATGCGTACTCGAGAAACTTTTTCTGCTAATACACTGCACTAACACATTGAAGAAACAGAGAATTATTATCTCATTGCTTGCAGAGATGTTGTTATCTTCTAAAATACAACGGCAACATGTCTCATACGACATTATTATCATTTGCAAAAATTATGAGATCTTTTCCCCTTTTATCATATCTCTCACATTTTTAAGAAACATATATCGGCATATTAACAGATTTACACATACACTGAACCGACGAATACCCCTATATGCATATTTTATAGTTTGACATTATTCTTCTACTAATTAATAATACTGAATGATCACAAATTTACAATATCGTACAGCAATTTAAACCGTAATTTTTAACAGTAAATTATAATGTCACACTAAACTGATGAATACTCATAAATTTTTTTCTACATTACCTGGTTTGTCACAGAATGGCAAAACCCCAAGTTGTAATGTTATAGTGTAATCATTAGTTAATAATCAACATACACACAAACACAAACATACCACACACACACATTGCATGCTTCTAGTAATGCTTTTTATACACACAAATGTGTGTGTATGCAAAGCATGGTTAGAAGAATGCAATAGTTAACACACATGAGAAAAACACAGTCTCACAAAATGATACTTCCAGGAATAATATACTGGATAACGACTCGAGATCAAACTAATCAAAATGGATAATAGTAATCTTCACTTCCATACACTATAATATATTCGATCCAATAGAAAAGGATATGACTGCTGGACCAATGGAGATATTGAAACAGGCAGTAATTATCAAAAAGTATATTGTTATTCTGCTTACAATTTGTGGACGCATATTATACTTCAAAGGAAATCAAAATTGAAAATATTTCCCTTCGCATATAAAGTATATGCCTGGGTGATATGATAGTTTTATTCATTTTCTAATATAAAGGACGCTAGGATCTAATACCTTTAAATAATTGTTCAAATCCTTTATTTATTACAAATAAGAAACAGATTTAATATCTTTCAATGAGTGTTTAAGTCCTAGATTAAGAAATGCACGACACGACGTAAACTCGATTAAATAGAAATCTAATTGTGTACGATGCGCATCACTGTTTCCTTTGGTTTCCTCCTTTCATTTCTCTCTCTCTTTTTTTTCCCTCAATTCTACAGCGAATCAACATACTATTTACATTGGATGCATACATTATCTAGCCACCATTCTGCTGTCCACAATTTATTTTACTATTATTGTTGAATACTTTCATTGCTTCTTATTTTTTGTTGATTTTCTGGGAAAACATTTTCACTCTTTTGCAAAAGAAAAATGCTTTCACCTTCACTTTTTGCAAAGTAAACACTTTATTTTCATGAGGCAGCAGATTGTAATCAGAAAGGAAGGCATTACCGTTTTTTTTCTTTTTTCTTTTATTCTTTTTGTTTGTTATCTTTTATCTTTGTAAACTTTTGAAAATTTTCGGCACTCCAAGTTTTATTCTCATTTTACACATTTTTTTTCCTACATTTCTTCAAAGTTTGCTCGATAAATTTTATTCTCACTTCACATTTAAATAAATTTTAGTTTGAAACGAAATTAAAGACTTGAATACTTGAAACGATAAGAGAAGAAAAATGAGATGATACAGGCAAAGGATGAGAAAAAAGAAACAAAGACAGGAAATAAATGTTATAAGACTAAACCAACGGATAAGAAGAGCCAACATGACTGAGCTGAAATGTGCAAGATACCTAAGGTGTCAAAGAAAAAGTCAACAGATATGATGAGAAAAGATGGACGATGAAAAGCTGAGAGAGTGGAAAGCAATGAAATGATATGAACGAAGAACAGTGGGCAGAATATCAGGAAAACTTTGAGAAAAGAATCGAACACAACAGAAAAACACAAACAAAGAATGTTTAAGAAATTTTTCAAGCAAAAAGATAATGTCAGAGATGGTATGGCGTATTTATGATATGACCTTAGAATGAAGAAGTGGTAGTTGAGACACACAACATCAGAGAAATGGGCAAAACTTGTCCTCATTATAACATTAGGATTCAGAAATAGTGATAAAGTGCGATTTTCTCTTCTGCAGCCTTATCCTGATGAACTCCAGTTGATATTTGATGGGAATAATGAAGAAGCTAATAAATTCAAGAAAATATCTGAAATAATTATAGCCGGGCAGTTTATTTAGTGCTTCATTTATTACATCTGAAGAGAAAGGCTTTATTAATTTACGATTCAAGGGAAGACAAACTACCTTTATTCTGCACCTGATAATGATTGCAAACTTTACATTATTGAAGCTAATGAAGGTTTACTATAACAAATAGAAGCACTTCAATGTTCAGAATGTTTGCCCGATGTGGTGACTATAATGAAATAAATTATGATGCTTTAGAACTTATACAATGAGTGAACAGATCTTGAAGAACAGGAAAATATTGCTTCCCGAAAATATGAACTATGCTTCAGAGGAAAACTTAACATAAGATGGCACAATTTTCCAACGAGAGATGAAATTGCCTCTGCGTTTATCAGTGAAAATGCTACTCCTCCAGAAATAATACAGTCTTAATACATTCAAGGATCTTGTATTTATCTTGCCATCTCGATCCATTGTGTTACTGCCTTTGATTTTCCTATAGGTGTTTTAGCTGGCACGGTGATAAGCAATATATTGAAGAACGATGAACCTGTCTTCGAAATAAGGCGACTACGAAAGTGCTCTACGGTTACCCTTCTGGATATATATATATATGTGTGTGTGTGTGTGTGTATGTATATATATAGTAATAATAATAATAATGATAGTAGTAGTAGTGGTAACAGCAGAAGCAGCAGAAGCAGCAGCAGCAGTAGTAGTAGTAGTAGTAGTAGTAGTAGTAGTAGTAGTAGTAGTAGTAGTAGTAGGGAATATAATTCCAAACTTACAGGGAAAAATTCAATCAAGCAATTCTAAATCAAATTTCTCAATATATAATATATGTTTATAATTAAGAGAAATAGCCTCTATTAAGTAATTCAATAGTGAAAGACATTATCCATATTATATAGAATTACTTAATAGAGGTTATTTCTCTTAATTATATATATATATACAAATGTAATAACTTACTGTGGTCAAGGCTGCGTGGCGCTCAATTATAAATAAACTAAAAAATACACATTGAGTACAGGACATCATCAACGAGTAAGAAATACGAAAACACACGAGAGAAAGTAGAGGACAAAATACCAAAAGAAGATAACTCGCTCATCAATTGCCGACTGATTATCACTACTCATTTCGTGCTTTTAACGACAATAGAGGAATACTTCATAAGACAGCCACATCAAGAATTTTTTGAAATATGAAATTTGTAGAGAGTTAGGGCTTCGAACGAACAAACAACAAGAATATACGTACAGCGTAAGCAATCGACTAAGACAAACATTAAGGGTGATTAGGCCAAGCCAAATTGCAACAGGTAACGCCTGGGAGAAATTTTGAAAGGATACAGAATAAGTAGAAGAGAAGAAAATAGTAAAAGAGAAAAACGTGTCGAAAGGTGAAAGAAGAGGGAAATGACGTCCTACTAGGTGGACGTCGCATCCAAAAAAGTCAGGCGAGAAAGGCCTAAAATCACGAGTGATTAACAAGCAGAATTGAAGGGGGACAAGAGAGAGAGAATGAGAGCAAGAAACGAAGGGCTGAGGAGAAGGGATAAGGAACCAAAGATAATAAGGAGTGAAAGAAAGTCAAAGAGAGAGAGGGGGAGAAAAAATATGAGAAAGACAGAAAACATAGTGTGGAGTCACAGAAATCTATATATATAAAACTGTAGTTGTGTGAGTGTCTGTCCCCTTCGATTTAGATTCCTAACTACTCCCACATTTTGCGGTGCAGTTTAACCAAATTCGGGTATCTTATAGTCGTGATTCATATCGAGCCCGTCTGTGTATTAGCGCGCGTCTACGATGAGTCTACGATTTTAAAAATAATTTAACATCATTTTTTATTCCATTTTAATGCATAATTTTTCGTGTGTCGATGGCGGCGGAGTTGGCGTCCACGCTCAAACACCTGCACCTGTGTTTGCTTCTCCCCCTTCTTCCCTCCCTCGTGAAGCTGTGGGGAAGGGAGTGTAAGGAAATCAACGTCGTAAAGCGTTGTCAACGAGACCAGCGTTCTTTTAGAACAACGACTTCATGGCTTGAAGACACCAAAACAGAAATGGCTAAGAAAGCCCGAATTGGCATCTATAAGGGAAGTAACTCTCTAAAAATGCTTATATAGTTATTTCCCTTACAAACCCGAGCAACGCCGGGCGATACTGCTAGTTGTATATAAATATAAGAACTTACTGTGCAGTCGTTGGGGATATCCTGTACTTAATGTGTTTTTTTTATTTATTTATAATTGAACGCCACGCAGCCTTGTCAACAGTAAGTTCTTGCATTTATATACAACTAGCAGTATCGCCCGGCGTTGCTCGGGTTTGTAAGGGAAATAACTATATAAGCATTTTTAGAGAGTTACTTCCCTTATAGATGCCAATTTGGGCTTTCTTAGCCATTTCTGTTTTGGTGTCTTCAAGCCATGAAGTCGTTGTTCTAAAAGAACGCTGGTCTCCTTGACAACGCATTACGACGTTGATTTCTTTACACTCCCTTCCCCACAGCTTCACGGGGGAGGGAAGGGGGAGAAGCAAACAGGTGCAGCTGTGAGCGTGGACGCCAACTCCGCCGCCATCGACACACGAAAAGTTATGCATTAAAATGGAATAAAAAATGATGTTAAATTATTTTTAAAATTGTAGACTCATCGTTGACGCGCGCTAATAGCCAGACGGGCTCGATATGAATCACGACTATAAGATACCCGAATTTGGTTAAACTGCACCGCAAAATGTGGGAGTAGTTAGGAATCTAAATCGAAGGGGACAGACACTCACACAACTAGAGTTTTATATATATAGATTTCTGAGACTCCACACCCTGTTTTCTTTCTTTCTCTCTATCCTTCTATAAGCCTCTATATTTTCCTTTTCTCCTCCTCCCTCTTTGTCTTTCTCTTCCACTTATTCTATATTCTTTTAAAATTTCTCCAAGGCGTTACCCGTTACAATTTGGCTTGGCCTAACGGCCCTTAATGTTTGTCTTGGTCGGTTGTTTACTCTGTACGTCCACACTTGTTTGCTCGTTCGAAGCCCTAACTCTCCACAAATTTTATATTTTAAACATTTCTGGTTGCTGCTGTCTTATGAAGTATTCCTATCTTGTCGTTAAAAGCACGAAATGGGTAGTAATGAATAGTCGACAACTGATGAGCGAGTTATCTTTTTTTTAGTATTTTGCCCTGTACTTTTACACTCGTGTGTTGACATATTTTTCACTCGTTGGCGATGTCCTGTACTTAATGTGTATACACATGCACACACATATTTTTTCTGCGTTTATGGATCACACATTGAAGGGAACAGAATTATGGGATTTATATTTACAGCCATTATGGAATACCTATTTCTTTATTACCCACAAGGGGCTAAACACAGAGGGAACAAACAAGGACAGACATAGGTATTAAGTCGATTACATCGACCCCAGTGCGTAACTGGTACTTAATTTATCGACCCCGAAACGATGAAAGGTAAAGTCGACCTCGGCGGAATTTGAACTCACAACGTAACGACAGACGAAATACCGCTAAGCATTTCGCCCGGCGCGCTAACGATTCTGCCAGCTCGCCGCCTTTATGGAATACCGCAGACGATTTTACCACGGATATATATTATTCTTTCAAAAAATAATTTTAGAACAAGATTGTACCAACGCATATCTATACCAGTAACTTTTTTTTTAAATATACTTAAACAACATCTTTTTCATATATTTTTCATATATTTTTAAACAGCATTCAATTGACTACACAGAAATTCATCCTCTTTGTCTCTAACAAGTGGAATTATTACCTAATAATGATTATCAATTATAGATTTCATTTCGAAGGGTAATATATTCATGAAACGATCATAAGATATTTTAAACATCTAAACTTCTTAAATAATCACACTTTATATATTTATACATCTATTAATACAATATTATTTTTGACGTATATCTTCTGTGATGATTTTTGATGTAATTTTCCTGCTCTTATTTTATAATATAATATATAATCGCTCTTATCAAATGTCTAAATACCTTTAATATTTTAGACATTTCTCTACCAAGAGCACTTATCAGAAATTCAGTATATTGTATTCTCATTGAATATACCTCCATCCACTACAAACACACCGACTCACACTCATACCTCAACTTCTCCTCCTCCCACCCTAACCATACCAAGCTCTCCATCCCCTACTTCCAATTCCTCCGTCTTTGCAGGCTCTGCAGTGCCAACCATGACTTTGAGACTTAGTCTCAACTCATGGCTCGCCATTTCATCCTTCATGGACATCCCCTCACCACTATCCACACCGCCCTTGCCAGACACGTTTCGTGGACCGTGCATCTGCTCTCTCTCCCCACACCCTCCCCGCCGTTACCCACCACACATCACCATACCACACCACCACATCACACCACCCTGCACACACCAGCACTGACCACTTCCCAGCACCTACACCATCATCCACACACCAACACATGCACACACCCTCACGTCAAGGTCATCAGCCCCAATCCACACGCACACACGCTGACATACACACGCACGTGTACCTTCGTTTTGGGATCACCACTACTTTATCATCTCCCCCTTCGTCCTAGCCCTCCTGTCTGACCATCTCCATCCAGCCGCCGCCATGATTGACCGCTAGCCACTAAAGCTTTGTATTCTCTCTCTGTTTATTTTCTCGTGTTCCTGTCTGTTAAATAGCGTGAGCTCGAAACATAAAAGACTTTACATTATATATATAAGTGTAGGTGGCATACGAGTAGGTATATGTTTATAAAAAAGAAGTTTGAAAACGCCACTATATAAGATAAATTTTAATTTTCTTTGAGATTTTGCATGTTTCCGTTCTTCTTGAAAAAACGAACCTTATCAAAAATATTTTAAAAAGTTAAGTGTAATAAAAAAGTTCATAATTGTTTTTACTAGTCTCAACAGAGTCCACGTGGTACTGTGTTATGCGGGGGAGTATAATGGCTGTCTTGTGCGTTGACTAGATTCGTTGGCTGCCAACGAATCTAGTCAACGCACAAGACAACTGCCAACGAATCTAGTCAATGCACAAGACAACCATGATGCTCCCCACCACAACACAGCACCAAGTGGACTCTGTTGAGACTAGTAAAAACAATTATGAACTTTTTTATTATACTTAGCTTTTAAAAATATTTTTGATGAGGTTTGTTTTTTCAAGAAGAACCGAAACATGTAAAATCTCTAAGAAAATTAAAATTTATCTTATATAGTGGCGTTTTCAAACTTCTTTTATATATTTATATATATATATATATATATATATATATACATATCACCACCACCACCATGACCGACCAGGCTATCAGATGTTGCTACACATCGCTGGTCACAATGCGTTTCGCATTGTTTTAGCCTTCAAATGACGCCACCCCGCTGGCCAAGCGAGCAGGCCATATATATATATATATATATATATATATATATATATATATATATATATATAATATTACAAGAAACTGTTGCATTTAACAAGACTACTAAGTGAGTAAATATATATCGCCTTGAATTATTATATATTTGCCTGCCTGGGTGAAAATCACATGCTTTTCTCCCACTAAACTAGTTGAATAAAATAACCAGTATTTGAGAACAAAGTTCAGACAAATAACCAGTCATTGTATGGCTACTATAAGTGACATGTTCAAACCACAGATAAAAATCGTGAAACGATGGAAACTTTTCGTGAGAAGTTATCCTACTCTCATTTTTAGCACACACATGCGGAATACCTGGGCGTTTGAAACCAAAGTACATAATGTCTGAAAGGAAAAATTTACCGCAGTTACACTATTATTTGCTGTAGTTATGAGAATTAATAATCAATCATTCTTATTTTCATTTTAAACAAAACGCTTCAACTATATTTTACTCTATCCTACTTCTTCTAGAAAACGATGTAACACAATTTTAATGAAAGCATATAATCTAATCTAAAAGAAATTAATTGTGATATAATTAATTATCTATTACTTTGCGTTAGTGAGACACGTTATGCTGAAGCAATCTGCAGATAACGATAATTAAATATAGAGAAAAAATATGTATTTCCTTTAATTATATTTATTTAAATAAAAAAAATATGGCTTTCAAGGTTATTTTCTCCAACACTAGATGAATGAATGTGTGTATATGTGTGTATGTGTGTGTGTGTGTGTGTGTACCTAGAATCTTGATAATCCAAAGAGTTTTGTTATTTCCTAATTTAAATTTTCAGCTTACGAATGATAAGTAACACGCCCCTATAAATTCTTAACATTTTCTCTAAATCATTTCATCATTTTATCTTCATATATAAAACAGAGTTTGCTTTTACGTGTACGCATATGTTCATTATGGATTCGAAAACTGACTTGCCGATTTTAACGTAGGGGGTATGAAAAGGTTCAATAATCTTTCGGCTACCAAATAAAGTATGTTTTTTTGCGCAACTCTTAATTACAACAAAAATAACCTCACAAATGAGGTTGGGTTGCACAATTTTGAGGTTTTTAGCTAAAGGAGGCAACTCTACCTGAACAATATGCCTTAGAGCATAATGAGAAAATGTTTAAAATACATGGAGTTTAACCAGCGAATGAAACTGCGAAGATATACCGTCAACTTTATAAGTATTATTTAGTAGATAATCTTTTAATGTGAAGTATGTTTGTCTGTGTTTTCTCTGATATAGCAGATCCATTGCATAATTTTGGGGGTTTTGTTCCCTGAAATACTGTAAATCTGCGTCTTTCTTTTGATGAAAGAGTGTATTTTAGGAGAGATTTGATTGCTATTTGTAGTATGTGTGTGTGTGTGTGAGTGTGTATGTGTTTGCGTGTTTTGCGGTGGAAAAATTATTTTTCTCAGAATATTTTGCACAATAATTTTTTAAGAAATCTGGACATCTTTCTTACTGCTAGCCATTCATCTTCAAATTACAATTTTTAATTGTTGGAAATCAAGTAGACTGAGATGTACATATAGTGTCATTGTATAGAATGGACAAAGTTTTGAACTTATTATCTTGTGGTTATAAGCTCTATTTTACTGGGTTTAGTTTTTCGACTGTCGTCATGATGGGGTATCACCTTCAAAAATTTAATTGATCATACTGACCTCAGTACGTATTTCAATCTGGTATTTATTTTATAGATCTCTGCTTCATGAACTGCTAGCTTTGAGACATAGTGGCGCATAATACTCAATTTGACAACAAATGAAAACACACACACACGCACATTAGGTGCAAGAATGACTGTGTAGTTGAGAAGATACAATGAGGCTGTAGGTCATAACACCCGGGCAACGCCGGGGTGCATTGCTAGTCTATTATAAACTACATTTAATATTGAATTTTGAGTCAGACAAGTCAATGTCGTATATAGTGTAAGCATGTGATGTAATCTTTTATACACCGTCACGAGCTTCTCAAATCCTGTTGCATTTCAAATGAACTGTTTGGTCTTTCCGAGTCGTCTCGGTGCATAAGTCGACCTATTATTTTTGGTTGTAAACTTTGGTTTGAAAAAATGTGTTTTGTATATCAGATAATACGATAAATGAAACTCTTGTAATCAAATAAATCCCAAAAAGAAAAACTAAAACTACGTACACACGATTTTGTACATACTTTGTACCGTATGATTACTCTCCCGTGATATAATAGGTAATAAAATATTTTGTAATATACGCTCCTTTAGATTGATAGTTTACAATGTAAACGTTTACAAATGATTTTGCTTGGAGAGAAATGTTTCTCTCTAAACAAAATTTATACACTTTTATTTATTCGTACGTTATTATAAATGCGTCCTTTTCTTATATGCTTTATACCAAGAACATCATTTGAAGCAATTACACTTTAATAGTTCCATTTCATTTTTCTAATTATTTATTTAGATCCCCAGAGAAATATATCTGAGTAACAGCTACTGTTCATTTTCGATCTCCTTAGTTTAGTTTATTTGGTATCTTGTCCTCATATAATATATTATATTTTAAAATAAAATATAATAATATATCATTTTAAAATATAAATATTGTATTAATTCCGTTGATCAGAACATTAAGTTACTGCCCCTTATACAACAATATATCGAGAAATGTTCTTCATGGTTAATAGCCGCAACTTAAATTTATACGTTATTCATATCCCACGAGCATAAATTCAGAATTTGTCTAGTTTAGTATTCATTCTCTACAATTTTATGATACGCTATATTACAGCTTAATATATTATTGTACCTGAAAGAATTTGTAACGAATTAGGAAAACTCTGCTGTTAAAATCTTAGAAAATACATTACATCTTAGGTAAATTAATTCCCATTTATATCACCAAAAGGAAATTTAACCTAACTTGTGATCACGACAAATATATAAGCCCACTGATCACGACAAATATATAAACCCACTGTGGCAAATATGCAAACCATTTCAACCTTTAGACAGCTCTTACAAGTGTTTTACGTAAGTTCATCAATGTTATCCAAACGGGACATCGTGACACAAGGTTCGATATAGAATTTTAAATAGTCCGCTCACGTGCTAACAATATTCGGATAATAATGATAAACATTAATGAAGTTGATAAATACAGTGAGCCGATGTTGACATCTACTTTGCTCCAACCATAAAAGATAGTGTTACTCCTCGGTTTCGAATTGCCTTCGCGATTCTGCAACTTCTACCTGATAGTATCGTACTGTTCATTAAATTGCTCTGTGGATTAGCATGATCTAGTAGCGTTGGCAGCCTAAGAGATGTTGGCGACTGAATAGAAGAAATAGCTTTTTTGTAGAAATCGTTGATATCGACGTGTTAGTAACATTACTACAGAAGATCGTATGATCAAATGGTACTTGTACAAGAATTGAAAAAAGAGCTGGGACATTCATGACAGTGTAGTAATTCCAATCCTAACTGTTCGGTCAGGCATCAGGAGTGAACCACCACAGTTTCACGTGATTGATCTATAATTGACCAATCGGTATGAAGCTGTAGCGTGATATGGTTTCTCTGATGTCTTAGAATTTATCTTCTTGTCGCCCATGTATACCGATTAGCACCTAATTCCCTAGGCAGACGACCTCTGGCATTCGAGCAGACAGCTTCAGATTTTGCGCAGACGATTTCGGGTTCTCGTACTGTCCGATTCTGAGCATGCACTATAAATAGCTTCTACGGACACGGCATGGTGGTTCCCTCTCCTCCCAGTCGACAATTATTGATATTTTTCATTGTATATACCGACACCAAATATCATATCCGTCAATAAATATTATTGTTAAAGGTATGTGAGATTGCTTCAGCTATTATTCACGCCGCCAACGACATTCCGTCGTCCATGGTGACTCGGACGTTTAAAAGATATCATCATAGGCGCAGGAGTGGCTGTGTGGTAAGTAGCTTGCTTACCAACCACATGGTTCCGGGTTCAGTCCCACTGCGTGCCACCTTGGGCAAGTGTCTTCTTCTATAGCCTCGGGCCCACCAAAGCCTTGTGAGTGGATTTGGTAGACGGAAACTGAAAGAAGCCTGTCGTATATATGTATATATATGTGTATGTGTGTGTTTGTGTGTCTGTGTTTGTCCCCCCCCCCAACATCGCTTGACAACCGATGGTGGTGTGTTTACGTCCACGTAACTTAGCGGTTCGGCAAAACAGACCGATAGAATAAGTACTAGGCTTACAAAGAATAAGTGCTGGGGTTAATTTCCTCAACTAAAGGCGGTGCTCCAGCATGGCCGCAGTCAAATGACTGAAACAAGTAAAAGAGTAAAAGAGAGTATTATCCAGCTCGACACGAGCGACCTAGCAATTCCTCGACAACATTAATATGATTAACAATTGTGCATGGGGAATTTTTAAAGTTATTTGTTCAGCAAAAGATAACTCGTTTTTTTTTTTACACAGGTTTAATCTAAGCCGGGTTCCTTTTCGCATGGGTTATCCCCACAACTCTGTAAAATGCGTTGCTGCTACTTATTGTCACCCAAATTCCTTCACTAGCGATAACTTATATGTCCGAAATATATTTTGATGAATTTAAAGGGCGTTTTAGGAAATATTGAAATCTTCCAAATGATAGAGTATAACATTTTAATGCAGAATTGGTTTTAATAGTGTTTTTCTTTCTTTAACGCTAATAGATTTAAACTGGCTCTGTAAGCAGGACTTAAATGTTTTAGCAGCCAAGGCGTTTTAATTAGTTCTTTTTGCTAAATGAAGTTTGGTACGATGCTCATACCACTGTCATTGGAACGCCAAATGAAGAGATGGAAACAAGACATTTCTTTGTTCTCTTGGCTCCTACTGAAACATGAAAACATTTTATTTCATCTAGTGTGAGTTTGCTATAACCAACACATTTTCATCATTATGAATGTTTCACAATGGTATATGTTGGTGCTTTCGTCTGTCTTCACGTTCTGAGTTCAAATTCCGCCGAGGTCGACTTTGCCTTTCATCCTTTCGGGGTCGATAAATTAAGTACCAGTTATGCACTGGGGTCGATGTAATTGACTTAATACCTATGTCTGTCCTTGTTTGTCCCCTCTATGTTTAGCCCCTTGTGGGTAATAAAGAAATAGGATTATGTTGGTACTTATTTGGTGTAAGCAGGACTGCATGTAAAATCATAATGAACAGACATAAACATTACTATTTTACAGTACGATTTATTGAACTAGATAACAATTGAAAATATATACTACTATTAACTGCCAGTAGAGAATTTAGAGGTTGGAACAGAGCATAGTAATGGCTAATTAAGTTCGAAATAGCGGGAAGGGCTAGTTTGCAAATATGAAGAATTCCTTTTCATCTCTAGCTGGATTCTGCTAAAGAAAACTTGGAGTTGCCGGGCGAAAAGTGAGGTGTTTGTTTTCTGCTGAGTCTGTCATATCACAGCGATTGTTCTGGCTTTCAAGGCAAGAGGCGAAGAATTTGTTCTCTAAGAGTTCTCTCAAATCTCTCCCGTTTGTTCTTGGCGTGTAACTATTTATAATTAGAGAAAAGCAAATGACTCTCAAGGGCACTTGAGATGACGTTCAGGATATGACTGCAAGCTAACTGGTCGAAAAGTGTGAAATATGCGTGTGACCAACTGTCATTGACTTGGTATCTGAGATATGTTAGGCGGCGAGCTGGCAGAAACGTTAGCGCGCCGGGCGAACTGTTTAGCAGCATTTCGTCTGCTGCTCCGTTCTGAGTTCAAATTCCGCCGAGGTCGACTTTGCCTTTCATCCTTTCGGGGTCGATAAATTAAGTACCAGTTACGCACTGGGGTCGATATAATCCACTTAATCCGTTTGTCTGCGCTTGTTTGTCCTCTCTGTTTTAGCCCCTTGTGGGTAGTAAAGAAATAGGTGTCTAAAATATGTTAGGTTTGATTCTCGCTCTCACAACAAATATACATCTTGTCTTCATGTAAAATTTCAAAACAACAGAGAGTGCCTTTGCATTATGTTTTCGCATACGTTTCATTTAACTGGACAAATTCTATTAATATTAAGCCACTAAGACTACCTAGATTAAGCCAGCATTGGACTTGTCACGAAAACTGTTATTGTTGGTTTACTGGGTGCCTGTAAATGATGAACAACTATCGTGAACAATTATTCTTTTATCCTTTTACTTGTTTCAGGCATTTGATTGCAGCCATGCTGGAGCACTGCCTTTTAGTCGAACAGATCAACCCCCTTATTCTTTGTATTTATTCTATCGGCCCTTTTTGCCGAATCGCTAAGTTATGGGGGCGTAAACACACCAACATCGGTTGTCAAGCGATGATCGGGGAACAAACACAGACACACAAATATATACGTGTATATATATATATATATTATATATATATATATATATAATATATATATATATATATATATATATATAGTTAGTTAGTTAATCCAAACAAGAAAGCACAAAAAAAACACAACAACGCGAGGACGTGGAACAAATATAGTATTATTGGACGCTCAGGAAAGAAGGAAAGAAGGAGGGTTTAACGTTTCGAGCGGAGCTCTTCGTCGGAAACATAGGAGAAGGAAAGATCCAGAGAAGGGAGACAGAGGAATAAAAATCGCCAACGGTACACACGCGGTCACATTTTGAATGAATATATATATATATATATATATATATATATATATATATATATATATATATATATATATATACACGAAGGGTTTCTTTCAGTTTCCGACTACCAAATCTACTCACAGGGCTTTAGTCGACCCGAAGCTACAGTTGAGCTACAGTAGAAGATACTTGCTTAAGGTGTCACGAAGTGGGACTGAACCCGGAACCATGTGGTTGGGAAGCAAGCTTTTCACCACACAGTCACGCCTGCGCTTAAACAGAAGATTTATTAACAGAAGAATTTTTCATGTTGGTCTTTGAATCAGAATACAGACAACGATTTATACACATGGAAAAAGGTAAATTCTACAGCTACGACAAAATAGCTGGTTAGTATAGATTCATGGCTACGCTGCCACCGTTGGAGAAATATGCTCAATTCATGACGGCCAGTCTGTGGCTGCTGACTACTCGGTTGAAAAAGTTTTTAAAACAACTGTTGACATGCGCAGGAGTGGCTGTGTGGTAAGTAGCTTGCTAACCAACCACATGGTTCCGGGTTCAGTCCCACTGCGTGGCACCTTGGGCAAGTGTCTTCTACTATAGCCCCGGGCCGACCAATGCCTTGTGAGTGGATTTGGTAGACGGAAACTGAAAGAAGCCTGTCGTATATATGTATATATATATATATATATATGTATGTATGTGTGTGTGTGTGTTTGTGTGTCTGTGTTTGTCCCCCTAGCATTGCTTGACAACCGATGCTGGTGTGTTTACGTCCCCGTCACTTAGCGGTTCGGCAAAAGAGACTGATAGAATAAGTACTGGGCTTACAAAGAATAAGTCCCGGGGTCGAGTTGCTCGACTAAAGGCGGTGCTCCAGTACGGCCGCAGTCAAATGACTGAAACAAGTAAAAGAGTAAAAGAGTATACGATTCCTGCTCGGCTGAATATAAAGGTGAGAATGTGGTTAGCACAGCGATGGTCTCCAACATTCAGAAGTTTAACGCCAAAAAATCGTCTTATTCATAAGCCTTGTTAGAAGGGTTCTAGAAGATTCTAGAATGTTGCATCACATGATAGCTTGATACTGATTGGTCAGTTAATCAGGTGATCATATGAAATGGTTTAAGTCAAAGCCATCAGTTTTATTCGGCTATTTCAGCAACTTGGTTTCGGATCTGCTACAGGCTCTTTTGCCATAAGGAAATTTAGTGAAACCAATACTCTTGCTTTGAACATCAGCAAAGATTCCGACCGTGTCAAGCATACGATTCTGGAATCAATAATTCCAACCTACGATCTCCGTCGATCTTTCAGATCGCGCCATCGCAGCGTGTGTTCGGGAATCTCTTTTTGAACCACTTTTAATCAAATCTGGTGTGATTCAAGCTTCACTTTTGCCGTCACACTCTTCCCTTTTATACTTCAACTAGCAGTATCGCCCGGCGTTGCTCGGGTTTGTAAGGGAAATAACTATATAAGCATTTTTAGAGAGTTACTTCCCTTATATAAACCAAGCAAAAAATGAGAAAAAATGATGGTAACTTTTTTTTTAAATCGTAGACTCATCGTAGACGCGCGCTAATACCCAGAAGGGCTCGATGTGAATCACGACTAAAAGATATCCGCTTTTGGTTAAACTGCACCGCAAAATGTGGGAGTAGTTAGGAATCTAAATCGGAGGAGACAGACTCTCACACAACTTCAGTTTTATATATATAAAGATAACCTACTTGCCATCACTGCTTACAACACCAACTCTTATGCAGATAATATGACGTTCCATTCTTCTCCAAACTTCATCAACTACGCATCATCTACACACACACCATGACACTATCACACGGATTTTGTACTCACTTCACGAGCAGATACCTCGAATGCATGTTCCTTTTGTCGATCTTATCTCTTTGAACAGCAAAAACTCAAGTACTACAAATATACAGCAACTCCTTAAATATGAGCAACACTCAACCAGAGCCATCAGAGTCACTTTAAATGTAAGGCTTCACTATTGCGCTGAGAATCCTTCTTGGTGAGAGCAGATGCTTGATATATCTAGAAGTACATCATAAAGAATGACGCTTCTTTTCAGAGCCAGAAAATACTTCAGTCACTAACAACTGTTGATATTTTATAAATCTCAAGTGTAGCCAACGATTGAATATTGCACGACATCTGGGACAGTGCAGTGGCTATATACACAGACATTCTACACTGCATTCAAAGAAAACCTCCTTAACTGAGAGGCATTAAAAATTCCTTACTTTTTCCAGTGTTTGTTGTACGATTTACACCAATCGTTTTCTGAAAGGTGATTTCATTAAGCAAGGATAATGGATACATATATAAATTGATATTGTTTTATGACGTCAACTCACTGAGCATTAACAAAAAATCTATTCGTCATTATCTGTGTTAGAATGTAAAAAAAAAAATTAAATTAAACTGATATGAACCACATTTTAGTTTTCTAAGCGCATGAACATATCTTATAGTTTTATCAGGCATGTGTATGATTTTGAAGTCTTATTCGGATAATATGACGGCCCACTTAACAATCCAATAAGAGGTTTGCTTGGAAACATCAATATTCTTTGGAAAAACGAATTCCAATAGCCTTTATTCAGCCTCAATAGTGAAAGATTTCCTTAATAATTTCTCCAAACTTTCAATACAACATACTACTGCATACTTTCCGCTTTCTGTTCTTCGTTCGGTTTTTGAGTTCTGTTAATTGAATGACTAGCTATGCTATAGGCTTTTCCTTTTGAGACATTATTTCTGATACTACAAATCCAGAGGCACTAACAGTAAAAAATCATTTTATATGCAGTAGAGAATGTTGCCAAGACAGAGTATTGTGTAAAAAGTTCATCTGTGTTCTTAAAGTCCTGTTTTTAATGCATGCAAGAAGTCACTGAAATATGTCTGCAAATTTATGGACGAATCTGAGATAATGGTGTATCAACCCCAAATATTTTTCAATTTCTTCTTTTGATTTAAAAATAATAATGTGTAGGAATTTGTCTGTTATAATATATGATAGTTTGATCCCATCCTTTGAAATATTCATTCCTTAGAAATCTATGCAAAATACAGAATAAATGCATTTATTTGGGTTAATCGATACATTGGCACCTTTCAATCTAGCAATTTTTCTTGATTCTTCAATTTATTCTGGGTTGCTGCCATGACGAGAACGTTATCCTGACAGATAATTTATACAATTCCTTTCAATATAGACTCCATAAAATGTTGGAAAATGGAGCTGTTATTCTCATGACCCATTAACTAAGGAAAAAACCACTGCTTGCATTTATTAAAAAGAATCTCATAGAACCCTCATTCAAAGCAATCTGCCACTATGCTATCTTTAGATCAATTGAATATTTGATCCTTGCACACCAGTGGACTTTGTATTAAGATGAAGCGGACAGATAAATGCTAAAAGGTTTGAATCATATCATCTGAATGTACTTTGTAATTAGTCCATATTCTTAATTAGTCATCTATCTTTTTTCACCTAGACAATTGGTAATATATTGTCGATATTTTTACATGGACATGGAGTTAAAATTCCCATTACCTTGAGATTAGGAAGTTCATTTTAGGTCATTTTAAGGAGTACAGGAACTTGGCATACGGAGAAAATATGAAAATTTAACCTTTCCCAATACTTGGAATAGAGGAACATTCTGCATTATTACCTAATTGCATTTGAACTTAATGTCTGTCCAATTTATAATTAAATGTAAGTCGTGCAATGTAAATCATTATTTGTAGTAAAATTAACATTGAAACTGACTTTCTCCTTATCAGACCATTTAGGAGTCATATCATTAACATTGATGTTATGGACAAATCTAATAAAATCCAATGATTTTGACCTGCAGAATTTACTGAAATAGGCCAATTCACTACAGTTAATGCCTTTCTTTTCATATGTTGCAGAACAGAACATAGAAGTATATATGATAATTGCTGTAATTTTTAATCTGGTTTCACTCAGTCATTCACTTATTACTCTTCTCACTTACCTCAATAAGAGTCTGTGCAAGTAACATACTCTTTACTCTTTACTCTTTTACTTGTTTCAGTCATTTGACTGTGGCCATGCTGGAGCACCGCCTTTAGTCGAGCAAATCGACCCCGGGACTTATTCTTTGTAAGCCTAGTACTTATTCTATTGTTCTCTTTTTGCCGAACCGCTAAGTGACGGGGACGTAAGCACACCAGCATCGGTTGTCAAGCGATGTTGGGGAGACAAACACAGACACACACACACACACACACACACATATATATACATATATATATACATATATACGACAGGCTTCTTTCAGTTTCCGTCTACCAAATCCACTCACAAGGCATTGGTCAGCCCGGGGCTATAGCAGAAGAGACTTGCCCAAGATGCCGCGCAGTGGGACTGAACCCGAAACAATGTGGCTGGTTAGCAAGCTACTTACCACACAGCCACTCCTGCGCTTAATATTTTTATATTAGAACATGTCTGTACAACTGATTCAAGAATATATATTCAATCTGATTGCACCCCCGAAACAAGGTTCAGCAAGTCTGAGGTGGATGATTTAGGTAAAACATTTTGGCATTATTATTTTTGTTTCAGTATTATTAATTTAATAAAACAAAAAAAGGTTATATGAGTTCTGCTTCTGTATCATTGCCCCTTCATTTTTATTAGTTTGGCTGGAAAATAGAAACTGCAAATGCCATTCACAGACTTTAACATTAGGGAGATTGATGCATTTGGAAGCACTCTGTCGGTTACGACGACGAGGGTTCTGGTTGATCCGAATCAATGGAACAGCCTGCTTGTGAAATTAACGTGTAAGTGGCTGAGCACTCCACAGACACGTGTACCCTTAACGTAGTTCTCGGGGATATTCAGCGTGACACAGAGAGTGACAAGGCCGGCCCTGTGAAATACAGGTACAACAGAAACAGGAAGTAAGAGTGAGAGAAAGTTGTGGTGAAAGTACAGCAGGGATCACCACCATCCCCTGCCGGAGCCTCGTGGAGCTTTAGGTGTTTTCGCTCAATAAACACTCACAACGCCCGGTCTGGGAATCGAAACCGCGATCCTATGACCGTGAGTCCGCTGCCCTAACCACTGGGCCCTTGCACCTCCACGATTGATGCATTTACAATTTATGCCACTGAAATTCAACAGCTGCAGAAAGACATGTGCCAGGAGAGAATTCAAAATCATCGACTTTCAGGATCCATATTAACCATCCACAATGTTTAGTGTGGGTCTTGGAGAAGTTTAGATAAGAAAAGAGTTTCAAAGTCTGGGAACAGCATTTGCACAGCCATTTCCCAGACCAACCTAATAAAATAGAGATGAGAATGAATTTTCTGGTGAAAAAATAATATTGGAATGACTCCCAGAGGACGATGCTTTTATAATCACCAATTAAGGGCTGAGTAGATACAATATGGGTGCAGGAGGTGATGAAGGAATAAAAATTAGTATAATTTGCATTAAAACTAGGTATTGTTGGAAGTGACAGTATGTCATTAATATACAGGAAGAAGGTGGTGGGGTGTGCAAAACTGAACATTGAGTCACACAGTAGTTGACAAAAGGTGTGTCAAAGAAAGTACTACCTGTACAAACCTCAATAGTATCACCTGGGAGGAAACTTCTAATATAAGAGTTGGAAGAAGCCTATGTATGTGCAGTTG
>NC_043004.1:94731305-94743805 GCF_006345805.1 Octopus sinensis
TCATCATAGCCATTATAATCACCATCATCAACATCATCATCATCATCATTACCATCTTTATCATCATCAATAACAAGAATATCGATACTATCCATTTCCTCTAAAAATCATCCATGACTACAGATCAATAAAGCTATTCTGTAGTTGTCTGAGCAGCTTCAAGTATTGTAATCAAATCTCTGTCAATGTATTTTACAACCATTTCTAAAATATGGGCCACAGATTCAGCAAGGGCTCCAAACTAAGGACAACATAGACTTCAATGAAACCAATCTTTGGGAAATTTATCACTGGACACCCAGACTTACAAATTATCGGAGGCACGTCCATGTCGGTGGCACGTAAAAAGCACCATCCGAATCGTGGCCGAAGCCACTGCCGCCTCGACTGGCTTCTGTGCAGGTGGCACGTAAAATGCACCAATCCGACCGTGGCCGATGCCAGCCTCGACTGGCTCCAGTGCAGGTGGCACGTAAAAAGCACCCACTACACTCACGGAGTGGTTGGCGTTAGGAAGGGCATCCAGCTGTAGAAACATTACCAGATAAGACCGGAGCCTGGTGCAGCCTTCTGGCTTCCCAGATCCTCGGTCGAACCGTCCAACCCATGCTAGCATGGAGAACGGACGTTAACCGATGATGATGATTATGGCCATACTGTGAAGTACAGAATCTAAACAACAGCAACAGAAATAGCAATGAAGGTGCTAAAGAAGGAACATCTATGTAGTCACTTTACCAGCTAGAAACAGTAGCTATAATCTTCCTTAAGTCACACCCTACCATCTTGGAAATGGAAGGACCCATTGGATACTATAGTCCTAGATATAGAATATCTGAAATAAAAGATAGAGTGGTCAAAAGTGGTATATATGTCGATTCAGTTCAGTATGATCTAAGCAAAACAAAACAAATATGACATGAAAATGCAACATCTCACTCAATATTTATGCATTAAATAATCTACCTCTCACTCAAAGCTGAATACCTTTGTTGAAGCAGCAGATTCCTAAAAGTTTTCCACTCTCTTCCTACCTCTGTTAATATACATATGAAACACTCCTACTACTGATGAAAATCACCTAGTAGAAATCGGGAGACTACTTAACAACTGAAGTACTTTATTTCAGGGATGATTTTCTAACTAATACATTACATCTCTTCCATAAGAATTTCTTTTCTGTTAACCTGTTTATGATTCTACTGCATCTGCAAGACAACCAAAGTTTACATAGATTAAACACAATAGAATTCCAACCTGCACCATTTTTGCAAACTGCGTCTACCTTTTTCCCAGATGGCAGTAGAGTTCTGCATTCCTTCATGTCTGTTCTCTTTGTTAGGTTTACCTTTCGACCTCTTGAATCAAAGCATTGCATCAAAGTTGGAACTCTTTCCTCCCATTCTTTGATTGATTCAGCACACAATTGTCACCCCATGGTGACAGCAGTTTTGAATTCTTTTATTATAAGGAGGGGAATTATAATAAACAAGAGGCTGAAAGAACTGAGCCCTTAGTTCTTAGGGTCCTCTTCACTGGAGATGACTCTTTCATATATTACACTAGCAGTATCACCCGGCGTTGCTCGGGTTTGTAAGGGAAATAACTATAAAGCATTTTTAGAGAGTTATAGCCAAAAAATAGCAAAAAAATGCATTAAAAATGGAAAAAAAATTATGGTAAATTTTTTTTTAAATCGTTGACTCATCGTAGACATTTTTAGAGAGTTACTTCCCTTATATAATAGCGAAAAAATGCATTAAAATGGAAAAAAATGATGGTAAATTTTTTTTTAAATCGTAGACTCATCGTAGACGTGCGCTAATACCCAGAAGGGCTTGATATGAATCACGACTATAAGATACCCAGTTTTGGTTAAACTGCACTGCAAAATGTGGGAGTAGTTAGGAATCTAAATCGGAGGAGACAGACACACAACCTTACTTTTATATATAAAGATTTCACTAAGTGAATTTCTGCTTGGCTTGTAATCTTTAACATTCCAGCAACCACTTCAAATGGTCCAGCTGCTTTCTTTTTCATGTCCATGATAACCCTATTTGACCATACAACAGTCATACTCACCTACTGCGTGGTCCATCTTGGATTAGCCCCCTCCCCTCTCTACCACGACACTCTCCCCATTCTATAAACTTTCATTGTAACATTTCCATATGCCTTCTTGTTCTCAGTGAAGCTATGTAGCTACATGCATCATTCTCCATTCTGCATTTCACCAATGATTTTGATGTTCTAACTCATGCTGATATACACCTTTGCAAACTAGGAATACTTCACACAACTATTCATGTCATTGAAGACACATACACACTTCAACCAGCACTTAATAAATATCACACACACCCAAACACACATACTTATATGTGTATGAATGTGTATGAATGCGTGTGTGTGTGTGTAGTATTAATAATGATAAGGAGAACAGATATTTTTCACATCCATAATTTTATTTATCAGTTAGGATGCTGCAAATAACTAAAAGTAAAATTATGGGTAAGAAAAAAAATCATTGTTCTCCTTATCATTATTACTTACTCTACGGAAATTATGTGGTCCTGAATAGGACACTCAGATTTACCAAGCAAGAGAAGTTACCTGAGGCTAGTAACTTATTGTTAACTCTGGTATCACAAAAAGACTGTTGTGGTTAACCAGCATCTGAAACCAAATTAAGAGGAAATACAGTAGCTACCAGGATAATATATCATTTTTGGATATAATATATATATATATGTTGTTTTTTTTTTCTTTATTGCCCACAAGAGGGGACAAACAAGGACAGACAAAGGGATTAAGTCGATTTACATCGACCCCAGTGCATAACTGGTACTTTATTTACCGACCCCGAAAGGATGAAAGGCAAAGTTGACCTCAGCGGAATTTGAACTCAGAACGTAACGGCAGACGAAATACGGCTACGCATTTCGCCCGGCGTGCTAACGTTTCTGCCAGCTCGCCGCATATATATATATATATATGCTTACACACACACACACACACACATATAATTATATATATATAGTAGCTGTTTAAAATTATATGAAGCCTTTTAAAACAGTGTCACTGTGACTTCAGAGTTTCACCAAAGTAGGCTCCTCAGGAGGTATTAAAATAAAGGAGATTGTTATACAAAGGTGAGTCAAAAAGTAATGCCATTTTGTTTAGGACAGGTATAATTACCAGCACAGGAACATGCATCATACATCAAAATGAAGCTGGTCCTCTGTGGATCACATCCCTACTTCCCAACATAGCCACCATTTCTCTCAATAGCAATGTTGCACCTTTGAATGAGAGCATGTATCCCTGACCCGTAAAATTCTGTTGACTGTTCTTTGAGCCACTCTTTCACTACAGTTTTCACTTCCTTGTCACTGGAATAATGCTTGCCTCTCAAACCCTCTTTCGTGGCGCCGAAGAGATGATAGTCTGAAGGCGTTAAATCTGGTGAGTGAGGAGGTAGTGAAGAAGTGGCTCAAAGAACAGTCAACAGAATTTTACGGAACAGGGATACATGCTCTCATTCGGAAGTGAAAGATTGCTATTGAGAGAAACAGTGACTATGTTGAGAAGTAGGGATGTGATCCTCAGGGGATCAGCTTTAGATTGATGTATGTTTTGGTAATTATACCCGTCCTAAACAGAATAGCATTACTTTTTGACTCACCCTCGTACATAAAGTTAAGGTGTATGAGTAAGTGTGATAGATTACTTAAAAAGGTAGAGTGAATTAATTGAATAATATTATACTCAATTGCAAAGACTAGACTAAGGATATGTAACAAGACAGAGACAAGTATAGGAAATAGGCTGGATCAAACAGTATGTGTGTTAGTGGAGATGCGAAAGGTGTTGAAACACTTGTGATAATATGAGTTACACAAATGCTTACAATTGTAAAATACAGAATTAAAAGCTCAAGTCCCTCAATATCTAAATATTGTGGGAAATTCTAATTGCTATTGGTAATGGACACACATAAAAACTAATGAATAATAATTAGAACAAGTTATTGAATCAGCTTTTTTAGTATGGAGACAGAAGAACTTAACTGTATTTGCTTAATTTAATTTAATTTTAGTTACGTAGATAAACAAATAATAATAATTATTGTTGTTAGAGTGTATTATGATGGAAATTTAATGTACTTATAAAGGCTTTTATATAATTTTTTTGCTCTACTGTAGTATACCTGGTATCTATTTCAAATGAGAAAATTAATGGAAACAGAGAAGACTGTGTTACAATTAAGCCATTAAGTGTGTTTTATTACAAGAGCATTAGGATTTAAAATAACCAGGGATTACAAGCAAGAATTCCTAATTACGTTTGTATTGAGCAAGTTACTTAAAAGTTTTGGATGGAAAATTCTGAGGTTGGGATTAATTACAGAAACTGATTGGAAGATGTTTATATATTAATGAAGGAATTGGAAGGATATCTTAATGAAATAGAGAAGTCTGATTAATAGTTATTATGCAGTGAGCTTGGCTATGTAGTAAATGCATATATTTATTTCTAAAGACTACAATGGAAATGGGATATTGCTAAATTAGGCTAAAAATTAGATTTTCTTTTACAACCTACGCTTTGGGGAATAGTCATTCTACTAACTAGATAATGGAAAGATAATGGAAAAATACTCAGTTGCCATTAGTTTTAATGATAACTAGCAAAGCAGGATTTAGCTAACCATATCATATTACTAGAGCGTGGGTTAGAATTACTGAAAAGGAGATTTATATTGAAGAAATAACTATTAAATTTACAATAGTAAGAGAAAGTAAAATGCCCATTGGAAGCTAAGTAGAATTGGTAATAATAAGGGATCTGTGTTGACTAGATTTAAGAGCAGTTTTAGTAAGGTGAAAAAAGAAAAAAATCAAACAGAAAACACACTGGAAATACAACGAAATAAAAGTTGTATGCAGTGTCTCTTTGAACGTGCACACATACACACACGTACATACATAAATATATGTATATTTATATACATATATATATAAATCTTTGTATACATCATCATCATCATCATCATCATCATTTAGCGTCCGCTTTCCATGCTTGCATGTGTTGGACGGTTCAACTGGGGTCTGAGAAGCAAGAAGGCTGCACCAGGCCCAGTCTGATCTGGCAATGTTTCTAGGGCTGGATGCCCTTCCTAATGCCAGATGCCCTTCCTAACACCAGATGCCTTTCCTAATGCCATAAATGCATATACATACATGTGTGTGTGTGTGTGTGTGTGTGTGTGTGTGTGTGTGTGTGTGCATGTGTGTGTGTGCATGTGTGTGTGTGTGTCTATATATAGTTAAAATTTACAGAAAAATAAAAGATGAAGACAGGTGTATAAGCAACAAGCAGGTTTGACGCTTGGGAAAGTGAGAAAGTCTTTTACATTTCAAGCCTATGTTCTTCAACAGAGAGGAATAAGAGAAAATAAACAGAGAGACGATAAAAAAGTTTGTGGATTTAGTGGTCAAGCATGATGACTGGTTAGAAAAAAACGGTTTGACAGGAGAGGTAGAAATAAGGGGAGATAATAAAGTATTGGTGATCCCAAAATGAAGGTGCACGCATGTGTGTATGTGAGAATGTGTAAGTATGTCTGTGTGGATAGGGGCTAGTTACTTTCATGTATGTGGATGTGTGTATGTAAGTGTGTGTGTCTGTAATATGTGGGTGTGTGGATATTGCTGTGTGGGGTGGGTGCTGGGAAGTGGCCAATGCTTGTGTATGTGGAGTGGTGTGGGGTGGGGTGAGGTGTATGGGGGTGTGGGGTAGGAGGACAGGGATATGTGGATATAGGGGTGAGGTGGGGATGTGTGTGTGTGTATATATATATATATATATATATATATATATACGACAGGCTTCTTTCAGTCTCCATCTACCAAATCCACTCACAAGGCTTTGGTCGGCCCGAGGCTATAGTAGAAGACACTTGCCCAAGGTACCTTGCAATGGGACTGAACCCGGAACCAAGTGATTGGCAAGCAAGCTACTTATCACAAAGCCACACCTGCATGTTGAAACTATTTTTACATTTTTACTTCATAGTAGATTTTGGTGTTTGTCTGCAGTGGTTATATATGCTATTGTCTAAATTTTGTGTAATATCAAGTAAATTAACTATACTTAAGTTTGTGCCCAACATCACTATATGCACACTTTCAAGGTTATCAAATTTTGTGTGTAATGTATATACTATTTAGAGACCTAGAGTTACAAAAATCCATCTGAAATATTTCTATCCATCAGCTTATTAAAAAATGTCTAGTTTTCTTTTTCCTAAAAGTCTCAACAAATGAAAACAAAGATCTTGAATGCAAAATGAATTTGACTTCATCAGCTGTGCTCATGGTAATGATTTCAAAAGGTAAGTGCTTCTAAAATTTGAAGTTAATGAGAAAATACACTCAATTGTGTTAATTTATACAAGTACTTGTTGAAACTAGTAAACAATTTATTGACCAATGAAGTGTTGTTTTATATGGGTAGGCTCACTGCTGTTTAATGCTTTATAATGATTTTACTACTGACTTACATCTTGGGTGGGTTTAACTGTTTGATAGGAGAGGTTGTGAAAGAAGTTTTGATTGAGATTTTTAAGTGTAATTTGTGGTATGCAGAGTGATATGTGTTCAAATTTGTTGTCTTGGTCTAATCTGGTTACTTGACATTTGGCTTCTAGGTTTATCAAGATGACTGTTCTGTTTTGTACGTTTGTTCTGCTATTAGAAGAAAATATTTTTGACTCTGAACGTGTTGGTTGTGTACCAGTTTTATCATTTGGAATAAAGCACCAAAAATGTTTTGTTGAACCTTGAATGAAAGTTTTATATTGTTCTATATATCTGTACTGCAAAAGCATTTGCTATGATTATATACACATGTGTGTGTGTGTGTGTGTATATGTATCTGTGTGTGCATATGTATGTATATGTGTGTGTATGTATATATATATATGTATATACATGTATGTATACATATATGCATACACATATGTATGTATATGTACATCTATCTAACTACCTCTCTATATATATATTTACATATATATGCATATATATGTACATGTATGTATATATGTATATATATATATATATATGTACATCGGACAAACGGGACGCCGCTTGGCTGACCGGTTCGCGGAACACCTTCGTGACATCCACCTTGCGAACGACACACCGGTCTCACGCCATTTCCGCCTCCACGTCACTCCTTGCAACACCTATCTGTGTTCGGTTTGTCCTTACACAGAGGCCATCCGGATTCCCGTTTGCGCCGTGAACAGGAATTAATCTTCTCTCTTCGCTCTTATACGCCATTTGGTCTCAACTCTCCCCCCCTCCTCATCTAACCCCCCTCTCCCCCACCCCTACTTCTTCAGTCCTTCATCCTTTCACCCCTACTCTCCCCCTTCCCTTCTTCCCTCTTTCTCCCTCCCTCTTCCCCTTCCCTCTGCTCCCTCACTCCCTCTCTCCCCTTCTCCCCTTTCCTCCTTCTCCCCATCCTCTCTCTCTTCCCCCTTCTCCTCCCCTCTTCTTCCCCTCCCCTTCTCTCCCCCCTCCCCCTCTTCTCCTCACTACACCACACATGACTTTACACATCACATCACATATGATGTGCCATACTAATACACACACCAACTAATACATACTAATACGTACTAATACATACTAGTACATACTAATACTGACACCAACCCTATACATACACACGTCCAGACCCCGCATACGCACTTATACTCTCTCTCACACACACACACACACCTATACATACCAATACGTACTAATACATACTAATACATACTAATACATACCCAACCCCATACATACGCACGTCCAGACCAATCCTACGCACTAATACTCTCTCATACACACACACACAAACACACACCCTTATACATACTAATACATACACCAACCCTATACATACACACATCCAGACCCCTCCCACGCACTTTTAGCTGGTCCCTCAACCCATTTATCAACCCTATTATCTCCCCTTATTTCGCTCTCGCGTCTCATGTTTGATCTTTGACCTCTGGCCGAAATCAGATCGCCATGTTGATTCGTTAGCTACTGCACGCATTTTTTTTCTCTCCTCCTTCTTCTGTGTTTTTCTCTCTCTGTGTATCTTTCTGTTGAAGAGCGTAGGCTCGAAACGTTAAAGACTTGTTTTATTTATATTTCCTGAGCGCCATACTAATACAATTGTTCGTTTGTTTTCCACCTGCCTTCGTCTTTTGTTTATTTTCATAAAGCTTCCCGTTATATATATATATATATATATACATACATACACACACACACACACACAGGCATATATATATATATATATATATATATATAATATATATATATATATATATATATATATATATATATATATACTCTACAACCTACACCACGATTACACACATTTATTCTTACTTCCTGTCAATGACTATATATTTCCTATTCTCTCGGTCCCTTTCTGAAAATAAATGCTCGGGTTTTGTTTTTTGTTGTTTTTCTCCCCCGCCTTTTTTTTTGTACCTTCCATAGCAACTTTATTCCATTTATTTCTCCTCTCTTTCTTGCTTTAAACAAATTTATTTATACGATTAGGTCTAATCTTAGCTCCAACAGTGTGCCAGTACGTAATGTAACATCAAGTCAAAAATACATGCCAACAGTCAACCTCAATTCTGGCATCTCTACCTGATGCAGATTCCACTGTTTTTGTTTCTAGGTTTATTGAGTTGAATATGTTCATCTTTAATTTGTTATATGTGTGTTTTTTTGGGGGTTTTTTTTGTTGTGTGTTTGGGAGGTCTTTTTTATACAGATAGAAAAGGCTTTTTCGCATGTTTTATTTTTATTGTTCTCGTAGTAGTTTTAGTTTTGTTCAATAGTACGAAATATTTTTGGCGGTCTTTGAATATTTATATTGTTCTGTGATTTGAAAGTGAAAATACATTGTAATGTATGTGTATGTGTATGTGTGTGTGTGTACATATATATATATAGAGAGAGATAGATATAGATATATACATATATACACACACAAGTTATATATAAATCAAGGACTGAACAGAAAGAACACACACACACACATATATATATGTGTATGTATATATACACGTATGTATATATAAATGTATGTATAAGTTTATATATACATACGTGTATATATACATACATACACATATATATATATGTGTGTGTGTGTGTTCTTTCTGTTCAGTCCTTGATTTATATATAACTTGTGTGTGTATATATGTATATATCTATATCTATATCTCTCTCTATATATATATACACACACACACATACACATACACATACATTATGATGATGATGATGATGATATACATATATATACACACACACACACATATATATAAACACATACATATATATACAAATGTATGTATATGTTTATACACACACACACATATATAAACTAAACACATTAAATCATACGTTGATAAGTATATACAAATATACATGCATGACTGTAGTGCTATATGTATGCATAAGTGTCTGAATATAATTGTTCCACTCTGTGTTCTTGTTAAAACGTGTATACATCTTTAAAATCTTGGCATCCCATCTCCTACGAATTAGTTCACAACTATATTGAGCTTAGCACTTTATGACTCATGTTTTATTACCCATTTATATTGCTTTATTCTGGAAAGTAAACAGAGATGTAATCTATTCTATAGGACATGGTGTATAGTCATCAAGTTTTCAACAATCACCCCTTGAACTGATGTCCTGACTCATTGTTTTTCCCCGGTGAAATAGTTTTTGCAGGTTATGTAATAATCATGCTTAGTAGGGATTATTGAAACAGCCGTAGAATGAATATTTTGCAATATTATGTTGCTTGTTCTTTCACTTTCACATACATATATATATATATATATATATATATATATATATAAGAATGAATGTTTTTATATATAATGAACGTGAAATACAGGAAGGGACGAACACGGAACACAGACAAATCATTCGAAGCCTTCAATCTTCAGTCAGACACCGAATCATCATAGCAAATTTCGGCTGTTCAATTCTGATATTTGCTCCAACTCGGCCAGCCCCAAGAAAAAAAAGCTGTAAGCATTAGATTTCTTGGTAGAAGACAGGAATGTGAACGCACAAGACGGATGTGAATACAAGAGACGAAAACGAAATTGAAAACAGTAATGAATAAACAAAATATATATAACGGTGGTTGTCATACGACTTTAGACCAAATGAGACAAAAACAACAACAACAACATAGCTGGCGTAGAAATAATTACCGTTTCGGTAGCGGGGACACATGTTGGTCGAGATACGAAGGCCAACAGAATGGTTTAAGAAGCAGCAGGTCGCAGGAGAGAGAGAAAGAGAGACAGAGAGAGAGGGAATCAAAGAGGGTGGAAGGCAGGGGACAGAATCAGTGACCAAGAGAAAAGGAGAAAGAAGGGATTAAGGAGGATGGGAGGAAGAGGGGAGGAGGATGGGAGGAAGAGAGGGGAAGAATCGGAGGGCGCCAAAAAGTTTGGTGAAGAAGCAATGGCGGGTAGGAAAGACAGTGTGTATAGAAGTCGTGCAGGGTTTAAAATTGGACAAACAAACGGGGGGGTGCACGTAACGCCGCAATAATATAAGAATGAATGTTTTTATATATAATGAACGTGAAATACAGGAAGGGACGAACACGGAACACAGACATATATATATATATATATATATATATATATATCGATAGGTGAATGAATTATCCTATATTTACCATCAACATGGAAAATTCGATGAACTGATACCAGGGTAGCAAATTCACGTCAGAAACACGGTTGAAGCGACCTGTACAAGGGTAGAAACTCCGGGTTCATGTGAAGAAATCTGTATGTTATATATGAATAAATAAATAAATTGAGTTGAACGAAGATGTTAACAAAATTCCTTTACTCTCGACATATGTTTCGAAGACAACATGGTTTTATTCCAAAGGAATAAACGGTGCAAGGTGCAATCTTCTCATCAGGAAAGAAATAACTTTAATAGCGTTCAGTTAATCACTATACATATCCATATATATATATATAACAACGTCTTGGCGCTGTTGTGTTTTTTTGTGCTTTCTTGTTTGGATTAACTATATATATATATATATATATATATATATATTATATATATATATATATATATATATATATATATATGTATATAACAAGTGAAGTGGCCAGTTAGAAAATATCAGTAACAGATGAGAGAGGTAAAGTTAATCACCACTGCAATATGGCTGTCTGATGTTACTACCATTTTAACCCCATGTAGATCTTCCACCAACTGTTTATAGGTCTATATATATACCTTTACCATCCTTCAGCAGACAACAGGTTCACAAGAGCAACTTAGTTTCAGGGTAATTCCGACCATCCTCAGTTGCAGTTTGGTGTTCACTCCCATGCTTACAATATATACAGGATGTGGACTAGACCTATAAACAGCTGGTGGAAGATCTACATGGGGTTAAAATGGTAGTAACATCAGACAGCCATATTGCAGTGGTGATTAACTTTACCTCTCTCATCTGTTACTGATATTTTCTAACTGGCCACTTCACTTGTTATATACATATATATATATATATATATATATATATATAATATATATATATATTATATATATAAATGGAGTTAAACACAGGTGTTATTCAAATTCTTTTACTTCCAACACATGTTTCGAAGATATCACTGGTATTATTCCAAGGAATAAAATGGTGTAAAACAATGTAATCTTCTCTTCAGGGAAATGAAGAAATTTCTATTTTTTATTCTTTTTTCTAAAAATCCCCTTGTAAATATTGTTATAGAGCATGCATACCAATGTAAACATTGGTAGTAACACACCTTTAGTTCATATAAGTGATATCTATCATTATTTATAATTTAAACATTACTTTTCTTCTTACATTTCACATTCACTAGATATCTCTTTTTACAAGTCTATATGGTTTCATTTGATATACATATAGTTATATATTTCTCATTTATTTAGTTTTTCTTTCCTTTGTCCCTCCTCTTTCTATAGGCTACCTTTGATGTTATATCCTATAACGTTTTTTTTTTTGAAAAAATCTTAATAGTGTTCACTTAATCACAATACATATCCATCATTTTCTGTTAAAATGTCTTATTGATGAGTTTCATTTCTTCATTTCCCTGAAGAGAAGATTACATTGTTTTACACCATTTTATTCCTTTGGAATAATACCAGTGATATCTTTGAAACATGTGTCGGAAATAAAAAAATTTGAATAACACCTGCGTTTAACTCCATTTATTTATATATTATACAAAATATTTCACGTAAACCTGAAGTTTCTACTTTTAAAAACAAGGAGTTGCAACCTTTTTACCTGTGTGATTTTTTGCTACCCTGGTAACTATTTATATATTTTTTTTCCGTGTTAATTTTTAACAAGGAAAA
>NC_043004.1:94751305-94758805 GCF_006345805.1 Octopus sinensis
GGCGTCGGATGATTTAAAAAGAGAATTGAAGCAAATTTTTCCTGAAGTTTTTTCTGATGAATTAGGTCTTTGTACCAAAACAGAGGCGAAGTTTCAAGTGGAAGAAAACGCTATACCGGTATTTAAACCAAAATGAACGGTACCTCTCTCGGCGCTGAAACAAGTCAACGAAGAATTGGATAGACTTGAAAAGCTTGGTGTTATTGAAAAAATTGATTATACAAAATGGGCATTCACAACAGTTTATGTCAAGAAAAAAAAATGATAAATTCCGAGGATGCGCTGATTTTTCAGCGGGATTAAACGAATGTTTGATGCCATATAATTACCTGAGGAAATTTTGATGCCATATAATTACCAGAGGAAATTTTCGAGAAGTTGAATGGAGGAAATATGTTTCAAAGTTGGACCTATCAGAAGCAAATTTGCAGGTAAAAGTCGATGAGGAATGTTCAAAATTATTAAAAATAAATACCCCTAAAGGGTTGTATAAATTTAATCGACTCCCCTTTGGTATAAAGGTAGCACCTAGCATTTTCCAACAAGTTATAGACTTTATGCTTGCAGGTTCGGAATTCGCTGTAGCTTACCTTGACGACACACTGATAAAAAGTGAAGCTCGGGGTCAGCATGCTGAGCATGTAAAAAAGGTCTTCGGAGGAATAAAAGATCATGAGTTTAATCTCGGCGAGGAAAAGGGTAAATCTTTTATGCCAAGAATAAAATATCTAGGGCAGATTATTGATGAAAATGGACACAGACCAAACCTATCTAGGACGAGTGCAATACAAAATATGTCTCCCCCGACAAACACTACAAAATTACAAGCATTTTGGGGACTTGCAAAATTACTAGCAGGTATACATACCTAATATGCACGATATAAGAGCACCTCTGAATAACTTGTTAAAAAAAAGACGTTAAGTGGAACTGGTCGGACAAATGCCAAAAAAATAAGCTTTAGAAGAAATTTTAAAAGTCTTAACGTCGGAATTGTCGTCATCACATTTTGACCAGAATTTAGAAATAGTAGTGGTAGCAGATGCTAGTGGTGTGATTTTATACAAATATGAAGATGGTAGCATAAAAGCAGTACTTCATACTTCGCGTTCATTATTGCCGGCTGAGAAAAGTTAGACTAAAATAGTAAAAGAGGCATTAGCCATTATATTTGCTGTAAAAAATTCCATAAATTTATACATGGAAGAAGGTTCCATCTGCAGATAGATCACCGCTCATTATTGTCGATCTATAGATCAAAAGGAGGGTATCTCCACACATGCAGCCAACAGATTTCAGCGCTGGGGAACGATCCTACTGAATTACGACTTCAAAATGGAGTGTTTGACTTCGAAGAAGTTGGGACATGCAGATGGTTCGTCAAGGTTAATACCAAAATACAGTGAACCACAAGAAAGCACAGACGAAAATGAAATAAAAAATATATTGTGCAATGTTGTTGTGCGTGAATTGCCTGTGACAGTGGAGAAAAGAAAACCCAAGGCAGAGACGGATGAGATTATCATAAAAAAATTTTAAAATCATAGTGAGATCAGAAGAAACAAATAAAACATACACACGGTTGGATGTAACCCAGTTTCGAATTCGTATTCGATAATTGATAATGTGCCTGTATAAGCACAGAGAGTCGTAATGCCTACCTCACTACAAGGTAGAATGTTAAAGGAATTCCACACTGGACATCCAGGAATTTCTAGGATGAAGTCACTAATGAGGAGTTATGTTTATTGGCAAAACAATGGATTTGATATTGAGAAGTGGCTAAAATCGAGCAGAGGTTGTACTGTTGCAGCAAAATCACCACCTATAAAATTTCAACTTTGGCCCAAGACCGATATTCTATGGTCCAGACTGCACATAGACTTCGCAGGACCGTTAAATCGACCTTATTATCTAATAGTGGTAGTTAACTTTTCAAAATGGCCAGAAATGTGTAAATGTAACAAACCGACATTCAGGGTAATAGTGGAAATTTCTACACGAACTTTTTTCTAGCTATGGTGTCCTTGATACCATAGTCTCCGATAACCGTACACAATTCACGGCGAATGAATTTAAGAAATTTTGCAAGATGTACTTAATTGAACATATCACGACTCCTCCGTATCACTCAAGATCAAACAGGCAAGCGAAAAGTTTCATGGATACATTTAAAAGAGCATTAAAAAAATTAAGAAGCGAGCTAGTTGATAACGAATCATTGATACAGTTCTTGGGGGTTTATAGGATAGCACTAAACACAAACCATTCTTCAGGCACGTCGCCTGCGGAACTAATGTTTGCTCGAAAAATTAAAGTCAATTTTCGACAAGCTGTTAGCAGTAAAAAAAGACAAAAAGGGAAAACACTAAATATACGACAAAGCATTTTAATATCGGTGACAAGGTGCCTTTTAAAAAATTTTTTTAAATGTAAGACAAGGTTGGGAAGATGGAGTCGTAGCAAAAAGAATAGGCAAAATGATATATATGATAAGTGGCGAAAAATAAGAACACAAAAGAAATTTAAACCAGCTAAAAATAGATATAAAGAAAAAAGGAAAAAGATACCCATGGAAGTGTTCTATGACACCTTTGTTGTGCCAAAGCCACAACAAATCGAACCTAGTCGTAGCAGCACAATAAAGCGGAAACAAACAAAACGGTTGGAAGTAATACATAAAGGGAAGAAATATTTTCCTGGGAAGAAAATCTCAAAAAGGGAGATGTGCTGAAAGAAAAATAAATAAATAAAAATAATAATATTAACTTCCAACGGAATTCAATCTCAAAGGGGGAGATTTTGTGACGAGAGTCATTGACACCCCTGGAGGATTGGAAGAATGGACTAGCCGAACTCTTATAAAGAGTAAAGATCAGTAGGAGTTGTTGAGAGGGCATTTTGGAGTCTCGCGAAGTACGTCGTGTGAACACATTGTTTTTACCTTCGCATCGTTAAATTATATATCCAACAATTGTCAAGGATATAAAAGTAAACATTCGCAGTTGTGCTGTCTATGTGTGTAGACAGGAATGCTTAAGCCTATGTGTTAATAGATGAATTTTTGGATAGATATACATGTACACACAAATATATATACTACATTCACATACAGACGAGCATATATACACGCACGAATATATGTATACGTATATACGATGGAAGTGGGTGCTAAAACGTTCCTGGCTTTGGTAAAAGAAAATACAGGAGGATCAGTTAATTATGATTTTATTCAACATATTTCCCTCTCAGATTCACACACTCATTGCAACAGTCCAAGCCTTGGCCTCCGTCCAGACCTTTCACAATACCCTTAAAGCCAGCAACTTTTCAGTACCCTCTGGTATGTATGTATGTGGAGGCGCAATGGCCCAGTGGTTAGGGCAGCGGACTCGCGGTCATAGGATCGTGGTTTCGATTCCCAGACCGGGCGTTGTGAGTGTTTATTGAGCGAAAACACCTGAAAGCTCCACGAGGCTCCGGCAGGGGATGGTGGTGATCCCTGCTGTACTCTTTCACCACAACTTTCTCTCACTCTTACTTCCTGTTTCTGCTGTACCTGTATTTCAAGGAGCCGGCCTTGTCACTCTCTGTGTCACGCTGAATATCCCCGAGAACTACGTTAAGGGTGCACGTGTCTGTGGAGTGCTCAGCCACTTACACGTTAATTTCACGAGCAGGCTATTCCGTTGATTCGGATCAACCGGAACCCTCGTCGTCGTAACCGACAGAGTGCATCCATCCATGTGTGTATGTATGCATACAAAAATTAATATAAACACCTATGCGGAATGTGATGTCATAAAAGAAAAATACGATCGTCACTGAATGCAACTAAGGATGTCAAGAACCTAAAATGCTAGAAATATGTACTATGATACTCCTAATGCTGTAGGAAAAGCACATAAATGTATATATATATATGCTGACAGGGGCTGTAATTGCCCAAATCACCGACTCGAGAATTCCTTAACCCCTTTACAACGGTTGACGCAAATATGCGATCACACTTTTGCTTGCCTACCTACCTCCATCACGGTCTTTTTAGTGGCTGATGTATGTTTACGTTCGCTATCGTGTACTTTATCTCTTGAGGTGCGCGTACTCGCCGTCCCGTGGATTATCTTAGCTTTTTTCAGGTTACTTTCAAGTTATGAGACTAGCAGTAGACCAATGGCATGCGGATACTTTACATGCATAATACCGTGTTTTGAGTTGTACCACACACAAGCTATTTTTTTTTAAATTGAGCAGCATAATAAGTGCATATCATATTATGATAAATAGCTTCCCAGCTTGTTTTCATAAACCGGTATACGTAAATGTATAAATGTATAAAAATGTATAAAATTTTTTTTTTTTTTAATGAAGGCGGCGAACTGGCAGAAACGTTAGCACGCCGGACGAAATGCGTAGCCGTATTTTGTCTACCGTTACGTTCTGAGTTCAAATTCCGCCGAGGTCGACTTTGCCTTTCATCCTTTCGGGGTCGATAAATTAAGTACCAGTTAATCGACTTAATCTCCTTGTCTGTCCTCTCTGTGTTTAGCCCCTTGTGAGTAGTAAAGAAATAGGTATACGTAAATGTACGACGCTATGTTATTGTAACGGTGAACGTAAATAGACGCGAGCTCGTTGGCACTTGTGTGTTTGTGTAGCCTCATTAGATAAAAAACTGGAGCAGTGTCTCGCATGCTTCGGGTAATACCTCTTTCTTTACTAACCCACAAAGGGCTAAGCACAGAGAGGACAAACAAGGACAGATTAAGTCGATTACATCAACTCCAGGGCGTAACTGGTACTTAATTTATCGACCCCGAAAGGATGAAAGGCAAAGTCGACCTCGGCGGAATTTGAACTCAGAACGTAACGGCAGACGAAATACGGCTACGCATACCGGGGTTGAACTGAACGTCAGTTTAGGTTATTTCCTTAACCTTCACCAGTAAGGACTGATCGTTCAGTAGATTCCCGAACGATACTCCTGTCAGGACATATGTACTTACCATAAAAACTTATGGATGATTTAATGGATTGTTATTGTGTACATAAATATTAATATAAACAGCTATGCACAAAGGGATTCCATAAAGGAAAAATACAATCGTCACTGAACGCAACTAAGGGTGTCAAGACATCTACGTTACTAGAAATACCTGCTAAAATGCGCCTAATGCTGTAAGAAAGACACATAAATGTATACATATACATAAACGTATGCATTTATGTGCTTTTCCTATAACATTAGGAGCATTTTAGCTCTTGTTTCTAGCAATGTAGAAGTCTTGACACCCTTAGTCACCTTCAGTGACAATCGTATATATACATATACGTGAGTGCGTGTGTGTGTGTGTGTGTGTGTGTGTGTGTGTGTGTGTGTGTGTTTGTTTCAGTTGAATTAGGTACATAAAATGAGGCACCAAACCAGTTAAGTGGACAGAATGTAAATAAGTAACAAGGATGTCCAGGTATCAATACGTTACAACCGTTTCAAGCAGCTCCATTTAATCGATCGATGAAAACATTACATCGATTTGAAAGAAACTGCTCTCCTCAGACATTGATGACCTTGTAGATTTCCAACATAAAGGATAAACCATTTTTAACAAATTTAGTATTGATATTTAGCAAATATCAATACTAAGAAACCAAAATAATTACATTGTTTCCTTGTGTTATATTTGTGACAGAATGAGTTTAGAAAATAATGCATATCTTATGAAGCCTACTATAATTTAGAGAGCAGCAGAGGAAAATAATGGGAGTCACGGCATAGAAGTGGTGACATAGCTATTCATATGTGGAAGGTTTTATGCAGTATGTAGTCTACAACCCTTTAGAATTAAATCCATTGGGAATTGACAACTGATTTATCACCATCAACTAGAACACAGTTGTCAACTCCTAATGGATTTAATTGTAAATTGTTGCAGACTACATGCTTCATAAAACCTCCTACATATAAATAGCTATCTCACCACTCCCGTATCTTGACTCCCACTATGTTTCCCCTGCTCCTCTCTAAATTATAATAGGCTTAATAAGTTATGCCTTTTTTTCTAAACTCATTCTACCACAACTATAACACAAGGAAACTCTTTTACTTGTTTCAGTCATTTGACTGCGGCCATGCTGGAGCACCGCCTTTAGTCGAGCAACTCGACCCCGGGACTTATTCTTTTTGTAAGCCCAGTACTTATTCTATCGGTCTCTTTTTGCCGAACCGCCAGGTGACGGGGACGCAAACACACCAGCATCGGTTGTCAAGCAATGCTAGGGGAACAAACACACACACACAAACACACACACATACATATATATATATACATATATACGACTGGCTTATTTCAGTTTCCATCTACCAAATCCACTCACAAGGCATTGGTCAGCCCGGGGCTATAGCAGAAGACACTTGCCCAAGATGCCACGCAGTGGGACTGAACCCAATGAAATTATTTTGGTTTCTAGTATTGATATAAATTTTTTTAAAATGGTTTATCCTTTATGTTAGAAATCTATATGGTCATTTCTTCTGAAGAGGGCAGTTTCTTTCAAATTAATATAATGTATTTATTCATCAATTAAATGGAGCCACTCGAAACGGCTGTAGTATATTGATACCTGAACATCCTTGGTACTTATTTAGATAGATAGATAGATAGATAGATAGATATAGATAGATAGATAGATAGATAGATAGATGGATGGATAGATAGATAGATAGATAGATAGATAGATAGATAGATAGATAGATAGATAGATAGATAGCATCAAGATAAGAGAGTCTATACATCCTGTACTATTTATGTGAAAAATCCTAAATGTTAAATTCATTTTTGTTTTATTCATCTGAAGAAAAGAGCTTCTTTACATGATGTAACTCATTTGTTCATCAATAAAAAAAACAAGTCTGAAACAGATGTAAGGACCCTCAGCCCATTTGTGTTATTATTTGTACTACATCACACTCAGAATCAGTGGACCGTGGACTGCATACTGGACTATAATCGTGTATGATTTTGTGTATACATTGTGTTCATTTGACCTATACTTGTGAACGTAAGCATAACTGGCAGGACAAGTCTGTATTTTGCTTTAGTAAGTGAGTGTCCATGCACATTAGTTTTTACACAGGTAGAATATCTTCAACTCTACCTTGGTGCTTTTGTTATTACGATGCCAGGATACTACTGCATCTTGAAAATAATTATATATCCCTATCTTTTATGTGGCCATGCTGTGGCATCACCTTGAAGAGTTTTTTTTATTCGAACAAATCAACCCCAGTACTTTTTACCTTCTATTGGACACAAACAAACCAATACCAGTTGTCAAGTGGTGATAGAGGAGTGAACACATACAAAAACACGCACACATGGCTATATATATATATATGACAGACATCTTTCAGTTTCTGTCTACCAAATCCACTCACCAGGCTTTGGTCAGCCCAAGGCTATAGTAGAGGACATTTGCCCAAGATACCACACAGTAGGTATG
>NC_043004.1:94763805-94771305 GCF_006345805.1 Octopus sinensis
ACAATCGCATATTTCCAGTTTCGATTCTGCTTGGCAACACTTTGAACAAGTCTCTCCTACCATGACCCTGGGAAGATCATTATGCAATAAATGAATTTTCATATGAAAAATTTGTGGTAACTCACTTTTTACGCACAGTCACTGTTGTTTATGGTACCTCTTTCGGACATGCCATCAGTTACACAGGGAGCTGATGATGCAAAAATAGCACGAGCAGTGAAGGAACCTTTTAATGCTAATCTTCTACAGAAAGACCTAGATGCCATATACGAATGGGCTGAAGAAAACAACATGCAATTAATGCAGGAAAATTTCAACCTCCTGTTCACATTATCCTCTCAAATTTTCTAGACCTGCTAAAAATAACAATCCAAGCACTCTCAGACTCCATTCTCTTTATCTTACAGAAAAATATTAGAAAACCAAATTGATATGCATAGTTCTAAATACACTGATTTAAGAAAACAATTGGATGATCAAAACTGGAACATCTCTGCTCTTTGGTTTGCTCAATCAATGCTGACCTGGAGCGAAGAACAGCATCTTTCATTCTTCATATATCCTGCACAGACACACATGAACATATGTACACACACACACACACACTGACAAAGAACCAAAGAACATACAGATGATGCACAGATTCCTTTACAAGATGTGTCAAAAGCAGTCTTGAATTAATCTTTAAAGGTCTTTGATACTCTGTGACATTCACCTGTATGTTTCTTTCTTCAAAGATTGAAAGAAAACATTGTCCACAAAGCAAGTGTTACTCAACAACAGAAAACTGTGTTGTGTGCATGTGTGTAACTCGTGTACTTCACGTCTGCTTAAATAACCAAATGGAATTTCTATTAAACGATTTAATAAGAACAGTTTGTATTCTCCAGTGATGTATCTGGTTAGCATAGGAAATGGACATGATAAGTTTACCTTCTCTTCTTCCTTTAGAATAGGTATTATGAAACAAAAGCTTTCTTAGACTAATCAGATGCATCATTAGAGAATACAAACTGCTCAACGTTAAATTGGTTAATAGACTTCCAGTCTTTGTTTGTCACAATATGCATGTATAAGTAATGTGTAAACATAATGGATTACAATGATATTTTGTAGAGAATTACTGAGTGTTTAAATTATTAGATTTCTGCATATAGATAAGTTACATATTATATGCTGAAGCTTATACACACATATATATATACATATACGTGTGTGCGTGTATATATGTGTGTGTCTGTGTGTATATATGTATGTATGTACATGCATATATGTAAGTACATACATTCTGTGAGCTGGCAGAAACGTTAGCACATCGGGCGAGATGCTTAGCGGTATTTCGTCTGCCGTTACGTTCTGAGTTCAAATTCTGTTGAGGTCGACTTTGCCTTTCATCCTTTCGGGCTTGATAAATTAAGTACCAGTTATGCAGTGTGGTCGATGTAATCGACTTAATACTTTTGTCTGTCACCTCTATGTTTAACCCTTTGTGAGTAATAAAGAAATATATATATATATATATATATATATATATATATATATGTATGTATATGTGTGTGTATATATATGTATATATATATTTATGTAATGTGGGTGTATTGTGTTTAATAACAAGCAATATTGAAAATAAAGTACACCAGTAAAGCAAAATAGAACTCTGTTTATACAAAACAGTATACTTGCATACATACACACATGCACACACATACACATTCACACATACTTTGCATTCAGCTCACACATCCTTGTTCGTGTTTTTTTACATAACTCTTACTCCATTTCACATCCAAACATTTCCATCCAGAGACCACCAGATATCTCCACACAATGTTCATACAGCAATTACCTTGTAACTACATAACATGCACTCTAAAACACTTGCACTTGCAACTCACGTTACTGCAAACCCCTCTGCACCAAAACAGACATAATACCCAACACACAACATAAACCACCACATGCAACAACACATCACTGCAACATCCTTAGAACAAGCCTAGAACAATCACTACTATAAGATAGCACACACTACATAAATCCACAAGCATTACACAGCAACAAAAAAATACCATGTTCTGTTGTGTCTGGGGAGAGACATTTTCTTTTTTGTGCCTTATTTAACACGCTCACCAGTAAAATTTCCACTTATTTCTTATTTTCATTTTCCTAAAATTTTCATTGCATCTTGCAACCTTTTCAATAATTTTGACCAAATCCAAAAACGAAAAACAAATGCCAGTTCTACCAACCCAAAACTTGCACAGCCTATATCAGAGAGAAAAAAAAGATTGTTGCTCCATAGGCACAGCAGTGGTTGTGTGGTAAATAGCTTGTTTACCAACTACATGGTTCCGGGTTCAGTCCCACTGCATGGCATGTTGGGCAAGTGTCTTCTACTATAGCCTCAGGCCGACCAAAGCCTTGTGAGTGAATTTGGTAGACGGAAACCTGAAAGAAGCCTGTCGTATATATGTATATATATATATGTATTTGTATGTTTGTGTGTCTGTATTTGTCCCCCTAGCATTGCTTGACAACCGATGCTGGTGTGTTTACGTCGCCGTCACTTAGCGGTTCGGCAAAAGAGACTGATAGAATAAGTACTGGGCTTACAAAGAATAAGTCCTGGGGTCGATTTGCTCGACTAAAGGCGGTGCTCCAGCATGGCCGCAGTCAAATGACTGAAACAAGTTAAAGAGTAAAAGAGTAAAGAGTAAAGAGTGTGATGATGTACTTGTTAATATGGAAATGACACTGTTACTCTTTGTGATGGACCGATGTCCCACCCAGGTGAGGAACCTAAATGCCAATGAAACTAGGAAACTGGCCCTTATGAGCCAGGAATGGCTCAAGAAGGAACAAACACACACACGCTGTTATTCATGTTAAATACTAATACTTATTGCAGTGTTGGTTTTATATTCACTGCATTGTTATTGGTGTTATAGATACTACAGTGTTAGTATTATAATTGTGTGGCTTAGTGGTCAATATATCCAGCTCACAATTATAAGGTTGTTTCTTTGTTGCTGTTCGCCTTTTTTGTGAGCAAATTTAACTAGCCCCTTCATGATATCTACACTTTAACCCTTTAGCATTCAGGTTATCCTGTTTCGAACTAATCATGTATTATCTCATGGGTTTGAGATTTCAATGATATGATTGTATATTTTTAGAATGAGATTGTTGGGTAGGTGTTAGGGACTAGATCTGGTCAGTTTGAGCATAAAACAGGTAGAATATTTCGGCCAGATATGGCTGGTTTAGATGCTAAAGGGTTAAGCCTATTGCTACATGAATCATCACAATATCTTTACATAGTACTTGTAGCATTTACCACTTTATTATTGCTACACGGCAGCATTCATAATAACATGACTTGCTAAGAGCTAAAAATTTATGCATATTTCTTTCATAGTATGCATCAGAAGTTAGCTGTTTCTATGTATTCTCTCATTGAATGGAACTTATGCTGTAGTCTGAAATGATTCATAATTTGTTCACATAAATTACAATTCATGATTTATATCAATATTTGATGAGCACTCTTCATGAATGGAAAGTACCTTGCTAAGACCAGTTACAATGTGCCCCATGCGATACATATGTATTTTATCATGAATTATATATATATATATATATATATATATATATGTTCAAATTACAATGAATGTAAACAAACAGATGAAGTTTGCTTTAGAAGCATTGAGATGTCTTAGAAAGTTAAAGAAGTGATTTTAAATTCTCTAACGCAGGATAATGCTAATATAACCTGAACAGGATAAGCTACCCCTATTTTGCAAATCATCATCATCATTATCATCGTTTAACGTCCGTTCTCCATGCTAGCATGGGTTGGACGGTTCGACCAGGGATCTGGGAAGCCAGAAGGCTGCACCAGGCTCCAGTCTGATCTGGCAGTGTTTCTACAGCTGGATGCCCTTCCTAACGCCAACCACTCCGTGAGTGTAGTGGGTGCTTTTTACGTGCCACCTGCACTGGTGCCAAGCGAGGCTGGCATCGGCCACGGTCGGATTGGTGCATTTTACGTGCCACCTGCACGGAAGCCAGTCGAGGCGGCACTGGCTTCGGCCACGATTCGGATGGTGCTTTTTACGTGCCATTCAAATTACAATGAATGTAAACAAACAGATGAAGTTTGCTTTAGAAGCATTGAGATGTCTTAGAAAGTTAAAGAAGTGATTTTAAATTCTTTAACGCAGGATAATGCTAATATAACCTGAACAGGATAAGCTACCCCTATTTTGCAAATCATCATCATCATCATCATCGTTTAACGTCCGTTCTCCATGCTAGCATGGGTTGGACGGTACGACCAGGGATCTGGGAAGCCAGAAGGCTGCACCAGGCTCCGGTCTTATCTGGCAGTGTTTCTACAGCTGGATGCCCTTCCTAACGCCAACCACTCCGTGAGTGTAGTGGGTGCTTTTTACGTGCCACCTGCACTGGTGCCAGGCGAGGCTGGCATCGGCCACGGTCGGATTGGTGCATTTTACGTGCCACCTGCACGGAAGCCAGTCGAGGCGGCACTGGCTTCGGCCACGATTCGGATGGTGCTTTTTACGTGCCATTCAAATTACAATGAATGTAAACAAACACATGAAGTTTGCTTTAGAAGCGTTGAGATGTCTTAGAAAGTTAAAGAAGTGATTTTAAATTCTCAAACGCAGGATAATGCTAATATAACCTGAACAGGATAAGCTACCCCTATTTTGCAAATATATATATATATATATAATTGGTGGCATGAACTGGATATGTAGTGCTCAATGCATAAGAAACTCTACATAAGTCACTCATGGGTCAAAAGTTCTATGCATTGCACATTTTATAATGCATTTAACATCCGTTGTCCATGCTGGCATGAGTTGGATGTTTTGACCAGGGCTGGCAAGCTTGAAGGCTGCACCAGACTCCAGTCTGATTTGACATGGTTTTCTATGGCTGGATGGACTTTCTAACACCAACCACTCCGGGAGTGTAGTGGGTGCCTTTTACGTGCCACTAGCACAGGTGCCATTTGTGTAACAATGGTATCTGCCATAACTGATTTTGCGTGGCTTGATGGGTCTTCTTCTGAAGCATGACATAATGATAAAGGTCTCAGTCATTGCCTCCATGAGGCCCAGCACTCAAAAGGAGCCCAGCCACTTTGCCACCATGAGGCTCAGTGCTCAAAAGGTGCTTTTTATGTACTACTGGCATAGGTTCCAGGCATGAGACACCAGCATTGGCCACGACTATGGTTTCACTTAGCTTGATGGGTCTTCTCAAGCACAGTATATTGCCAAAAGTCTCAGTCACTAGTCATTGCCTCTGTGAGGCCCAAAGTTCGACAGTCATGCTTCATCACCTCATGCCATGTCTTCCTGGGTCTACCTCTACCACAGCTTCCCTCCACAGTTAGAGATTGATAGTGCTTTACACTACTGTACTCACCTATACACATCACATGACCATACCAGCACAGTCATCTCTCTTGCACACCACATCTGATGCCTCTTATACTCTTACTCTCTTTTACTCTTTTACTTGTTTCAGTTATTTGACTGCAGCCATGCTGGAGCACCACCTTTAGTCGAGCAAATCGACCTCAGGGCTTATTCTTTGTCTTTTGTCATTGCCTCTGTGAGGCCCAACGTTCGAAGGTCATGCTTCACCACCTCATCCCATGTCTACCTGGGTCTCCCTCTTCCACAGGTTCCTTCCACTGTTAGTGAGTGACACTTCTTCACACATCTCTCCTCATCCACACACAACACATGACCATGCCAGCACACTTGTCTCTCTTGCATACCACATCTGATGTTTCTTGTATCCAGTATTTCTCTCAGGGTGCTCACACTCTGTTGTGTGTGCACACTGACAATACACATCAAGTGGATCATACTAGCTTCATTTCTTTCAAGCTTACACATGTCTTCAGCAGTCATGGCCCGTGTTTCACTGCTGTGTAGCATGGCAGTTCATACACAAGCATCATACAATCTACCTTTCACCCTGAGTGAGAAGCCCTTTGTCACACAGTAGAGGTAGGATCTTTCTGAACTTTGCCCAGGCTATTCTTTTTCTAGTGGCAATGGTCTACAAGCAATATTTATATATATCACCATCATCATCATCGTTTAACGTCCGTTTTCCATGCTAGCATGGGTTGGACAGTTCAACTGGGGTCTGGGAAGCCAGAAGGCTGCGCCAGGCCCAGTCTGATCTGGCAGTGTTTCTACAGCTGGATGCCCTTCCTAACGCCAACCACTCCGTGAGTGTAGTGGGTGCTTTTTACGTGCCACCTTCACATATATATTGTGGAATTGGATCTCAAAGTATGTATAAAACTAAATATCAGGTTTATAATCCCTTTTGGACAGAAGTTCACAGCTGCTCTTAAAACATGAATTCACATCTTTCACAGATATGACAAGCATTCTACTATTGGACCAAAACAATCCTTTGAATTTTTCTATCTGTTTTAGAAACTTCATTCTTACCAGCAATAGAATGTAGAATAAATTGTTAATGGAACTGAATCTCAAACTATCTATAAAGTTATAAATAATAACATGTAAATATTGGGTTAAAAAACCGTTTTGGTTAGGAAATTCGAAAGATACCTGTGGGATTTGAACCTACATCTCCTATAGACATGGCAGGCGTCCTACCATTCAACCAAAGCAATCTTTTGAAATTATCCATTTTAGAACTTTTTTTTTTTTACTAGCGAGAATTGTGTGTTGATGGTATCATAAGAATTTATAAATCTTCCAGAGAATGTGAGATAACTGTTTTTTGAATTGGATCTTGAATTCAAATAAAGTTATAAATAGTAGCAGTAGTACTGCAAGATCTAATTCCCGAAAAGAAAGAATTATGCAATTTTCTCTCAAAAGTTTAATAATTCTTTTGTTGTCAACACACATGTGTGCACACGTGGGTGCATACAAACGTGCACATACAAATATGCATGCATACATACATACATACATACATATATACATACATACATACATAAATACATACATGCATACATACATGTATATATATATATATATATATATATAATATATTATATATATATATATATATATATATATTATATATATATATATATATTCATATATATATATGAAACTTTTACATGCAAGTGAATTCAACAAAAAGAATTCCACCTGGTGAGAGATAAATATTGTTTAATGAACACAGTACATATCTTTATATGTGGAGTTCTTAGATCTGAAAAGAATCTGCCATCTTTCAGCTATGCATAGCTTATATTATTTTGATCCATTGACATATTGATTGCATGTGGCATGGCATTAGATTTCAAACCTCATATGTGGCTAGCCAACTTAGCAGTTTTACTATGCATGTTCATATATATATATATGTGTATATATATATATCAAAATAAGCAACAGGATATCCAGAAGTGATGCAGTACTCTGGATATCCTGTTGCTTATTTTGATTTTATTCACCCTTT
>NC_043004.1:94776305-94781305 GCF_006345805.1 Octopus sinensis
CAGAACATAACAGTGGATGAAATACCGCTAAGCATTTTGCCCAGCGTGCTAATGTTTCTGTCAGTTCACCGCCTTCAAATTCTGTCTAATCCACAGAAAAGCATGTGTTAAAATGGTGATGATGATGATGACAATGACGACAACAACAGTGATGACAACAAGTGATGACAACAACGACAGCGATGATTATAATGATGATAATGATGATGATGATGATGATGATGATGATGATGATGTGATGGTGAGAAAACCCTGATTCTTCATTCAGTTTTTCTTTCCTGTCTGGGGAAATGGAAAGGCATAGCTGTTGCAATGTCTTTATTTCTCTGTGTAGGACAAGTTAGTTAGAAATTGAGAGTCATACAAACTATTCATATCGTAAAGTCAGTGGTGGCAGTGGTGGTGGTGGAATGGATAGCAAATTGCACAAAATCCTTTGCAGTATTTGGTTATAATCCTTTAAATTACGAGCCAGTCTTTCAGGATCCATAAAATAAGTACCAATCAAACTGGTGCAAGTTGGAATAATTGACAGTTTCCACCTTCCAAAGTGTGTGACTTTGGCCAAAGTTGGAAATCAACATATAATTTTATGCATCCATATTGTGAATCTAAACCCATTCCAGAAACGAGAAATCATCCTTATATCCACCTTTCTATCAATATTTTTTTAGTTTTAAGTCTTCTATATTTACTTGTGCTGCTAAGGTTTCCACTATTATATCAAATGTATAAGGAATGTTCCTTTATTTTAATTATTACAAGTTTAATTTGTTTTTTATTATTATCAAATAATAGAAGTTGCTGAGCTGACAGAATTAACAGTATGCTGGGTGAAATATTTACTCTTTTACTTGTTTCGGTCATTTGAAAGTGGCCATGCTGGAGCACTGCATTTAGTCGAAGAAATCAACCCCAGAACTTATTCTTTGTAAGCCTAGTACTTATTCTATCAGTCTCTTTTGCTGAACCACTAAGTTACGAGGACGTAAACACACCAGCATCGGTTGTCAAGCAATGTTGGAGGGACAAATACAGACACACAAACATATAAACACACACACACACATATATATTATAATATATAATATATATATATATATATATATATATATATATATATATATAAGAGAACAAAGTGTACATACGCCAATTTATAAAATACGATGGGCTTCTTTCAGTTTCCGTCTACCAAATCCTCTCACAAGGCTTTGGTTGGCCCGAGGCTATAGTAGAAGACACTTGCTCAAGGTGCCATGCAATTAGGACTGAACCTGGAACCATGTGGTCCGTAAGCAAGCTACTTACCACACAGCCACTCCTACACCTATGCCTAAATGCTTAGCAGTATGTCATCTGTATTTGCATTCTGAGTTCAAATTCTGCAGGGGTCGACTTTGCCTTTCATCCTTTAGGGGGTCGATAAAATAAGTACCAGCTGAATACTAGGGTCGAAGTTATCAACTTAACCCCTTCCCTGAAATTGCTGGCCTTGTGCCAAAATTTGAAATCGTTATTATCTGATAATAATTTGGAGTATCTGGCTCTGTGCGGTTCATATCAATTTTTAACTTTTCAACTTGCAAAGGTGTATTATTTGCAATATGTAGGACCATACTGGTTCATTTTGTATATTTTGAGAGCCATAGGCAACATATCTATAATTTAATTTTTAAATAAGTTTAATTAGATCTGTTTTACACTGTTCAAGGTCTTTTATTATTGATAGAGTAGGGTCGTAACTCAAAAGTGAATCTTATTGTCTGCTATTAGTGTATTCAATCGCATCAGGAATCAATCAATTCAATACCAGCGATATTTTGTGGTTGAAACAATTACCTTTATCCACCCTGCCATTAAAAACTGACATGTGTCTCCTGTCAAAAGAAAGGGGGGGGAAACCCCATTTTTCTTTATCTTTTCTGAATTTCTGAAAATTTTCTTGTAGGTACCGCAATTGCAATATTTTCTTATATGTACAGATTTATATTCTTATTGTATAGAAAATGATTTATTAGGTTCTTGCTAACCCTTGCTCTAGAGTATTACCATTTTCTGTCAATTCACCATTCTCAGAGTAACAGTGATCGTGTTGATTCTGAAAAATTACATTATGGTGTTAAGGATAGAAAGAAAATGAAGGGGGAACTACAAATGAAGTTAGGATATTCTTTTACTTTTAGTTTAGTTTGCTTCATTTTCAATAGTGTTGTTTTTATGTATTACAGTTGAGTTTAACATGGATGTAATAAACGTGATATATCTCCCTCACACTGGGGGCTGCAGTGTTTATGGCTAAATACTTCAATAACCATGAGTATTGCATATTCTCTGAAAAAGTTGCATTTTTATATTTATTTATTTATTATTATTTTTTTTTATAATTGATTCATGTTTCGCTTTGAATATTAACCTTTCTGCCACCTTATTTGAAAGCTTCAATAGATAGACATGTTCTAGTTTTCCACCATAGTCTCCCTAGGTATGCCAGAATGTTCATAAAACTGCTGAAGATCAGTGAAGAGCAGAAAAGCGATCTTAAGAAGCTCAGAAAAAAATAGCCATCAAAAGTGCTTGGATGATGAGGATTATTTAATAATTTTATATGGGAATTAAAGAAAACATCATTGTCAGGAATATGGTAAACTATACCCAAATACACTGTCTTCAAGAATACTATGATGATAATAATATTCATTTATTTTCAGTAAATTATCAATTTAACCCTTAGGGATTAACCATACTTAGGGGTTAGCCATACTTAAATGGCAAATATACGTCATGATGTGTTGTAGCTACTGTTTATAACTCGCTCTGAGATTTATTATTGCTTGTTTACACTTTTTCGATATCAGTATCTATCGATACTGGAAAAAAGTATAAGTAATTGTGAAGGGAACTTACTTCTCATTGAAAACTGTGATTGTCACATGCCAATGACGGGTCAATACCCAGAAACTCGAGTCCGTGTGTATCATAAGTTGAAGACAGGAAGAATAGCTTCCCTTTGCAAATACTGATAGGACACAGAAAGTGTGTCTATAGCCAGCTGGAGGAGGTGTCCTCCTGGGGCTACAAACTACAGTAGCATCCACCCTTAGGAGTTAGCCATACTTAAATGGCAAATATACTCCACGATGTGTTGCAGCTACTGTTTATAACTCGCTCTGAGATTTATTATATCAATTTATAGTTATTCACAAACTATATTTCAGAAGACGATGTTCCTACCTGTGCTTAATTTAACATCATTTTTGATCGATTGAAATTTGTGGAGTTCTTCTCTTTGCCTCTTGTGAGATTAATATTTCCTTAATGTTAGTGAATGTTCTTGTCATTACAGCTACAATTTCATATGATTGTAAATTATTTTCAGCTCACACCATATTGTAGGTTATACTTAACAACATGTTCTTCATGCTCGAGACACATGTGGGATATTTTCCAATGATGTTTTTAATAAGATATTGTTATATTCTTTCATCAACACAGAGATAATTTCTTATGCTCGTCTCTTTATATACTGACTCTTGAGCCACTGCAGTGGAAACAAGAGATGATGAGGGGTATGCAGCACAAATTAGGATGTGGAAGGGCTATGTTAGAATATGCAATAACATCTCTGTCGTTATGTCACACATCAGGCACATCAAGGTGATCAGCACCACTCAAAGGGATTACAAAGTGGTGATAGGAGCAAAAACAACCAAGAAAAGTCAATGGCTTTGCAGAATGGCACCTAGAGAGACAGGCCTTCCACGAATTTCATTTTAATAGGTAACGATGCAGTACAAGGTCAATGCTAATCAAAATGAACAGGGGATATGACTAAAAATTTTTTGATTAATTACAACTCTCTTTTACTCTTTACTCTTTTACTCTTTTACTTATTCTATCGGACCCTTTTGCCGAACCGCTAAGTAACAAGGACATAAACACACCAGCATCAGTTGTCAAGCAATGCTAGGGGGACAAACACAGACACACAAATACACACATACACACATATATATACATATATATGACGGGCTTCTTTCAGTTTCCATCTCCCAAATCCACTCACAAGGCTTTGGTCAGCCCGAGGCTATAGTAGAAGACGCTTGCCTAAGGTGCCACACAGTGGGACTGAACCCGGAACCATGTGGTTGGTAAACAAGCTACTTACCACACAGCCACTCCTGCACCCGAGAAGAAAGAAACTAAATAGAAATACAAGGCAGTGTAGTGTTAATTGATGTTTGGCAGTATTGTAAGATCACTGGACATGTTTTTAGTCATACTGGATTTTCTCAGCAGGGTATAAGCTAACTGTTGCTTTCAGATCTTACAATGACAACATGGACACTATATATTACAGATTTTGATGAATGAATCTTGAAGATGACAAACTGGCTGAATAGTTAAGATAGCAGGCAAGATGCTTAGAAGCATTCTGGCAATCTGTATGTTCCTCTAAGATTGTTATTACCTTTCATCCTTTTGGGGTTGATAAAATAAGTACCCATTGAATACTGAGGTTGACATAGTCAACTTGGCCTCTCCCCACCACCGAAAAAAAACCCTGCTGGCCTTGTGACAAAATTTGGAACCAATACATGAATACTACTTGTCATGTTATTTTAGGAGACTAACAAGAGGAAAACACCCAGAGGTGCTGGTTCTTTGTCAAGGAGAGAGAGCCAAGTGTGTGTAAACAGAATGGGAAGAGGAAAGTTTTAATTGTTTAAAATTAACCATTTTGGATTTGCAGCATCATTTTGGATTCACAGTTCAAATGTCTTCTAGTTGACATGTTCAACCAAAAGACATTTGAACATTTTTCCTTGGGAAAAGTGTGAGCCCTTCAAAATCCCATGTCTTTTACATCTCAAATATTTCATGTAAAGAGATGTAATGAAATAACCAGTAGCACTATTAACAGTCATATAAAAATTTACTACTACTACTACTACTACTACTACTACTACTACTACTGCTACTGCTGCTGCCGCTGCCGCCAC
>NC_043004.1:94791305-94818805 GCF_006345805.1 Octopus sinensis
TGGTGGTGGTGGTGTGGTGGTGGTGGTGTGAAGAATTGATGAAGAAGGCTCTAACATTTATAATCATGATGCAGTCCATCAGTGTCCATGCATATATTTTCTCTCACGTTGGTAGGATCAGAAAATTTCACTTATATAGTTTAGGCAGGTATCTGGATGAAAAGAATTCATTAGTACAGTCCTTTTTCTCTGCCAAGTATAGCCTGCACCTCCCACTGCTATTGAAGTAAGCATTGCCCTTCTCCAGTACTTTCCACTTGATGCTGTAATTTGTGATGCTGACAAAGCACTAAGAAAGGGAGAAGCATAAAGTAAATGAGAAAGACAAACAGTGAAAGAGAAGGAAGAACGGAAAGAAAACTAGGCAAAGGCTTAGAAGCCAGATGAGAATGCTGTTCTATGGGTGAGATGGTTAACAAGGGAGAAGGAGTGCATGTGTATATGTAAGTATAGGATAACGTTAGTGGTCTAAAACTGGGCATAAGGAGTGGTGTGTGTGTGTATGTGTCTGTGTAATTATTAGGTGAGTGATAAAAAAGCTCGTATGTGAGGAGGTGAGTGTAGGCACAAGTGTGAAGGAAAAAGATATTGATATAAAAGTGTGTTTGTTTGTGTTTTCAGGATCAAAGACACATCAATCGTGACCATACTGGATTATTTTCCAGATGTAGTGCATCTTAGACGTATGCATCATATCCTTTCTTTATTAAAGCAGTAAGGTGTAATTTGAGAAGGAATTTAGCTACTACTTCTCCCAGGTCGAGTGAACATGTCGAAACTCCATTGTTTGCAAGAAAGAAAAAAAAGGCCAGTGTCCATTGTAGGGCCAGATTAAGACCCACCGAGGCCCTAAGCACTTAAAAGATTTTGGCACCCCCATAAAAGACAATGTAATTCAAAAGATAAACAATAACAAACCATAAAATAATTTTTTATTTTTCAAAACGAACCAGAACAGTAAGAAGAAAAATAATGTTTATTTTTGTATAATCATATTTTATTTATATTTGAAAAGTTTCCTCCTACTTTTTTGAATTGCAAAGTCTTTGATCAGATCCTCAAAATTAATCTTAGGTAACACATCTGCATCTATATTTAGTAGAGATAAAGGCATCCCGAATATTATTTTAGCAAGTTTAAAGTGATTTCTTTTGTGTTGTAAACTATTTACCATTTCTGTGGTGCCCCCTCCTTCCCTTGATGCCCTAAGCACATGCTTATTTTGCTTAATGGTTAATCCAGTGCTGGTCCATTGAGGGCTGATGTTCAAAGATGATTGTGCTAAATGTTGCCATTATCATATCTTTAATTAAGACAGTGAGCTGGCAAAATCTCTAACATGTCAGACAAAATGCTAAGCGTCATTTTGTTTGTCTTTAAAGTCTGAGATCAAATTCTGCTATGGTCAACTTTGCTTTCCATCATTTCAGGGTCGATAAAATAAGTACAAGTTTGAGTGCTGGGGTCCATTTAATCAATTATCTTCCCTCCCCAAATTTCAGATCTTGTGCCTATAGTAAAAAACGAATTATTTTATCTTTCATTATAGGTTATGACGATGAGGGTCCCAGCTGATACGATCAATGGAACAGCTTGCTCGTGAAATTAACGTGCAAGTGGCTGAGCATTCCCCAGACACGTGTATCCTTAACGTAGTTCTCGAGGAGATTCAGCGTGACACAGAGAGTGACAAGGCTGGCCCTTTGAAATACAGGTACAACAGAAACAGGAAGAAAGACTGAGAGAAAGTTGTGGTGAAAGAGTACAGCAGGGTTCACCCCCGCCCCTGCAGGAGCCTTGTGAAGCTTTAGGTGTTTTTGCTCAATAAACATGCACAATGCCCGGACTGGGAATATCTTTCATTAAGGTGGTGAGGTGACAGAATCATTAGCACGGCAGGTAAAATGCTTATCAGCATTTCATGTCTCCTTGTTCTAATTTCAAATTCTACTGTGGTCGACTTTGTCTTTCATTCTTTTGGGGGTCAATGAAACAATTTCCAGTTGAGCACTGTGGTCATTGTAATCAATTTACTCCTCCTCTCTACATTGCTGGCCTTACATAAAAATTTGATTCTGATATTCTGATATTCTGATATTCTTTGGTCAGCTCTGCTTAAGAATATACAGCCATAGCCATATAAAAACACTTATGTACCACAGGTACAGGAGTGGCTGTGTGGTAAGTAGCTTGATTACCAACAACGTGGTTCTAGGTTCATTCCTACTGCATGGCACTTTGGGCAAGTGTCTTCTACTATAGGCCTGAGCCGACCAAAGCCTTGTGAGTGAATTTGGTAGATGGAAACTGAAAGAAGCCCATCGTATATATGTATATAACTATATACATATGTATATATATATATATATATATATATAAATATATGTATGTGTGTGTATATGTTTGTCCCCCCCTCCTCAACATCGCTTGACAACCGATGCTGGTGGTGTGTTTACAACCCAGTAACTTAGCAGTTCAGCAAAAGAGACTGATAGAATAAGTACTAGGCTTCCAAAGAATAAGTTCTGGGGCGGATTTGCTTGACTGAAGGCGGTGCTCCAGCATGGCCACAGTCAAATGACTGAAACAAGTAAAAGAGTAAAAGAGTTACCCACGAGTATAGCAGCCAACATGCAAAGATATAACATGCCCAACAATGCCAAATACAGCTTCAAGATGATTTGTGATGTTTTAACCCATGGTCATTTTCTTTTTAAGTGAGGATATTATGGCAACGTTGCAAGAGGTTTGGCTATTATCAGATATATATATATATAATGGTTTCAGCAAGAATATAAAAACTTCTGGCGAGTCACAGGGATAACTTTTCTTTTCCTTGGATGTACTTGTAAATATATCTGTACAAGTGTGTGTATGTGTGAGTGTCTGGATTGGTGATAATACTGCTGCTACAACAACAATAACTACTACTACTACAACTACTACTACTACTACTACTACTACTACTACTACTACTACTACTACTACTACTATTAAGATGCCATTTACAGCTGCATTTGTATAATTTAGATTTTTTTGGTATTCAGTTTTGTATTTTTACTAATTCATATTTTCTCTCTTTCTCTCATCCTCTTCTCTCTCTTTCTCTCTCTCTCTTTCTCTCTCTCTCTCCCTCTCTCTTGAAATATATATATATATATATATAATATATATATATATATATATATATATTTATATATATATATATATATGCATATGTATGTATGTATTATTCCATAACCAAAATAGAAATTCATTAACAGTCTTCCTGTGGGTCTATTCTTCCCCATCAGACCTTCATACTTCCATTTGCTGTAGTTGTTGTTGTTGCTGTTCTCTTCCTTCTTCATCTTCATTTTCTTTTTCACCTTATTTATTTTTATTTTGTTTCTTTTTTTTTTCTTAATTCTTCCCCAACTTTTTGTTATGAGCTATCTTTAGGTTTCATTAACTTCATATTATCATATTTTTATATTTTAAGAAAACATTATTTTTGTGGTTGTTTTCATGGTTGTTATTATTATTATCATTATTATTATTATTATTATTATTGTTGTTGTTGTTGTTGTTGTTGTTTAGGACAGTGGAAAACAAGGAATATAGAACGTTGGGCAAAAAGCCTTGAAATATTTAGTTATGTCTCTTAGCACAGTGCTCTGCAGCCTTTATTCACTTGCAGTACACTTTATATTCATTTCAAAATTCGGTGGCACACCTGTACTGAAAATATAACTAAAAGTACAGGCAAAAAAATTATATTCAGGTTAACTAAATATTTCAAGGCACATGAGTATGTAACAGCATACCGGTTTCAGAACACTGTCTTAACATACTGAATTCCAATAGCAGCAAGATTAACTCTATCTTTCATTCTTTGATAAATGAAAGGACAAGTGCTGAAGTTAACTTAACTCTTGTGTTACCAGCTTGGCTCTGTTGTACAAATGTCTTGTTTTCATAAGTTTTGAATTAAAATCTTCCATCAAATCTTAGTCACAATTAATGTTCCTAACACTAGCTTAATGATAACTAAGTTATTATGCTAAATTCTTGTTGTATTTAAAATTAATTGAAAGAAACACGAAACGTCTAAAAATAAATACAGTAATGAAAGGGTTAAAATGTTAACCATTCACTCTAAATTTGTGGTTCTGGACTCATGTTATAGATTATTATTATTTTTATTTGTTAAAAGCAGTGGGCTGGCAGAATTGTTGGCATGCTGGACAAAATGCTTAGTGATGTTTCATCTGTCACTCCATTCTGAGTTCAAATTCCACCGAGGTCAACATTACCTTTCATCCTTTTGGGGTCAATAACATAAGTAACAGTTGAACACTAGAGTCGATGTAATTGACTCATCCTTTCCTTCAAAATGACTACTTTTGTGACAAAATTTGAAACCATTAGTATTATTATTATTATTATTATTATTATTATTATTATTATTATTAAGATGGTGAGCTGTGAGAATTGTTAGCACACATCGCCACATTCTCAGTTCAAATTTCACCGAGGTTGACTTTGCCTTTCATCCTTTTAGGGATGATTAAACAAGTACCAGTTGAACACTAGGGTCAATTTATTCATCCCTTCTGCCAAAATTGCTGCCCTTGTGGCAAAATTTGAAACCATTATTATTATTATTATTGCTGTTATTATTATTATTATTATTATTATTATTATTATTATTAATATTATTATTATTATTATTATTATTATTATTATATTATTAATATTATTATTATATTATTATATTATTATTATTGTAAAAGCAGCATGGTGGTAGAATCATTAGCACACTGGACGAAGTGCTTGGCAGTATTTTGCCCATCACCATGTTCTGAGTTCAAATTCTGCCGTGGTCAACTTTGCTTTTCATCCTTTCAGGGTTGATATAATACGTACCAGTTGAGCACTGGGGTCGATGTAATTGATTTACCTCTACCCCTGAACATGCTGGCCTTGTGTCAAAAAATTTGAAACCGTTGTTACTGTTATTTGTGTTGACATATATTTGTTCACTCCTTGGATTTCCTAGAAAATGATTGGTTTACATACTGAACTGAAATGGAATGCTACACAGGTCTTGGTCATTGAGAGATATCATTGTTACATCTGGTGTCTTTTACCCATTGGAAAGAAAAGAATTTAAATTGCTAATATATATATATATATATATATATATGTATATATATATTGTAGTCAGCCACAACGATTTAGGGAGGAAGTGCTCAAAAAATACAACAGAAAAAAATAACAAATAACATTTTTACTTCAGAAAGTATACATAAGGAAAATGTAATTTTCATAGACAAAATATCTTTTAACACAGTTTCATCCACTAATGCCCACATGGAGTTTTAGCTAAAATTTTTATATAGGAAACAGCAAAAATTTGTTTACTTGTGTTCCAGTTAAGAAATTGCAAATATGAGTTGATTAATAGAGAAAAGAATAGTGTGGCACAAATATATGACCAATACAAATACTTCCTTATATGAGACTGTTATTGAAGAGTGAAAGAAAAGGGAAACAATTTCTCTTCCTCTCTGCTTTGCAGATCAAGATAGGAAGTTTCAAGGAAGCCCTAGACAATGTCTGGTAAGATGTAGCTTGCAGCTAATGGAACAAGGCAGATGAGAGAAAATGTGTTCCTGGTTTCAAGAGCAAAACCAAGATCAGATGACCAACACCTGCCCACAGGCTCATATCATAATATGTGCTTCAGCATAAGGCAAGGGTTAGAGCCAAGAGCATTGGTAGTGCAGTTGATGTTTGGTTCTTGTTGTCTTCTTGACACAATATGGGCAGATATGGTTGAGATGAGTGTGTTTGGATAAACAAGTATCATTTAAAAACTGTACTCAGAGATAGAAATTTTGTTTCATAATAATTTATTCTATGTTTCAATTGGCTTGCTATCTGGTCAAAATCAGGTGTCATTTCCTGAATCTATACATATATCTATTTCTTTACTACCCTCAAGGGGCTAAACACAGACGAGACAAATGGATTAAGTCGATTACATTGAGCCCAGTGCGTAACTGGTACTATATTTATCGACCCCTGAGGGATGAAAGGCAAAGTCGACCTCGGTGGAATTTGAACTCAGAACGTAGCGGCAGACGAAATACCTATTTCTTTACTACCCACAAGGGGCTAAACACAGAGGAGACAAACAAGGACAGACAAACGGATTAAGTCGATTACATTGACCCCAGTGCGTAACTGGTACTATATTTATCGACCCCGGAAGGATGAAAGGCAAAGTCGACCTCAGTGGAATTTGAACTCAGAACGTAACAGCAGACGAAATACAGCTACGCAGTTCACCCAGAGTGCTAACGTTTCTGCCAGCTCGCCGAGAAGATAGCGGGTGGATAAGAAAGTTATTTATTAATCTTAGTTTGAAAATGTAGGTTCCTAGTTTGAATGTAGATAAGTTTGAAGCAAATAAGGCCGAAAATGTCGTTAGAAGCTGGGATCACCAGGTGTAGATTGGCATATTTCGGTCATATTATGCGGAGAGAATCCCTGGAGAAGGACATCATGCTCGGAATGGTCAGTGGCAAGAGAGGAAGAGGCCGACCAAGAACCCACTGGCTTGACACCATCAGGAGTGATACCAGAATGGACATGGCCAATCTGAAGGAAGCGGCCCAGGATAGAACTGACTGGAGGACACTGATCCAACGAGTGACCGAGAGTTGACTTCGACTGAGCGGATAGAGAGAGAGAGAGTTTGAATCCAGTTTGGGACAAAGTACACATCAAAGAATAAGACACAACAATGATGATTGGATGAAAACACTGGAAACCCGCTGGCTTGACACCATCAGGAGTGATACCAGAATGGACATGGCCAGTCTGAAGGAAGCGGCCCAGGATAGAACTGACTGGAGGACACTGATCCAACGAGTGACCGAGAGTCGACTTTGACTGAGCGGATAGAGAGAGAGAGTTTGAATCCAGTTTGGGACAAAGTACACATCAAAGAATAAGACACAACAATGATGATTGGATGAAAGCACTGGAAACATGTAAACATTAAAATTATATAATGTTTCTCATAGCTAAAGACATTAATAGCAAAAACATTAGAAAGGAAGTTAATCTTATTTAAAATGACTATTGTAATGTTTTAGACATTAGATAGCATTTATCCATTCTGTCCACATAATTCCCTGTAAGACCCTGGAATAAATCTAATGAAGTGTCCAACCCATCCGCCTTACAGAATCAAATTCTAGTACAAACATAAAAAAAAAGCCACACTGATCTTCCTTTCCCTCAGTTGTTCCTCATGCTTTTTCTATCTTTTGTCATCTCTATCTGCATACACACACACACACACACACACACATACACACGCATACACACACACATATATATTTATATACATATATATATCCTTCGTCTTATCTCTCTCTCTCTCTCTCTCTCTCTCTCTCTCTCTCTTTATCTCTCTCTCTCTCTCTTTATCTCTCTCTCTCTCTACGTTTCTTTCTCTCCCTCCCCCTCTCACACAACTGATGTTTTCTTTTTATCCAATAATTCTTCTGTCATTAATTTTAAATCTTTCTAAATAAACATATTTTAACCAGTTTTTTTCTTTTCCTTTCCATATTCATTTGACAGCCTTCATGACAATCTGTCCGGCTCTCCATTATCATCATCATCACCACCATCATCCTCATCATCATCATCACCACCATCATCATCATCATCATCATCATCATCATCATCATCATCATCATCATCATCATCGTCATCATCATCATCGTCGTCGTCGTCATTATCATCATCATCATCATCATCATCATCATCATCATCATCATCATCATCGTCATCATCATCATCATCTCATCATCATCATCATCATCATCATCATCATCATCATCACCGTCGTCGTCATCATTATCATCATCATCATCGTCGTCATCATTATCATCATCATCATCATCATCATCATCATCATTGTCGTCATCATCATGATCATGATCATCATGATCATCGTCGTCGCCGTCGTCGTCGTCGTAGTTGCTGCAGTGAGTATTGAAACACTATTAGCAAATAATTTGTTCCATTATCTTCACCATACTTTATTTCAGATTTTCTACTCAGTTCAACTTATACTATTATTTTAATGAAACTAATGATGATAATGTTGGTATTGGAGGCAGTGGTGGTGGTGGTGGTGGTGGAGGTGGTGGTGGTGGTGGTGTGGTGGTGGTGGTAGTGGTGGTGGTGGTGGTAGTGGTGATGGTGGTGGTGGTAGTGGTGGTGATGGTAGTGGTGATGGTGGTGGTGGTGGTGGTAGTGATGGTGGTGGTGGTGGTGGTGGTGGAGGCAGTGGTGGTGATGGTGGTGGTAGTGATGGTGGTGGTGGTGGTGGTGATGGTGGTTGTAGTGATGGTGGTGGTGGTGGTGGTGGTGGAGGCAGTGGTGGTGATGGTGGTGGTAGTGATGGTGGTGGTGGTGGTGGTGGTGGTGGTGGTGGTGGTTGTGGTGATGGTGGTGGTGGTGGTGGTGGTGGTACGACTAACGTTGATGTTCTTCTTACTGTCCTTGATGCTGTTGCTAGTGTTGCTGATGCTGGTAACTTCTATTGTTGTTGATATGACAGCTGCTCTTGTTTGTTATTGCTGTGACTACTGCTGTTATGTTGTGCCTGTTGCTGTTGTTGTTGGTACAGTTGTTTCTGGGACTGCTGTTGTTGTTATTGCAATTGTCACTGTTGTCGTATTTACCTAAGGTGCAAGTTTTCTATAGCCCGAAGGAAAAAAAACTTTGCTTATGAACTTCACAGGTAACTCACAAGTGATTTGAGACATGAGGGAATCGATGCACTTTACATTTCACGGGAAAATTTGCTTCTCAACAATCACAGAAAAAATACAAGAAGGCATGTCATAATGACAATGTTCTGGAGACATAGTACAGGGTATAGTATTTAGAGTGGGACATGGGAACCTGGATTCAATTTAACCAATGAAAGGATAAAAGATTACTAATTTAGGGGTGATGAATAAAAGTGGCGCAAGATCCACCCCCTCTACAGAACAGTGGTCAATATCATCATCAGCAGCAGCAGCAGCAACAGCATCATCATCATCAATCATCATCATCATCATCATCATCATCATCATCATCATCATCATCATCATCTTCATCATCATCATCATCACCATCATCATCGTCATCATCCTCATCCTCATCATCATCATCATCATCATCATCCTCATCATCATCATCATTTAATATTTGTCTTCTAAGCTAGCATGGGTGGGACGGTACCACAAGAGCCGGCCAGACCAAAGCCTGCACCAGACTTCTATGACTGTTTTGGCAGGATCTTTACGGCTGAATGCCCTTCCTAACACCAACCATTCAATGGAGTAGGCTTGGTGGTTTTCACAAGGTGCAAGCACAGGCAAGGTCAGTTTTGGCAAGGTTTTTTCGGCTGGATGCTCTTCTGAACACCAAACACTTTGCAGTGTGGACTGGGTGCTTTTAAGTGTACCTGCACTGACAGGATCACCAAGTACTTGCAAGACAAACACTTTTAAGAGGGGAGGAGGCATTGGAGGAGGTGATAGTGAAAAGGTTATAGTGAGACTGATACAGGTGTCTCGCTGTAGAGGAAGTACCTGGCTGAAAAGAGAAAAACCAGGAATGAAGACAGAAGCAAGTGTGTTACCACAAAGAAAATACATGGTTGCTCAACCTGAGAGAAGCATAGGAGAAGGAGAGAGAGTGGGAGACAGCAGGATAAAGATGGTGGCAAAATGCCAGGCATACTCACAAGGGATGGGGATCAGAATATAAATGAGATGGTTGAATAAAAGAAGAGAGAGATATAGATGGTGGCAAGTGCCATGGCATAGGACAGCACAAATCTGTGACCCAGAGATTAAAGTAGGATAATGAGTGATTCTTGCCAATCTGTTGAGTAGCCTTTCTTTGGATGTGATATGATCTAAGATTTGTATAGTAGCAGCACCACCATAATACCAAATGTGAGAGAAGTACTCTTTTGAATGCGTGTGTGGCAGGGGAATTTGACTTGAATTTTCTGAAGAGTCAGTAAGATGATGGGCGATTTCTTGCAAATCTGTTGAGTAGCCTTTCTTTGAATGTGATATGATCTACGATGTCAGTATTTTTACAGTAGTAGCACCATTTATTGAGAGTTGTGTATTTTCAAATCCTAAAACAGAAAGTGATATTTATAATGGAATAGTTATTATTCTGAAGATGTATATTTGCCAGGAAAGATTTTCAGGGATTATGGTTGCCTTTTATGGATTGTGGTTGCCTTTTAAAGTTCTGGTATGTGTTGGTTGTGTTTAAAAGGTGATATATCCAAAGATTAGGTCCTCGTACAGTTGAACAGAAAAGATTAGTCAATAATTCATTTGAAGGATGTTCTTCAATTCGCTGATCATGGATTCAGTGCTTGTTTTATGTGAGGAATCTAGATTGCTTGTGTGACTAGGGTGAACAAGGTCAGGAATTAATGAAATTGATATTATTTATATATGAATAGATGTTCTTATGTTAACTTTTATAGTTTTTCTCAGCTTTCAACTTCTGGAAATTTGACAATGTTTGTACAAGCAATTGTGAATGTTGGTACGTGTAATTATTTCTTCGAGCCTTATATATTTTAGGTGTATGTCTGTAAATGTGTTTGGCTCCTAATATAATAGAGTTTAAAGATTTCTGTATTACTTTTCTGGAAGGATATTTCTTTATTACCCACAAGGGGCTAAACATAGAGGGGACAAACAAGGACAGACAAAGGGATAAAGTCGATTACATCTACCCCAGTGAGTAACTGGTACTTAATTTATTGACCCCGAAAGGATGAAAGGCAAAGTCAACTTCGGCGGAATTTGAACTCACAACGTAGCGGCAGGAGTCATTGCCATAGTCTAGAAGGAAGATGGATACATTTAATTTTTTTGTTCCTATGTTCCTGGGTATTTTTTTTTTTTGATGACCAATTTTCAAGAAATGTTTTATGTGGATGGTTGCATGGTTTTGGAATACGGGTAAGCTATTTGAAGTTGTTATTGTAAACAGAATGTGGTGTGACTTTTGTAGTCATTGGTTATCCTTTTACTTACTGGCATTCCATTGGTTATGATAATGAGGGTTGCTGTTTATCTGATTGACAGAACAGCCTGCTCATGAAATTAAAGTGCAAGTGGCTGAGCACTCCTCAGACACATGTACCCTTGATGTAGTTCTCAGGGAGTTTCAGCATAACACAGAGTGTGACAAAGCTGGCCCTTTGTGATAGAGGTACTAGTTGTTTTTGCCAGCTGAGTAAACTAGAGCAATGTGAAATAAAGTGTCTCGCACAAGGGCACAATGTGTCACTAGAAACTGAACTCATGACCTAGCAATCATGAGGCAAATACTCTAACACTAAGCCATGTCCCTTTACAGTTATTCTTCTATATAGGACTTTACTGTATACATTCAATGTGGAGGCACAATGGCCCAGTGGTTAGGGTAGTGGAATTGTGGTCATAGGATTGCAGTTTCAATTCCCAGACCAGGCATTGTAACTGTTTATTGAGCGAAAACACATAAAGCTCAACAAGGCTCCAGCATGGGGTGGTGGTGAACCCTGCTGTACTTTTTCTCTCACTCTTTCTTCCTGTTTCTGTTGTACCTGTATTTCGAAGGGCCAGCCTTGTCACACTGTGTCATGCTGAATCTCCCTGAGAATTATGTTAAGGGTACACATGTCTGTGGAGTGCTCAGTCACTTGCACGTTAATTTCATGAGCAGGCAGTTCCGTATATCGGATCAGCTGGAACCCATGTCATCGTAACCGACAGAGTACCATGATGTACATGCAATATGTCATTCACTGCATAAAAGTTAAGGATATGCCAAGAAGAAAATTTGACTGATATTTCTATCAGATCACAAGGCCACTTAAAGCCTTCCTTAGCAGATTCTCACAAGTGTTGTTGTTTACAACCAGTTCAGTTTTTGTCAGGCAAGTTTACGGACAAAGTATTACAGATGCGATTATAGAAAAATTTGGCTGCTATATCTAGCAGATCAAGGGACCACGTAGAAATCCCTTAATTGTTATTGGTGGCAGCAATGCTAGAACTGGTGGTAGTGCTGATGTTGTTGTTGTTGCTGTCGTTATTTCTATAGTGGTAATGGTGAAGGAAGTGATGCCATTGTTGTTGCCGTTCTTGATGTCAGCCTCTCCGACTTTTTGTTTTTGTGTTGTTGTTTCTTCATCATCTTAGCTATCTCAAGTCTTTAATTACTTTCTTGCAAATTATCATTTTTTTGATATGGCATACTTAGCTATTTCTTAATAAAATTTCATTCTTTCTTATCTTTATTACACACGCATGAACAGACACATAAACATTAAAATGTATATATCTATATACATATTATGTGTGTGTATATATGTATATATGTATGTAAGTATGTATGTAAGTATGTATGTGTATGTATGTATGTATGTATGTATGTATGTATCTATCTATCTATCTATCTATCTATCAATCTATCTATCTCTCTATCGATATCTATATATATATACACATACATACATATATATAGTACATACATATATATATATATATATATATATATATATATTATATATATATATATATATGTGTGTGTGTGTGTATATACACACATACACATATGCACATGTACATATATGTGTTGTGTGTGTGTGTATATATATATATATATGTGTGTGTGTGTGTGTGCATATATATATGAGTGTAGATAGGTAAGAATTATATCTTCAATATAGACAAGTAGCTATAATTATCGATCTATCTTTCCCTAGCACTCTTTTTCTGTTTCTCTCTCTTTCACTACACCCACCCACACACACACACACACACACACACACACACACACAAACAAGAGATAGGAAGTAAATAACAAAATCCAGGTAGACTACTACCAGTCATATACACATATTTTATTTATATTTTCATATATATATATGCACATAGACACATGCACTCACTTGCACATGTACACATTCATATAAAAATCACATTTATTTCTCTAAGTGTGTATATTTTTGTCTTGGGTCATTATATTTGTTTTCACATATAGTTTGGGATATATTTTTTCTACATGTATGGAAATATATATATATATATATAATATATATATATATATATATATATTTGTGTGTGTGTATATACACACATACACATATGCACATGTACATATATGTGTTGTGTGTGTGTGTGTATATATATATATATATGTGTGTGTGTGTGTGCATATATATATGAGTGTAGATAGGTAAGAATTATATCTTCAAATATAGACAAGTAGCTATAATTATCGATCTATCTTTCCCTAGCACTCTTTTTCTGTTTCTCTCTCTTTCACTACACCCACCCACACACACACACACACACACACACACACAAACAAAGAGATAGGAAGTAAATAACAAAATCCAGGTAGACTACTACCAGTCATATACACATATTTTATTTATATTTTCATATATATATATGCACATAGACATATGCACTCACTTGCACATGTACACATTCATATAAAAATCACATTTATTTCTCTAAGTGTGTATATTTTTGTCTTGGGTCATTATATTTGTTTTCACATATAGTTTGGGATATATTTTTTCTACATGTATGGAAATATATATATATATATATATATATATATTTATGTCTATTTTATTTTATACTTGTTTATATGAATGCATGTCTATACCTATGAAAGTGATGCACATGTGCATATGACTTTACATTTATACCTATTATTTCAGTATATGCTTATATGAATATATACAGATGTTTGATTTTATATAATTACTTCATGGTATATATCATTTATCACTTCTGTATTTCAGTTACTCTTCTAAAAACTTTACTACATAATATTCTCAGCTATTTTTTTCCTATTTCATTTTCTATTTTCTAAATTAATTTTTTTATAATTATTTTGTACATTTTCTCACATTTCCTATGCTATTAATAATCACTTATTATTCACATTGTTTTTATTCTAATACATTTATTTATGTTTTATACTTACTTATTTGAATTTCACCAAATTTAAAGACGTGGGATTTTTCATATATATTTTTATGTATTTTTATTTTTCCTTCTTCCATTAAGCTTGATGTATTATGAATCTGTTGCTTCATCGATAATGAAAGAAATTTCACAATAAATATAGCTTACTTTATGTTAAAATAGTTTTTGATATTACCTGCTTATTTTTCAACTTCTAATGTCTTTGATTGTAACTTTGAATAGTAGACAACATGTCCGAATTATTTTCACAAGTAATTTTTTGCAAGAGAAAGGAAGAATCAAGTTTTCAGGGTGAGTTCATTTGCAGTCAATGTTGCATTAGCATTTACTATTGTTATTTAGCTTCAGTTTATTCTTGACTCATTACATCAGTGTTTGACAGTAATGGTGTTCCAGTAATAACTATTTAGACTTTATCATCATCGTCATCATCATTTAACGTCCGCTTTCCATGCTGGCATGGGTTGGACGGTTCAACTGGGGTCTGGGAAGCCAGAAGGCTGCACCAGGTCCAGTCTGATCTGGCAGTGTTTCTACAGCTGGATGCCCTTCCTAACGCCAACCACTCCATGAATGTAGTGGGTGCTTTTTATGTGCCACCGGCACAGGTGCCAGACGAGGCTGGTAAACGGCCACGATCAGATGATGCTTTTTATGTGCCACCGGCACAGGGACCAGACGAAGCTGACAACGGCCACGGTCGGATGGTGCTTTTTACGTGCCACCAGCATGGAGGCCAGTCGGGCAGCACTGGCTACGGCCACATTCGGATGGTTCTCTTACATGCCACCGGCACTGGTATCACAGCTACAAATTCCATTGATGTTGATAGATTACGATTTTGATTTTCACTTGCCTCATCTTTATTAAATCTCAGATGCAGATATAACTGTGAAGTTATGACTTTTGTTATGATTCCACTGGGCATGGGTCTTCCGTTCAACAGTAGCCTCAGTTTGACCAATGCCTTGTAAGTGGAAATAAGTAGAGTGAAACTGCAGAGATGTGATGGTTCAATAAAAAAGAAACCAATACAATAAATACAGGACTTATAAGTACTAGGGTTGATTTCATTGACCAAACACCTTCCAGGCAATGCCCCAACATAACCACAGTTCACCAGCCATGGCTGCTTTCTAACTTTGTTCTTACTTTCAAGGACTTGACATGCACCCATATATGTATTTCCCTGATCGATAGCAGAAATATGATTCCATACTCTGGTGGCACGTAAAAAGCACCATCTGATTGTGGCCATTGCCAGCCTCGTCTGGCACCTGTGCAGGTGGCACATAAAAAGCACCCACTACAATCTCGGAGTGGTTGGCATTAAGAAGGACATCCAGCTGTAGAAACACTGCCAGATCAGACTGGGCCTCGTGCAGCCTCCTGGCTTCCCAGACCCCAGTTGAACCGTCCAACCCATGCTAGCATGGAAAGCGGACGTTAAACGATGATGATGATGATGATGATGATTTAGAACTTCATTCAGCTATTCGTTTTATGCAAATGAAATTCCAGTGCCTCAATCTCAAAACAGAAATAAATCAGCTTCCTTTCTGCCTATTGTTTGATAACCTCCACTTCAAACACACTCACACATACCACCAGACAAGGAGACATTCACTTTAGTGACACAGCACTGCCATCTTATTTGTTAAAAAGTTATTTTTTGATCTAATAAAGTGTTATACATTTACCTGAGTTTGTTCTCTCTCTCTCTCTCACTACCTCTCTCTCCATCCCCCCTCTCTCTCTCTCTTTCTCTCTCTCCCTCTCCTCTCTCTCTCACCTTCTCTTTGTATTCTGTTGTTATGTTGACTAGCATTTAGCAGGGCATTTCTGGTTCTTCTAAAATGAGAAGCAATATTGAAATTGATGTAAACTTTTAGAATACAAATATATTTAAAGCATACCCTTTTTGTTTATTCTTGTTACAGGGATGAAGTTTAATACATTTTGAAGGATCCACTGTTTGAAAATAATCCAAAGACAGAAAATTTTTCATGCATAAACTTGGCTAAAACCCAATCTTTTAGAAGCAGATTGACAACATACCCATTCATGCCAAAACATTGTGATGTTGATGACAATGATGATGATGAGGATGATAATGATGATGATGGTGACGATGATGATAATTGCTTAGTATCCGCAAAGTTCTCATACACACAATTCACTGAACGTTAAACACATAAGAATTACCAAACATGTCATGCTGGAGGAAGTTTTACAAGAATGAAGAGAAAATTATTGAAGACATAATTCAATGAATGGATTAGAATTTTTAATATTGTATGAAATGCGAATAAAATAATATAACACACACAATAAGTAAAACAATTTAAATGTTATTTAGAAAACATTCAGAATCATTCTCTCAGTGGCTAGGTACCGATATCCACCCCGCTATCCAGGTCTACTATCCATCACTTTGCACTGAGTTCTGATACACTCCTAGACACTTGTTGACATTTTTATCATTAATATATTTTTTCAGTCAGATGGATTAGGAAATCCCTTCATGCTTGGGTTCACTTTCTTTTAAGTATTCATAATATCCAAGGGAGCATTTTATCAGTATCTTCTCTTATTTTTTATTTTTTTTTACTTGTTTCAGTCATTTGACTGCAGCCATGCTGGAGCACCGCCTTTAGTCGAGCAAATCGACCCCAGGACTTATTCTTTGTAAGCCCAATACTTATTCTATCGGTCTCTTTTGCCGAACCGCTAAGTGACGGGGACGTAAACACACCAGCATCGGTTGTCAAGCAATGCTAGGGGGACAAACACAGACACAGAAACACATACACACATATATATAATATATATATATATATATATATACATATATACGACAGGTTTCTTTCAGTTTCCGTCTACCAAATCCACTCACAAGGCATTGGTCAGCCCAGGGCTATAGCAGAAGACACTTGCCCAAGATGCCACGCAGTGGGACTGAACCCGTGGGACGGAACCATGTGGTTGGTTAGCAAGCTACTTACCACACAGCCACTCCTGCGCCTATGCGTGTTTATCTTACTTTCTACAGTCTCTTCTGTGAGTATTTCACAAACAAACATAACTTTGCAACGTAATTATATCACTTTTGTGCTCTACAACTGTAAAAAGGTAAATACCCACTTTGGTCATAAATGACCACGGGACTACTCCTAGAAAGTTACCCTCTAAGGCACAAGTCCGGGCAAGGTTTGTTTATGGAAGACTAGCGGTCACCCATGCATGCCAGCTTCCCCTCTCCACACCACTGATGTTATCCAAGGGAAAGGCAAGAGCCATTACAACTTGGCACCAATGATGTTGCAACTCATTTCTACAGTTGAGTGAACTAGAGCAACATGAAATAAAGTGTCTTGCTCAAGAACACAACACACTGCCCAGTCCGGGAATTGAACTCGCTAGCTCATGCTTGCGGGCCCAATGCTCTCACCACCAAGCTATGCTCCTGTGAAATCCTTGACGCTTTATCTGCAAAGGAGGTTTCCTCACACTTTTTTATTGCATTCTGTTGAAGTTCACTCCACTTTTTGAGGTCTTTAACCTTTTCCTTTCACTTTTAATATCCTGGGAAATAGTTTTCTCTCATTTTGATTCTCTTCAGTCTCTTCCTGCTAATCACAAGACGATGGAATCGAGATGTTTGTTGCTACAGTTAGGTGATAAGGTACCTAGTCGCTTGTTACTAGGACTATATATTAGCTAACCTCTTCAGCTGTTTCCATCATTTCTAGAACAGTAACCAGCAGGAGTGGCTGTGTGGTAAGTAGCTTGCTAACCAACCACATGGTTCCGAGTTCAGTCCCACTGCATGGCATCTTGGGCAAGTGTCTTCTGCTATAGCCCCGGGCCGACCAATGCCTTGTGAGTGGATTTGGTAGACGGAAACTGAAAGAAGCCTGTCGTATATATGTATATATATATAAGTGTGTGTGTGTATGTTTGTGTGTCTGTGTTTGTCCCCCTAGCATTGTTTGACAACCGATGCTGGTGTGTTTACGTCCCCGTCACTTAGCGGTTCGGCAAAAGAGACCGATAGAATAAGTACTGGGCTTACAAAGAATAAGTCCCGGGATCGATTTGCTCAACTAAAGGCGGTGCTCCAGCATGGCCACAGTCAAATGACTGAAACAAGTAAAAGAGTAAAGAGAGAGAGTGCTTAAAAATCTGAGGCCTAGTGTTCTTGTTACTGTAACTGCTACTATCTCTCACTTTTATTTCTCCTTCTGCTTTCCAACACTTACAACACAAAATGCTCTCAAATGGGGTTTTTTTTTGCATCACAAATACAACAATGAATCATCTGCCCCATTTGTCTTCATGGGTACAATTCTAGAATGGCATTGTGGTCTTTGAGAGTTATTTAAGTTCATCATAATCTCTCCCAAACACATGTTTCTTCTCATCACTTATGCATTGGCTACTCGAATGTATTGAGATATGAAAATGAAAAGCCATGAGCCAACATTGTTAACAATGTCCTTGATCATGATCCTGGTGCATTTTTAATCCAAGAGAAATACAAACTATAAGTGAACAAATATAATTATTGACAAATGAGACACTAGTGTTGTTCATACAACTGGTATCCTCAATGGAGCTGTCATTAACACTTTACTCTATATTTTGCAACACATGTGCCTCTCCACACAACTTTTCTTATTTCTTTTTATGCATATCATGTGTAAGTCTTAGTTCTGCATTTTTCGTTTGAAATTTTTATAACCATATTTGATAAATAGACAACAGGGAGAAAAACCAAGTTTTATGTGAAATAACCTTTATCTTTCTTCATTTCACTAAAGCCTGCATGAATAAACTCCAAACTTTCTGAACATTTATGAGTACATTCCTGGTATGTCCTGGCAGATTTGAACATGAATGTCAAATTGGTGTTGTTTTTCATCAAAGGTGGGATCACCACTTTCCTTTAGACAATGCGTATTCAAATAATTTGCTTGCTGATTTCTGTAAACAAGGGCTCATGTGCTTGTCAGTTTTATCAGATTGAGGGACAGCTCTAACTAAGGAGGCACTCTAAAGGCTGAAACACCACAGTGTCTTAAAGTCACCTTACACATTTAAATCAAGAGCATTATGAACGCATGTTGTCTAAAGGGAGAAGGTGCTCTCTGTTGATGGAAAACAACCAGATATCCACATTCAAATTTTCCAGAACATATTATTGTTTAGATTTTTGCTATTCTGCATACACCCTTCTATCTAACATCTGTATTAACCTTGAACATTTTCATTAACCACAAACATCTTTGTTAACCTTCAACACTTCACTGCATGTCCCCCAAGATGTATCCAATTCTTGTCTTGATGGATTTCTCAAATTATAATGAATAATGATAATGATAGTATTTCTCTTTCTCTCCTCACTTTCCCTCTCTTCCTCTCTCTAATTTTCTCTCACAAAAACGAAAGCAGCACTAATGTAAATAATTCTATGAAACCAGGAGGAATAACTATTTATGCAACTATATAAAATAACGGCATAAAAACATACCAGAATCATAAAGCAGCATACACAGAGACACAGAAGGAAACATGTGTGAATCTATATTAGCCAACTAGCATGATAGCAGCACCAATTTCGAAAATAAAGTGTCCTATTTGAATAAGTGATATAATAGATGCCACTAAAGTATGGGTGTTAGTTAAAGAAAACATCTTTAAAAATTGCTGATTAAGGTTAAAACAATATGACCAACATACCTGTTTGTTACAATTCAAATTTTGTTTATTATGACATAGGACCAAAGCGTTTCTATAAAAGACCACCAAAAACATATAATAGCACAGAATATGTAAAGATGGGAAGAGACACACAGACACATTGTTTGTGGCTGCCCAATTCTAGTCAAGAATATGATACATCTACAGACATGACAGATTTGGGACTGTAGAAATTATACCAACACTGTGAAATAGCATCCGCAAAGTTCTGGGATAGAGATACAACAGTAAAAGTCTTCTGGGAATAGAAAAGCAGGCATATTCTTGGATATGCCAAATACACAGAGGCGGGGAACACAAGGCTAAACAAACAGGTAGTGTTGTTAAGAAAAAACTAGGAAAAGAAATGGCTCCAATAAACTTGTCAGTACTAACAGGTGAAATTATTTGAATATATAGATAATAGAGATAACCCAAATGTGAGGCTAGAATATGGAAACAATATTAATACTAATAAGCAATTTACTCTTTTACTTGTTTCAGTCATTTGACTGCGGCCATGCTGGAGCACTGCCTTTAGTTGAGCACATCGACCCCAGGACTTATTCTTTGTAAGCCTAGTACTTATTCTATTGGTCTCTTTTGCCAAACTGCTAAATTACGGGGATGTAAACACACCAGCATTGGCAGTCAAGTGATGTTGGGGGGACAAACACAGGCACACAAACATACACACACACACACACACACACACACCACACACACACACATATATATATATATATATATATATATATATACATACATATATATATACATAAATATATATATACATATATATATACATATATATATATATACATATATATATATATGATGATGATGATATATATATATATATATATATACATATATATATATGTATATATATATATATATATATATATAGATATATATATATAATATATATATATATATACATATATATATATATATATATATATTTATATTTATATATATACATATATACATATGATGGGCTTCTTTCAGTTTCCGTCTACCAAATACACTCGCAAGGCTTTGGTTGGCCCGAGGCTATAGTAGAAGACACTTTCCAAAGGGTCCATGCAGTGGGACTGAACCTGGAACCATGTAGTTCGTAAACAAACTACATAACTAAACCCTATTACTTATAAATATGCACTACATTCCAAAAATAATGATGCTAAGCACTGTATACATATTATGTAGAGTACTCTACTTCCAATACAGTAAAAATAACAAAACAAAAACAAACACACCACATATCCAAGGTACATAGAGCAGCATTTGGTAGGCCTTGAAAGCAGTGCAGTGAAAGTATGCAATATAGAATAAGACACCACCTGTGACCAACTTTTCAAGGATAGTTTTTTTCTTTGTCCATTTATGTACCATCTTGGCCATGCTTCTCATAAGTTAATTTCACTTCCATCTATCTGAAGATCAGGTTTGAACTAGAATCCGAGCATTTTTGTCCATAAAGCTGATGAGCAAAAGACTTTCTCTTCTAGATGCTAAGCAGCAAATCTGTCAACCTGTTGTGAATAAATCATATTTTTCTGCCAACTCTTATTTCTTGTAAGCTGTGACAACCACCACAGAAATAATAAAAGTGGTAATAAATAACATGTAAATTTAAATGACATTTTAATCATAGCTTTGTAATTAAAATATAAATAATTTTGATTAAATTTGCTAATTTTAAAATTACATTGTTGTAAAAAATGGAAATTGAATGGAAAATAATTCAAAGTGTATCAGTATCTTTATAGGTATCTCTACACATCAATATGCATATACACACATGCACACTTACATTTTCTCGCACACTTACACAAATGTATGTGTGTGTGAGTGAGTGTGTATGTGTGTGTGTGTGTGTGTGTGTGTGTGTAGCTGCACACATATAATCAAATGCAGAATATATATTTATATTTATGTATGTAGTGTATAATATATGTATATATATATATATATGTATATATATATATATATATGTATATATATATATACACATTACATATATGCACATATACATACATATATATGTATATATATATATTATATATATGCTACATATTATATGCACACACATATATATTCACACATAAATCACATAAATGGTTGTATATAAATGTATGCGTATGTATATAAAACCCAAGAGTGATATATGCTAACATACAAGTTTTATTATTTTTAATTACTGACTATGTAATTGTTGTCAATACAAGCCAGTGTATACCAAAGAAACATTTTACTTTAATTAGGCAAGCCTGTTGTAATTATTTTCAGAACAATGTAAGTATTACGTGATGTCTAACATTGCTATTTATGGTAGCTTTACTGCTCGTGTTAATTTTCGTTAATTTTCTTTACATCTTCCTGTGATTTCCAAAACAATTTTGCAACAATATGTAGCAGTTATTGTTTCTCTATTTATTATGTCTTTGCAAACATTCTTCTTTTTATTGCATGTTTCACTATGTTAGCAAGTGCAGCTCAGTGTGCCTTGAGTATTTGCAATGTTTTGATTATTATTCTTTATACTTTTAGGTTTATATTAGTATTTTGACTTTTCTCTATGTAATATTATTTTTTCCTTTGCCTTGTAGTGTTGTTTTCTGTATGTTATGCTTATTTGTAAGTCCTGTGGTTTTCATTGTATTCTGTCTGCATGTTTGGCTTTTCTTTTTTTTTTTTTTCTTTTATAAACTATTATTTCTGCTGAAGTCAATACATTCTAGTTATCGCTATTTACAAATCTTTTCATTTGGATAATTTTTACATTTCTTTTAGAGATACAATATTACCTTTTGGGACCAATACTTTGATTAGAAAGTATTTCCTTTCTTTCTGATCCTTAACAACAATATCTGGTTGATTATCCTTGATCTCTGTATCTGAACTGGTACAGCCCTGAATACAGATGTTTTGAGAGACAGTTTTAATGCATGTTTTTATCACATCTTTTTTTTGCTTCTACTTCATAATGCTGGCATGGCATCTAGAGTCTGAGAAATACAAGTCTGTTATGCTTGTAGATGTATTCTTTCTTAGTTAAGATTAAGCAATTAAAAACAGTGGGGTTGATTGCTTCTTCCTTAACCTCCACATATTCTTCAGTTATTTAGTGTAGGTTTTTGGTGGTTTTTGTCAGGAAGGTTTTGATCTTGTACCACAATAAGAATCCTTGAGTCGCAGCTTTGTGTCCAGTACTTCTCAGTTAGTTTTGCTATTGTTCATTACGTATTTTGATTCTGTTTGGCTTTTTCAAATACTGACCATACAGAAGCTTTCTTTTCTTTTTATGATCATTGCTTTTGTATAATATATTCTGTAGCTCCATTTTATTTAGTTTTTAGGTTTTTAATCATCCTCATCCTCATCCTCCCCTCTTTGTCCTCTACTCTTCGCACACCCCTCCTCATCCTCCTCTCCCCTCCTTCTCTTCACCACCGTCATCATCATTACCATTAACATCACCTTCACCACCATCATCATCATCATCATAATCATCACCATCATCATCACCATCATCATCATCATCATCATCATCATCTTCCTCATCATTATCATCATCATCATCATCACCATCACCATCACCATCACCATCATGACCATCATCATCATCATCATTATCATCATCATCATCATCATCATTATCATCATCATCATCATCATCATCATCATCATCATCATCATCACCATCATCATCATCACCACCATCATCATCACCACCATCATCTTCATCATCATCATCACCACCACCACCACCATCATCATCATCATCATCATCATCATCACCATCATCATCATCAGCAGCAGCAGCAACAGCAACATCATCATTACTTACTAAACTGTTGAAACATTGGTTCAAGTGCTTCGCAGTATTTCTTTTGACTTTTTGCATTCTGAGATCAAATTCCAAATTTGCATTTAAATCTTGTTAAGATTGATAAAATAACGTACCAGTCAAGTACTGAGGTTGATGTTATTGACTAACTCCTGTCCCTCCCTAAAATCATTGGTCTTGTTTGAAAAACTGAAACGATTATTACTTTGAATTCTATGGCAATGAATTAAGAGAAGTTTGTGAGCACTGGATGAATGTCATACTCTTTTACTCTTTTACTTGTTTCAGTCATTTGACTGTGGCCATGCTGGAGCACCACCTTTAGTCGAGCAAATCGACCCCAGGACTTATTCTTTGTAAGCCCAGTACTTATTCTATCGGTCTCTTTTGCCAAACCGCTAAGTGACAGGGACGTAAACACACCAGCATCAGTTGTCAAGCAATGCTAGGGGGGACAAGCACAGTCACACAAGCACATACACACACATATATACATACATATATACGACAGGCTTCTTTCAGTTTCCGTCTACCAAATCCACTCACAAGACATTGGTCGGCCCGGGGCTATAGCAGAAGACACTTGCCCAAGATGCCACGCAGTGGGACTGAACCCAGAACTATGTGGTTGGTTAGCAAGCTACTTACCACACAGCCACTCATAATATATATTCCGGATCTTAGTGTCCTGAGTTCATATTTCATGTTGATCAACTGTACCTTTCATTCTTCCAGAGTTGATAAATCAAATATTGGAATGAATTTAAATGACTAATGCTTCACCATCCTGCACCCGCTCCACCTTCTCCTCCTCTTCATTATCAGCATTTAATGTCTGTCTCCCATGCAGGAATGGGTTGAATAGTTTTACAAGATCTGTTGAGCCGGAGGACTGCATTGAGATCCATTACCTATTTTGGTATAGTTTCTATGGTTGAATGTACTTCCTAAGGCCAACCACTTCACAGAGTGTACTGGGCACTTTTTTTTTGTGGCACCAACTCTAATGAGGCCACCAAGTAATTCACAAGTCAAGATATGAACCCCTTTGATTGAGTAGGGGGTGTAGTATTGATGAAGATGGCTTTGTGCCAGGTGTTGAGGAGTGAATAAATGATAGACAAGGTAGGATCAAGTGTTTTGCTGTAGAGGAAATACGTGAATACCCCAGCATAGAAGAGAGGAAAGAGATGACGGTGATGATGATTTTACAGGCGGCGAGCTGGCAGAAACATTAGCACGCCAAGCGAAATGCATAGCCGTATTTTGTCTGCCGTTACGTCCTGAGTTCAAATTCCGCCGAGGTCGACTTTGCCTTTCATCCTTCCAGGGTCGATTAAATAAGTAAAAGTTACACACTACACTGGGGTCGATATAATTGACTTAATCCATTTGTCTGTCCTTGTTTGTCCTCTCTGTGTTTAGCCCCTTGTGGGTAGTAAAGAAATAGGTGATGATGTGGCAGGGGATACCCTCAATGTAAACAATGGTAAGTGACAATATGGACAGAGGATCAGAAAGGGTGGACAAATAAATAAATATGCAAAAGTATGAAAGGAGAGTGATAGATGGTTAGAAATGGTGATAGAGATGCCTATGTTAGAAATAATTATTAGATTGAATTCTGATGATGTTACCTCTAGAAATTCCTCAGTACGAGGTTGGTTGGTACAATATATTGATCTCAGTTCAATGAGAGAGTTCATATGGGGTTGCTTGAAATGCTAAAATAACAGTCAAGTTTACTATAAATCAAATCTTACTTATTAAATAATGGTGAGGATTTGGGGATATGGTAGATTAAGGGAATCATGGCTAAAATGTCTGAGATCACAGATCAGATAAATCAGAGTTGAATTGGAGCTAAACATGACAAACAACAATAACAACATCAAAAATCAGCAACAACCACAACCTGCAGTGAAAATCCAACAGAAACACCACTGACGAAAACAACAACAACAGTTATAATCTCCCTTCTTGACAATAAATGGCCAGGCACCTAATCAGAATAATTTCAATATTTCATACCATTTCTTGCAAGGAAGAGTTAGTTAAGCAGTACACAGATTTCATAAACAAATTGCAACTCACAATCCAGTCTACATCCCGTTCCTCCAAGCCTTTGTAAAAATCCCACGAGAAAGCAAAAATATGAAATAATGTCATTTCCATCTTCTATAAAACTTACAATCACTTTCCTTCTTTATTATGATTATTATTATTATTATTATTATTATTATTATTATTATTATTATTATTATTATTATTATTATTATTATTATTTTTTATTATTATTATTATTACTATTTATTATTATTATTATTATTAATATTATTATTATTATTATTATTATTATTATTATTATTATTATTATTATTATTATTATATTATCATTATTATTATTATTATTATTATTATTATTAGTATTATTATTATTATTATATTATTATTATTATTAATATTATCATTATTATTATTATCATTATTATTATTATCATTATTATTATTATCATCATCATTATTATTATTATTATTATTATCATTATTATTATTATTATTATTATTATTATGATTATTATTATTATTATCATCATCATTATTATTATTATTATTATTATTATAATTATTATCATTATTACTACTATTATTATTATTATTATTATTATTATCATCTTTATATTCCTGAAGTTAGAAATCTAATATTTTTCTATCAGTTCAACTGCAGATGTCATAATTTCCATTTACCATCTCCCTTTTATTTTCAGATATCCTCGGAATATACTTGGATCACAACGAAAAAGCAAAGTTTTATATGAGTGCATTGGAGATTACCATTTCTTTTAATTTTGATCCTTTATACATTTATATCCCATGAGTCAATATTATCTAAAATAATATACCGCGTGTGTGTTTTTGCGAGTGTATTTATGCGAGTATTCCCCCGTGTGTGTGTGTGTGTGTGTGTGTGTGTGTGTGGTGTGTGTGTGTGTGTGTGTGCGTGTGTGTATGTGTTTTCTCTTTCTGCTGTTCCGCCTTTCTCACTTGTTTTCCTTTCTAGAAATACCTAACCGTTTTATGTGATATTCCCAAATGTAATTACATCAAAGGTAGGAATGTGTGTATGTGTGTGTGTATGTGTGTGCATGTGTGTGTACGTGTGTGTGCGCGTGTGTAAAATAATATAATGTAATGCAATTTATGTCATATAAAATATATATTTATAATAAGAACACACACACATATATATATGTTATACTCACACATATATGTATATTCATAAATGTGTATGCATACACATGCATGTATACACATGCATACATACATATATATATATATATATATATATACACACATGCATGCATACATACAAACATACATGCATGCATACATGCATACATACATATGTGCATGCATACACATATATATTTGTCCCTTGAAAAGAACAAATATGAATCTAACAGAAAACAAGTGACTAATTTATAAATATATAAATACACAGCTATATAAACTGAGAGATTTGTAAAGAGATAAATAAAATATTTCTCAGTAAAAACTGTCCCTTTTTCATATTTATTCTTGAGAGATTTAGATAAGGAAATTTATATGCAATGCAGTATTGATTTTATTATTAATTTTATTATTTTCAGGCAGTAGGATTGGCCTTGTGTTTAACAAAACGCTTTTTGGGTGCATCCCCTTTATTTTGTACCCAGACCCAAACAATGTCGACTTGGTCTTTAACCCTTAGTATTCCTATTACTCTATCAAATGTAATGCTTTTTTATCCACGTTGTTTGAAATTAATC
>NC_043004.1:94823805-94858805 GCF_006345805.1 Octopus sinensis
ATTACTATTATTGATTTTGTATAACCTGTAACTTGCCCAGTATATAACATTTTGAATAGAGTTAGGCCTCATAGCTTATATCTAAATTATTTGCTAAAAGAGTGCAATTTTGATAAACAGTAAAATAGCAGTTTCTCATATTTTGTTCAGTAATTATTGATTAAAAAGTTTGGAGTTCCTGTCTTGTGTAGTTTCTAATATACCAGAACAGACAGACACTCAAGTTATCAATCAAGCAAACAATGTGAAAATATATTTGTAAAAACAGTGACACCTAAGATTTTGAGGATTGAATAGGAGAGAACGGGGGTAGGGATGCTCAATATAAGAAAGGAGAATAGATTAAAATAAGGTCATGAGATGAATGTATATATATGTATATATATATATATATATATATATATATATATATATATATATATATATAAATATATATATATATAGATATAAAGTTAATCCAAACATGAAATCACAAAGAGAAAACACAACAATGCGAGGACGTGGGACAAGTATAGTATTATTGGATGCTCAGGATAGAAGGAAAAAAGGAGGGTCTAATGTTTCAATCGGAGCTCTTCGTCAGATATATATATATATATATATATATATATATATATATATGTATGTATATGTATATATGTATATATATCTGTTGTTCTTTATTTGAATGAAAGGGGTCACGTCTATTTTTCAGAAGATGGGTACTAGTCTATGTCTTCAACAACCTTATGATATTGTAAAATTGCCAAATATGCCTAGCTGCCTGAAAGTACATGTTATAGGTGCAGGAAAGGCTGTATGATACAGACAATCACATTGCAACTGTAGCAGCTTCGTCATGTGTATTCCAGTACAGTCTCAGATTAATAAAAGTTTTGTCGATGAAATTTAGTACGCAGACTCCATATGGAAGTTCATTTCTGTTTATGTGTGGCAGGCATATTATCCTGTCTAACATTACCACTGGGTCTGTCCGAAGTCTCAGATGAGTTCAGTCCGTTGTAAGCATTTGAGCCAAATCTCTGAACTGGTCATAATATCCTGCTTTCCTTCCAACAGCCATGGAGGTATTAAGAAAGAATCATGAACAATGTCCCTTCTAACTTTTACAGTGAGTATGAGCAAAAATTAGCTTGTGAGCAAATTTTGCTTTTCTTTGAGAAATATCTGCACTTCCAACTGAATAACCATTTTCAAATACAAAAAAGAAAATATATATAATCTTGAAAATTTTATGCATACACATTTTTTCCTTTGTGCACTTAGATGTAAAACATGCATGCGTGTGCACAAATGCACAAATTAAAGGGAACATTGGTCATGAGTGCAACCTTCCTCCACTAATGTATTAAAAAGAAGTGGGGTAGGGAGAATTCACAAACAACCCTGCACCCTTTGAGGTAAATAGCTTATTCACTGCTGCACTATGACAGCCAGTGAACTGAGAGACATACTATGTATGTTTGGATTCCACCAATTCTTTCAAGCTCTCATATTGCCAGACTTTCTTCACTGGGATTCAATCCATTGACATGTCATATTCAAGGTTTACAACCTTATTTATTGTTCGACCGAGACATGTATTCAGCTAGCTTGCAACTATTTGAATCCATATGGGACTGATGTCAGAGTCAGAAATACTGATAATATTATCTGAAATCTAACAAGGCAACTTCTATAGTTTTGTTTTTTTGGCTCTTTTTTACAGTTTTACAATTTCTGTCACATACTTTTTTTTTTTTTTTTTTTTGTTATTCTTTCACTATGAATTGGGTGAGTTTTGTTTCCTGAAGCAAATGATTTTTATTAACTGGGAGCTATTCTTAAATTGAACAGTTCAACCATGAAATAAGAGTGAAACATCATTTTACAGTGAAAGAAATTAACTTGCAAAAGAGCATAGCATGCTTGTACTCCGTTCTGAACCTAGGATCGTGCGTTCAGTAGCCCAACACCTTACTTTTACAGCTATTGTGGCTTTTAAAATTTGCCTTATCTTTCAGTGTGGTATCATTGTGCTGATTGAGACTTCTGTGTGTTCTCATTTAACAATATCTAAGAGACGACTGATAGTAGGATGTTAGTTTGTGCTCCTGCCATTAACCAACTTATATCTCTTTAATAGTGTTTTGAAACGCTATGGAGACTGCTTCTTAATGGTAATGAGTGAGAAAAATAAAAGACAGTATACAAATAATGGTGCTCTAGTATGGCCTGAACTGTAATAAAAAAAAAACCGTTTGAAGAATTAAATAAATAATAGAACAAGTATGCAAATATATATATTTCTCTTTATCTTCAAAGCACTTATCTTTAGCCATATCACACACTCTCTCAACACGTTTACACACAAATATATGCAGAATTATACACACACATACACTCACACGTAGTGGAAGACAATACTGGAGGAACAGGTCTAAGGTGCATGACAAAAGATTTTGATATCATTTAGTCTAGATAAGAATAAAGGAATGCTTAACAATACAGAAAAGGACAAATATTTATTCATATCACACTCAATTGAAATAACTACAGGGAATTTATGACATCTGAGATGTGATAAACTGTAGTAGGAGATATCCATATTAAATTGTTCAGACTAATAGACTTCAGTGTGGTGGGGTGGGGGGGGGGGTAGAGAGGACAGAAAGAGTGAAAATGGAAAATGGAATGTTCATAATATTTCTTAAGGGTGTTTACAAAATAATTGATCTAGTTGAAGCTGATTTTTGAACCTTAGTTCAAGACTTGGTTTGCCAAAATATTGTGACCCATGCTGTGGAACTAGTCACCTTATGAATGTCTTTTCAAAATGAGAAATATTTCTTGAAAACATTTTGTTTTCCATTTAAAATATTAATAAATGTTGTAGCAGTGGATTGTTAAAGTATTTTGTGGTATTCAGGTATGGCCTTTAAGTTCTGCGTTCAGATCTTGCTGAGATCAACTGCTCCTTTTAGCCTCATGACATTGATAAAATATAATACCAGTCAAGTAGAGGCAATGTATTATAAACTTTCCCTCAAAAATGTATAGTTTTATGTCAATGTTAGTAATCAATATATATTCTTTATAAAGGCTGTGAACTGGCAGAACTGTTAGTACACCAGGCAAAATGCTTAGCGGGATTTCTTCTGTCTTTACATTCTGAGTTCAAAATGTTATGGTATGATTTGAAAGAGACTCTTAGCTGTTATTCTTTAAAGGTCAAACAATTAAATAAAAGGCTTCCTTCGATTCATGCTGCTGGTTATGGTGGTCTTGGTGCTTGTGGTAGTGTTGTTACTGCTGCTACTGTTGCTGTTGTTGCTGGGGTTTTTTTGGTGGTAGTGGTGGTGGTTGGAATTAGTGCCAGTTAACTTTACTATTTGAGCAAATCTATGATATGAAGTCAACACACACCAAACCACTTGATTGGTCTATATTTCTAGCTGTGGTCAAACCTGCTTTATTATTATGATAAATCTTATTGTTCTAATAGTTGTGGTACCAGTGCCAGTGGCACATTAGAGAACCATCCGAACGTGGCCGTAGCCAGCACCGCATCGACTGGCCTCCGTGCTGGTGGCACGTAACAAACAGCATCCGATTGTGGCCGTTGCCAGCCTCGCGTGGCCTCTGTGCCGGTGGCACATAAATAGCACCCACTACACTCACGGGGTGGTTGGTGTTAGGAAGGGCATCCAGCTGTAGAAACACTGCCAGATCTGACTGGCCTGGTGCAGGCTTCTGGCTTCCCAGACCCCAGTTGAACCGTCCAACCCATGCCAGTATGGAAAGCGGACGTTAAACGATGATGATGATGATGATGATGATGATCTCCATTGCTTTAACTGTGACTGAAGGTGGAGATTTGGCTGTTATACTGTGAAGGCTGAGTAACAATACTGCAAGCGTGTCAGGTAAGAAAACAGGTAGAACTGATAGCAAACCAGGCAAAATGCTTATCAACATTTCATTTACCTGTGTGTTATGAGTTCAATTTCCATCAAGGTTGACTTTGCCTTTCATCCTTTAGGGGTTGATAAAATAAGTACCTGTTGAAAACTGGGGTCAAGACAATCGATCAGCCGCCCCTCCCCCGAAAATGCTGGCCTTGTGCCAAAATTTGTATCCAATATTGCAGCAGTTTCTTGTTCCCACTGTTGTTGTGTAGACTCTGAGCAGTCCTCATCAAATATGTTGCTTGTAATACCTGTAAGGTAGATATCAGGACTATTAACTATGTTTTGATTATTTGACCTGTTAGAAATCTCTCTTGTCAGGCATATCTGCCATACCCTACATAAATCACAATCTATCTTTTTAAAAGAAAGAAGATCAAATTCAGTAGTGTGCTCCTGGTCACTTTTTATGAGAAAAAATAAAAAATAAAAGGATGACATGGCTACAGCTTCAACAATGTTTTATTTCAGGGTTACTTGGAACTAACTAGTGCTAAGCAACTGTAATAAAACAGGCCTACAAGGGAACCTCAATTTTCTAGAAATAGCAGTTAAATCTCTTTTAAATCAAATTACACAGCCTTACAAAAGGACTTGAACTCCCTTCATGTATATGAAAAGATCATGGAATGGTCAGGGCCAGGATGCCTTTAGTCATAGGTTTTTTTCAATGTGAGCTAATCATCATCATCATCATCATCATTTAGCGTCCGCTTTCCATGCTAGCATGGGTTGGACGGTTCAACTGGGGTCTGTGAAGCCAGAAGGCTGCATCAGGCCCAGTCTGATCTGGCAGTGTTTCTATGGCTGGATGCCCTTCCTAATGCTTAATATAGGACTAAAAAATAATGGTAAAAACTACAATGCATCTTTCATGTAAAACAGAAAATTTTGTTCAGCCTCAAGTCATATCTGACTCAGCAAAAATCTGATCAAAGATGTTTCCACTGTCAAAATCCCATCATTTGGTTTCAGACATCATGTACCTTGGACTATATTTTCCAATATATTCTCCATGTTATTTTTCAAGATGATAAAGGATGATGTGAAAATTTGACTGCTTTACTAGCAGGAAAAAGGATTGCATCGAGGACCCCTTATTGACTCGTTATTGATTTTCTCTTTACTCTTTTACTTGTTTCAGTCATTTGACTGCGGCCATGCTGGAGCACCGCCTTTAGTCGAGCAAATCTACCCCGGGACTTATTCTTTGTAAGCCCAGTACTATTAGTCTCTTTTGCCGGTTGTTGTTTATAATGATGATGATGATTTTGCTCTGCCACAGGTCAACCCTGGTCAAGCAGACCTATGATCAAAGCTTTTTTTAGCTATGATTATTTCATCTTAATATCAAACAGTGTCATTTGGATTATATTATCCAATATGTACCCCATTCTTTTCTTTGCATTTTTTTTTTGAAGATGGCAGGGTGAGACTTGAAGAAGATTTAGCTGTTATTTTATTCTATGTAATTATGTATTAGAAGATAAATATTTGTGTCTGGAACTGGGATATGTGTTTATATAATTGATTATATAACTACCACCATAATGTTCAGTTTAGCTAAGTTTTCTAACTCGTCAAAACTTAACTCTTTCTAAACAACGTAATTCTGGTATACAATTTTACTATATACAGTTTTGGACGCCAGTATCTTTTAATAACTGCATACAATTTTCCCTGGTTTTCGCTTGAGATCTCTAGATTGCTTTTTTATTGCTCTCGCTTGATTATGATATTATTTCTAAGGAATTATTGGTTATTGGAAAATGTTCTCGTTGTTCCTTTATAGAGAGCTGCAAAATGTTTCACATCATACTTGTACCACCATCTTTTATTAAACTAAACTTATGAAACTCACAATGGTGATTCAGTAATTTTCTTTACGTTAGTTTATATTTAGAGTGTTATCAAAACACACTAAATGGAAAATATTTTCAAGAATTTGTATCTTCACAAAATATTGTACCCTTCCTTGAAAAAATATACTGCCTTATTTATTTATGATGAAGAAATAGTATTGCTCAAATGAATATTTCTGCTTATTGAACAACCAACATTTTGGGACTGCATGAGACATAATGTACATAATGTACTCATAATTTCTTAGAAATTTGTTACATTATCATACAAATTTTCTCTTAATTCTTAAATTGTTACAGGTCAGAATTTCATTTAGTGAGCAATTCAAATTCACCATCATCATCAACGTGAACCATGCCAATTTTTATTACCATTCAACCCCTATGTGGTTGACCAACCTTGTAGAAATAACAACTAATTTGCCTTTAAATATTATTATAAAGTGGAAACTTTCAGATAATATAGTCTAAATACTATTCCCATTACGCAATTTTTCATTTGCCTGAATTTCTTGCACCATCCACCTTAACTTCACAAACAATATTCAGCAACTCTTCTAAATAGAATATAAAATATAAAATATAAAATATAAAATATAAAACTGATAAGTTGATGGATTTCAGACTGTAAAGCCATGTTTATTATTACCATTATTTTTATGATTATTAAGGCAGTAAGCAGGTGTTCTAAGCATTCTTAGCATTCTAAGGCAGCAAGTTGGCAGAAACGTTAGCACGTCGGGCAAAATGCTTAGCGGTATTACGTCTGCCATTACGTTCTGAGTTCAAATTCCGCCGAGGTCAACTTTACCTTTCATCCTTTCGGGGTCGATAAATTAAGTACCAGTTACGCACTGGGGTCGATGTAATTGACTTAATACCTATGTCTGTCCTTGTTTGTCCCCTCTATGTTTAGCCCCTTGTGGGTAATAAAGAAATAGGTATTTCCTCTGCCACTACGTTCTGAGTTCAAATTCCACCAAGGTTGGCTTAGCCTTTCATCCTTTCAGAGTTGATTAAATAAGTACCAGTTACGCACTGGGGGTCGATGTAATGGATTTAATCTCTTTGTCTGTCCTTGTTTGTCCCCTCTCTGTTTAGCCCCTTGTGGGCAGTAAAGAAATAAGAAACGTTAGCATGCCAGGCAAAACGCTTAGCGGTATTTCATCTGTCTTTGTGTTCTGAGTTCAAATTCCACCAAGGTTGATTTTGCCTTTCATCCTTTCAGGGTCGATAAATTAAGTACCAGTGAAACACTGGGATCGATATAATCGACTAGTCACCACCCAACAAATTTGAGGCCTTGTGCCTCTAGTAGAAAGGATTATTATCATGATTATTAAGGCAGTGAGCAGGCAGAAACATTGGCATGCTGGGCGAAATGCTTTGCAGTATTTCATCTGTCTTTATGTTCTGAGTTTTCAAATTTTGCTGAGGTCAACTTTGCCTTTCATCTTTTTGAGGACGATAAATTAAGTAACTGTTACATACTGGGGTCAATCTAATCGACTGGTTCCCTCCCCCAAAATTTGGGGCCTTGTGTCTAGAGTAGAAAAGATTATTATTATTATGATTATTATTATTAAGGTGGTAAACTGGTGGGACCATTTTCACACCAGAGAAAATGATTAGTCTCATTTTGTCCATCTTTACATTCAGAGTTCAAATTCTGTCGTGGTCAACTTTGCCTTTCATCCTTTTGGAGGTCAATAACTTAATTACCAGTGAAATTTCAGGCATGGTGCCTATAGTAGAAAGGATTATTATAATTATTATTATTATTATTATTATTATTATTATTATTATTGTTATTATTATTCAGTAGTTTTATTTTTATAGCATGCTTTCACTTCACTACTGAGCACAGCTCTGTGTGCCTTGGGTATGTGCTGTGATTTGTTGTGATGCTCTGATGGTTATTGTATGGAAAGTGTTCTGCGTAGAATGTGTGCAGTGCCTAGTAGTGCAATTTTCTGTTTATTATTATCATTATTATTATTATTATTATTATTATTATTATTATTATCATCATTATTATTATTATTATTATTATTATGATTGTGAAGTTCATCCTACCACCTTCCTTTGGCTAGCACAAGCCCACATTGACAATTTCAGTTTCCATTTGGAAAGAAGAGTGAAGATGGAGAAAGAGGTATTGTCTCCAACTGAATTCGTTGAAAGGTGAGGGAATGTAGCTAGAATGCCTCGAGTAAATGGGCCTGCTCTAAGCATGCGCATTTAGACTGGAATTTATGGAGGAGAAAGTGCACTTACTATGGTGCAGCTGTTGAGCAGGATGACTCAGAATCTGTGGGGGCCACACTTAGATGACACTCTTTCCAATTGGAGATTTTCATTGTTAGTAATTTCAGTGTTAATTTTCACTGTTTTTATTGTTTACATGTTTTATGCAAACCCCACTATACCTTGTTTTGTATCATCTGTTTCATTCTGCGTGTCACCCTTGTGGCCAATAAATAATGATAATAATTATCATTATTATTATTATATTGTCTTTGCACAGCTTCTAACGCTGGAGGTATACTACGGTGTCAGCTATTCACTACCAGTGAACTAAGGTAACACTCCTTATTTTTCAAGCACCATCCAGAATGTTCAAACGGTTCCAAGCAGTACAGTTTTCTGCAAGCCCTCCACCCTTATTGCAGCCCCTGTTTGTTCCATGTACTCATTATTATTATTATTATTATTATTATTATTATTATTATTATTATTATTATTATTATTATTATATCATTATTATTATTATTATCATCATTATTATTATTATTATCATTATTATTATTATTATCATCATTATTATTATTATCATTATTATTATTATTATTATTATCATTATTATTATTATTATTATTATTATTATTATTATTATTATTATTATTGAGTGAGAGAGCAGTTCATGCCATCAAAGTGACACTGGGGTAAAATATACGAAGCCCAATATACCCATCATGACTACCCGTCTGATAAAGGTACACCAGGCACATGCATCACAACCATATGTGCGCGACATGGTGATCTCATATCAAGATAAACAGCACATGACCTTGCAGGTGGGGCCCAGTTAGAATTTTCTTCAGGTCGAGTAGCCCATCCTGCTTAAAAGGTCCCTGAATAAGGATTGTTTAAGGATGTTGAAAGAACCACCCATGTTTCCAAAGGTGAATTATCCAAACTTCTAAGAATTCCTTCCAACACATGACTATGATGCTCCCCCACTACTTCCGCTCGTGATCAGAGATGCACATATCGTCAGCCACTAAGGGACATGCTCAACTGGTTACGGTCAAACAACTGACAAGCAAATCTGTGGTATTGAGCAGAATATTTGCTGTAGCCCATCTTTTATACCAAGACAAAACAATGTACATGATGACACTTCCAATCAGTTAACATCAGATGCCATGAGAGCCACTGTCTTTATTATTATTATCATCATTCAGTAGTTTTATTTTTATAGCGTGCTTTCACTTCACTACCGAGCACAGCTCTGTGTGTCTTGGATATATGCTGTGATTTGTTGTGATGCTCTGATGGTTATTATATGGAAAGTGTTCTGCGTAGGATGTGTGCAGTGCTTAGTAGTGCAATTTTCTGTATGTTATATGTGTTTGTAAGTCCTGGTGTTTTTGTTAAGTATTTATCTGAATATTTTCTTTATCATGCCTAATGCGCCTACTATGATAGGAATTGTTTGTTTTTAGATTTTACATTCTAGTTACCTCTATTTCCAGGTCTTTATATTATTATTATCATTATTATTATTATTATTATTATTATTATATGAATGTGGGGAGTTGGCAGAATCATTAGCATGCTCAACAAAATGTTTTGCAGCATTTCTTCTGGCTTAACACTTCAGTTCAAATATCACTGAGGTCGACTTTGCCTTTCATGGGCAATAGAATTGACTTGTGCCCTACCACAAAGTTTGATACCTTGTGCCTATAAGAGAAAGAACTACTACTACTACTACTACCACCACCACCACCACTACTACTACTACTACTGTATTTGATGAAATGTTTTTTACTATCTCTCTTCAAAACACAATTTTTTAAGCACTACCAGATGAAAGCTTCTTTGGAATATTTGATAAAACAGACCCTCGATACCTAGAGACAGACAACAACAGATAAAAAGGTTTGTTTTACGAATTTTTAATATAAATTTATGAACTATTTTTTTTCACGTACAAATAGTTACCAAACACACACACAGACACATATATAAAATTGTTGGAAAAAACACTAACGGGAATAAAAAGGAAAAAATATCAAAAGAATAGACAACACAAAATTTTAAAAAAACGTATGATGCGGCACAATTTCTTCAAAATAACAATGATACTACTCTCTCAGAAAAATAACGAAGACAATGAAGAGGATGAGGAACTCACTGTCCTTCGAAAATCAAAGAATTAATGAACAAAATTATGCCCCTGTGGTACCATTGTTTTTTAAGAGGTAAGAATGACACAAAGCACACAGCTTCACAATATAAGCAACTTAATTATTAATAAAATAAAACTAAGAAATCACACCGAACTCATATTTTGAATATCTTGAAATTATCATCACCAAATGTCTCAAAACGTGCTTACTAGTGCATTTAGTTGCACTCATATCCAGCCCGGAAAAGGACTAATGGGTAGGATTTTGGTATGCCCAAACCGAAACTGACCAGTCATCTTTCTGTTATAACTTCTTTTAATTATGCGAGGTATACTAGCCATCTCAATATGGCTAACCACTAAGGGTGGGTGTTACTGTAGCTTGTAGCCCCAGGAGAACACCGTCTCCAGCTGGCTTTAGGCACACTTTCCGTGCCCTTATGGTATTTAAAACCGGTGATTGTCGTACGCTGAGGACAGGTCAATATCTAGAAACTGCAGTCCGTGCGTATCACTTAGGTTGACGAGGGAAGGATGATCTCCCTTTGCAAATACCATAAGCGCACAGAAAGTGTGCCTAAAGCCAGCTGGAGACGATGTTCTCCTGGGGCTACAAGCTGCAGTAACACCCACCCTTAGTGGTTAGCCATATTGAGATGGAAAGTATGCCTCACATTGTCGTGCAGTTACTGTTTATACCTCGTTCAGAGATTTATTATTTCTTTTAATTAATTTTTTAAAATATTACTGCTGGTTTTGTCGTAGCTTTCTAGGATTGAAAAATCAATAAATCATATAGTAGAAAGAATCCAATATTAACTCATTATAGGTCTGGTTACTCATAAATGATATCTATTATTCTTTCCCCTGCTCCGGTCATTGGACTACGACCATGCAGGAGTTACGCCTTTAAATATCATAGTCAGTTATATTGACCGTAGTACTTTAAATGGTTGCCGATTTTATAAAATGGTTAATTTTTCTAAAGTTTCACAGTTTTAGAGAATTCTATATACGAAAAATAAAATATCGTCTTGAACAGAACCCTAAACACACACAATCTCTCTCTCTCTCTCTCTCTCTCTCTCTCTCTCTCTCTCACACACACACACACACACACACACACACACAAATACATATATACATGTACACACGTATATACATAGACAGACAGACAGACAGACAGAGAGCGTGTATATGTAAAAGGAAAGTTAGGCTTCTGCACAATTTCCAAGGACTGAATTTGCTAAAACAGCAAATATTAACCAAGATATTGCACAGTAGGATTGATCTTGGAACCACTAGTTTAGGAAACGAACATCTTAAACATACAGCTATTCCTGCACATATGATTAACTCTTTTTTCTTAATCTGGTTATAAAAAAAAAGAAAAGAAAAATGGTTTTAAAAGTATGATCTTTAAGATTTTAAAGCAAGGTTACTTGTAAAAATTAAGCAAGCTGCATGTTTAAGATCCCGTAAGAAATCTCCTTATCAATAATTAAGTCACATTTTGGTTGCGGTGAACCACTAATTAGTATTTTGGTACCGTCTTTCTGTTCACACATTGAACGAGGCTATTGTTTACAAATGCATGTAAAAGATTTAAGATGTAAATTTTGAGTTTTCCATTAATATCTCCAAGAATTCACTTTATTTATCCTCTAGTGTGTGCGCACACACATGCACTTACACACATGCACGCACACGTTCTTTTATTGGTTTCATTCTGAAGAACTACCTTCAGGGACTTTTCTTTGTATTGACTCTGTTAATTATTTTAGGTCTTCTATTTAATTTATCGAAATCTATTTAACGAAGGGCTCAGTTTTTTTTCTTTTTCTGAATAAAGAAATACAACATGACACAAACACACATACACATATAACAGCTTACATGCATACACACATTCACACACACACACACGCACATACATACACATATAGTTCGATCAATGGAACTGTCAAAATGTAGAATTTTCTAATAGTCTAGCATATGGGTACATATGCACATGTCTAAATTCGTAGCTAAATGTATGAGATACATACATAAAACAAAACATACAGATCTTCACATGCACTGACTCCAAATACTTGCACATATACCCACATATACACAGATACATGTACGATTATCCTGTTGATGGTGGAAGGCCAGTAAAGAAGCCTTAGATCTCGGTTAGGGTTTCTTCTCATTATCAAGAAATCTAGAAATAAAACTAGATAACGTACGTAAATACATGGGGTTCTTGAAAAAGTTACTGAAAATGTTTGACCTCACCCACCACACAACTTCCTTTGTTATAGCCACCAGAAAAAGGCGAAGTAACTACCCTTCCATGCCAAAGAAAGATGATGAATAGATCTCCACAAAAGACTTCCCTAATAGCTGAATCCATCTTATATGTGATAACAACTGTTCGACATAAACCCAGAAATCAACAATGCACAAACATAAAAACATGTTTATTGTATGGTTTCATCCTTTTGGGAACATTTCATACGAATTTAGTAGCTGGTGGTTCCAACATGGCCACACCTGTAGAGTTTATCCACAAAGTTTTCTTTCACAAGCACTGCTAAGTTAAGAATTTCAGAAATTATTTGTGACATCTAAGATTTCCAGAACAGACTATTCAAACCGTTCTTGTCGACGCCCAGAATCGTTCCCTGGACATCGTTTCTTATACTGTCCAATAAACCGGTGTAGAATGTAACGGTTGACATTCAACAAACAGCATTCTCAGGATGGTAAATTTCAGCAAGCATCTGGCATCGTTCCAGATGCCAGACTCCCAAGTAATAATCAAAATAATTATAGTATATATCATAGGAACCAAGCCATAAGTTTTCGGTAAAAAGTTTATTCCATCGACCCTAAAACTTGAGGGCTAGTTATTTCGACGCCGGTAAATGCATGTATGTATGTATGTATGTATGTATGTATGTATGTATGTATGTATGTATGTATGCATACATGTATGTATGTATGTGTGTATGTAAACCTGGAAGGCTTTTCATCGGTCGTCTACTGATTTAACTGTCATTCTAATAATTTATCTGTTGTTTAGCAATTTATCTGTCATTTTATTGATTTATCTGTCACCTTATTGATTTAACTATCACTCTTTTGATTTATCTGTCTCTAATGTTTCGGACAGGAAATACTACAGCTGCTATTGATAATAATAATAACAACAACAACATCAACAATAACAATAATAATAATAAACATAATAATAATAATAATAATAATAATAATCCTTTCTAATATAGGCACAAAGCCTGAAATTTGCGGGAGGGGGACTAGTCGATCACATCGACCTCAGTGTTTCACTGGTACTTAAATTATCGACTCCAAAAGTTTGAAAGGCAAAGTGATTCTCGGCGGAATTTGAACTCAGAACGTAACGACGGGTGAAATATCGCTATGCTTTTCATCCGGCGTGCTAATAAACTGTCCACAGTCTGTCTACCCTATGTGAAAGGCCTCTCCGAAAAGGTACGAAAGATATGTGGCCTATATGACATCAGGACAGTATTCAAGAGTAATATAGCACTTCGCAAATATCTCCGAGTAAAACCACCAAGAGAAGAAAATATGACCAAAGACTGTATGTACTCCAACCCATGCAGCCGTGATAGGTTATAAAAAGGAGAAACATGCCGGCCCCTCAAAATAAGGATAGACGAACATCGCAAAGCTTTGACACGAGAAGATATTGATAAATCAGGTATAGCTGATCATATATGGAAAAGTGGAGACCATCTCCCCCTGTGGGATGAAGTTAAGATAATAGAGAACACCAATGAAAAATACGAAAACTAAAAGAAGAAGCAGATACGCTAGGACACAACAACCTCCTAAGCAGACCGAGTGCAGATATTAAGGAAGGATAAGGAAATATTAGATTTATAAGCCCTAAAATTCATTTCATAATTGGTTAATTAGCGAGCGGTATTATTTATCTACTTCCGAAGAATAATTAAACCAAATTTCCCCAACACTATCGGTCAATATCACGTCTGTCTACCATGTATAAAATTTTACCATCCATCCTCGTGGAGAAAACATACAAATTTATGGAACAGAACGGTATTTGGTTTTGATAAATGTGCCAAGGTCACTCTCCAGAAAGGATAACTGAAGACCTCACATTCAGTGATGTTAGACTCACAAATACCTCGGAATAAATGAAGGCTCTGGCATTCAACATACAAGTATGAAAGGGAAGATCAGGAAGGAGGGTTACAGGAGAGTTCGAGCATTGCCCTCTCCAAATAGCTGCGCAAAGTGCGGCTGAAAAACTGCACACATCTCGGAACCGGGTAGCACGCACCCACCCTGATCCGTCAAAGATCTGATCGTAGTTTTGTTTCAACGTTGCGTCTCCTCCGCTAGGGCCTATCGGACAGCTTTATTTCCATCCTGTTTGAGTGCACGGGCCATAGCTCTGACAATGTAACCTTTGAATTTTGCTTCGAAGAAATGGTCAAGAGCCATTCTCGCCGCTAACACATCGGTCGCAATGCCCTTTTTAATTGCCTCTTCTAATTTACTAATTAGTTTACCCTCTAATCTATTCCTTTCTATTGCTAACTCTTTGCTAAACGCTATCGACTCTGCTCTAATCGCCTACTTCAGGGCGGCCCACCACCGGTTGTTGACGATTGCCCCTGTCAACGGCCACTTAACTAGTTCACTAATTCGGTCCCTGTAGTCTTTGCGTGCCGGAAAGGACGCGTTTAACTTCCAGTAACTGGGTTCCTGTCTACAGGTCCTATCTAACGCGACTATGCAGATTACAATTTGTGGTCTGTGTAGCCAATCAATTTAAATTGTGGACAACCTACACTATCTCTATCCTTTGACCTAACAAATACTCTATATGGATACGATCTGGATGACCCATTGTGGTTGCTTCACACTGGCATATCAGGGAAATCCAGTCGATATCTATCAGACAATTGGAAGTTTCTGAGTAGGTTTTCGAGGCTTTTGCACTCCCTTCTTCTGTGTACTAGCCCCACACAGTCCTTCCGTGCGTCCAAAAATCCCATTCCAGTCCCCTAATAATACTAAACTGCGAGACGTCCCCAGGAAGGTTTATAGGCGTCTGAAGGATTCTGACCTTCCAGGCCCTGTCGGGACATAGACGACCACCAGTTTAAGGGCGCCACCTTCGCTACCATTCACATCTAGGACAACCAACCTTCCACCCGGATCCAAGAAGATTGCCTTTACTTCGAGATCTAAGGATTTTCGGAATAACAATTCTACCCCGCCGCCCGCTCCCGACAGACCACACGATGAGAATATCTCATAGTCATCGAAAACGGGAGCTAGTGCTTGCATATTAGAAATCCTTGTCTCGCTAATTGCAGCCACATCTGAACGAGCGACCTGAGGTCGTTTAGCAAGTGACCTTGCTTCCTAGGCCACGTACATTCACACACCCCACTCTGAAAACGGCCATATTTATCGGAGAAACAAAACACTAAATGGTCTCTGAATTGATTTCAACCAAATATCATAGAACAAGAAAATTTTGATTCAGAGAGAAGCAAATATATTCTGCATCGAGATCCCAACGAAACTGGTAATGGTCAGTTTTCGCAACAAATAGAACGTAGAAGAGTTTGATAAGTTCAAATGCTGCGAGAGATGAAAATTTTAACGTCTGGACACTTACTTCTCGTTGGAGTTTGAGGAAGATAAGGAAGACAAAAAAAGCGAGTGAGAGAAAGGGGAAAAGGTAGAGAGTAAAAGGAAGAGAGGGAGAAAGAAAGAAAATTATGTGTTATTGCTTTGTCTGCATCGTTTTTAAGTTTCGTTCAACTCACCATCTCACCCCATTAAGCAGTGCACAGAAAAGCAAACTAAATTATTTATTGCTTCGGTATTCCATAATAAGAATAAGATAAGGATAAAATTTAGATAACAACAGAAACTATAAAAAAAAAAGAGAACACAGATAGATAACCCGGGTTCCCACGAAATATAAAATTCAATTTTAGCTATCTCATCTACTAACAGACGAACACACGTTTTTAATGGAAGTCTTTGGGAATAATGTGTTAAGAGCAAAATAACAATGTGAATACTTAGTACTTTGATATATCAAGGGTATATAAAAGATTATGAAGTCGACGATGTTTTACTATTCTCTTACTATTAGATCTGGTTGGATTTCATGGACGTCACAATCATCATCATCTCTATTACCATCATTATTAATTTTTGCTTGAAACTTAACTTTTACAAAGAGATGTTGCCAATTTTTTACATTTACAAATGCGGCTTGATATAGACACCTATCATGCTGTTCAAAATATCAAGCATACCATACGCTTTGCAATGAAGCATGGTTGAATGACTGAGAATTTCAATTGAGAATTAATAAGTCCTGTGTTCAATCCCACAGCATGGCCTTTTGTTGAGTGCCTAAGGTCAATCGAAGCTTTGTGAGGGAAATGGAACAGGCGGAAACTGTGCAGAAACCTCTACCTGTAATTCGAAGCCACAGCTTTATCACACACGCCGAATCTGCTTCAGTATTATGTTATTATGTTAATTGTACATGTGACTGTGGAATGCTCAGCCACTTTAATGTTAATGAAATTGGTGAGCAATTCAGTTGATCAAACAACTGAATTTGCAGCCATTGAAATCAACAGAGACCACTTTTTATTATCTGCAGTTTTACTATCCAGGATATATCTAATGTATGTATGTATGTATGTATGTATGTATGTATGTATGTATGTATGTATGTATGTATGTATGTATGCATGTATGTATGCATGCATACATGCATGCATGCGTGTGAAATTAGACTAGCGACTGTTGGTGCTGCCATCTACAGTTGCTTTCAGTGTAAGAGATGCAGAAAAAGTGAATTTGCTTAGAAATAGAAGGGAAGGAGAAATTTCCCTCAAGAAAGGTATATTTCGATGATAGCACGGATTTTTGTCAGTGAACAGGTCGCGGTCTTATAGCGACGAAAATATTTTGACAAATTAAACTTAAATGTTGAAGTGAATCGAACGGCTTTTGTGTGTTTCTTAAATGGCTTACAAACACCTTCCACGCTGCAATTGTTTTCGTTCCAGCATACGATCTCAGATCAAATCACTTGCTATGCAAGTCCATCTCCGTAATTTATAGATAAGCTCTCTTGAAACAACATACAAATCAGAATTGGAATATCTTTGAAAATGAATCTGCCAGATCGAAATTGATCTACATTTAAAAGAACAACACACAACTACCAATATTATCTGTCTCCATTAACAATAACAATGAGAAATTGTTTATGCAGCCTCCAAATCTCTCTCAAACCACACATTAATATCTTAAAGAAAGGATACGCATATTGGATAACATATACAAAGTTACGTGGAGGTGCATGGCTTAGTGGTTAGGGCGTCAGCACCATGATTGGAAGATTATGGTTTCGATTCCTGGACTGGGCAACGCGTTGTGTTCTTGAGCAAAACACTTCATTTCACATTGCTCCAGTCCACTCAGCTGGCAATAAAATGAGTAACGCTGCAATGGACTGGCGTCCTGTCCAGCTGGGGAATACATACGCCATTGAAACCGGGAAACCAGGCCCATGAGCGCATTTTATTTTATACGAAGTTACACTACAACTAAAGTAAAAAATGGGCTCGTTACAGTCAGAGTAACAGCAATTACAAGCCGGGTGAATCAGAGTTGACCTGGGCTTAAACAACTACAACAATTACAACAATAACATTTTAGAGACTTTTCAACAAACACAGTTATCCACCGTCATGAAAGCTGCTTTAGTAAATACATTTCCAATATAGACAGTATATTATTTTTACAAATATCAGTCATTTATATTCATTAGGAAATAATAAATATTTCTTACAAAAAAAAAAAAAAACTCATATACTTAATTTTTGCAAGTAAATAATTAACATTGTGGAAAAGGAATAATAATTGTTTCTGTTTAATCACTGTATCTTGGTTTCTGTTGCAAAATTATCATAAGAATTGAGGATATGGAACAGTAAGTTTATATAAGATATTTTTCAATTAAGAATTATTGATTTTCTAAATAAATCTTTAAAAAACACAGTATGTACACACACACACACATACACACACACACACACACACACACACAAATACAAACACACTGACTGGTGGATAAATAGATAAATGGGTAGACAGACAGACAGATAGACAGATAGATAGATAGATAGATAGATAGATAGATAGATAAATAGATAGACAGATAGATAGATAGATAGATAGATAGATAGATAGATAGATAGATAGATAGATAGATAGATAGACAGACAGATAGATAGATAGATAGACAGATAGATAGATTGATAGATAGATTGATAGATAGATAGATTGATAGATAGATAGATAGATAGATAGACAGATTGATAGATAGATAGGTAGATAGATAGACAGATAGATAGACAGATAGATAGATAGATAGACAGACAGACAGACAGACAGATAGATATATTTCTTTATTAGCCACACAGGGCTGCACACAGATAGAACAAATTACAAGGTAGAGCTTTTCTTTTGAAGGTTTAAAAAAAAAAATAAAAAGGAAGGGGGAGTTTCGATCAAAAGGGATCGTAAAAGTCGTAAAAGGAGAGAAAGAGGACAAAAAAAGGGGGGTTAAAAAAAAGGGGGGGGAGACAGATAGATAGATAGACATATAGATAGATAGATAGATAGACAGACAGATAGATAGATAGATAGATAGATAGATAGATAGATAGATAGATAGATAGATAGATAGATAGATAGATAGATAGATAGATAGACAAACATTGATATATTTGGAAAACTAAAGGAGTGGTTGCATTACTTTTTACAAAGTGGGAATTATTTACAACCAAAGGTGCTCCCTCAAAAGGTACATCACTTCTAAGCAGAGTTCCTCATGGAACTGTGATTGGGATCACAACTGCTTGTGGTGGCTTTCTCAGACATACTCTCATTCATACAGTCAGCCACTTTCACCGAATATGCTGGCAATACATAAGAATCAAAGGCAGTCAAGGAACCTGACAGTAACACAAAACAACAGAAAGACCTGAACACAGTATACAATTATGCTAAAGCAAACAACATGCAGTTCAATGGTGAAAAAATATCAGGTACTCTGCCTTCAGCCCATGAACATATTCTTTTCTACTCTTGGCACAAAGCTCGAAATTTTGGGGGAGGGGGCCAGTTGATAAGATCGACCCTAGTACATGACTGGTACTTAACTTATCGATCCCAAAAGGACGAAAGGCGAGGTCGACTTTAGTGGAATTTGAACTCAGATTGTAAAGACAAATGAAATACCACTGAGCGTTTTGCCTGGCATGCCAACGTTTCTTATTTCTTTATTGCCCACAAGGGGCTACACACAGAGGGGACAAACAAGGACAGACAAAGGGATTCAGTCAATTACATCAACCGCAGTGCATAACTGGTACTTAATTTATCGACCCCAGAAGGATGAATAGCAAAGTCGACCGCAGCGGAATTTGAACTCAGAACATAATGGCCGACAAAATACCGCTAAGCATTTCGCCCGGCATGCTAGCATTTCTGCCAGCTCACTGCCTTAGCCTACAAGCATATTGCAATCAGAATACATAGGGTTAGTGTGTATTGTAAGCCTGATATTACAGTTGGTGAGTAACCAAAGAAATTACATGAGTAATAATGCATCATTCCATGTGCATATTACTATATTAGGAAAGGATGAAAGGCAAAGTCAACCTCCACAGAATTTGAACTCAGAACGTAATGGCAGATGAAATACCGCTAAGCATTTCACCCGGCATGCTAACCAGTGGCCCAGCAACAAAATTTGCTAAGGGGGTGCAAACCCAGGTGCTAATTTTTTTAATGAAAAATGTGTATTTTTCCATTGTTAACACTAAAACAAATTCAGGTATAATAATTATTTTTATTATTATGAGGGTCGGCTGAAATGTTCATAATCTGAGCAAGACACTCTCAAGGAATGTGACCAAATGAAGTTCATTTTCTAACATAGTTCCTCTTACTGTCCACACACTTCCATAAGTAGTTGCAGTGCTTGGATCGCACTGGTGAAAAAGTTTTTCTGTTGATCAAAATGGTCATCAACAACAGATAAGCTGCTCTCATCATAGTGATACTGGTGCTCAGCTGAGTGTTTTTCTATGTTGGGAAACAGATGATAACCAGAAGGAACCAAATCATAGGGAGGATGATCAACCAGTTCAAAGCCAGTCACACACAGCAGCCATTGAAACCAAGGACTTGTGTGCTGAAGCATTGTCCTAATGAAACAAGACCCCATTCATCAGTTTTTTTATGTGCAGGTGAATGGCTGTTTAGAATTCTGAGCTCATTCAGAACAAGGAGAAAGGGAACCATGTTGATTCTATAGTGAACTTTTGTCTCCAGTCACCACATAGCAACAAACAAAGAGTGGTTGAAGCAATCCAATGCTACTGCATAAAGAAGGTAACCTCAGTGTAACAGATGCACTACTGGGAGAAGCTAAAAAACAAAGTCTTTATTCTTAGGACAAAGATACAAAAGATATGCAGTGATGTGTTACAAAGATCCTGGAGGGTTTAGCATGTAACTTTGTGATTGAAACTTATACCAACCCAGGCCATCCTGATTTGGGACACCACTGCATAGTCTCAAAGATCCCACTCTTTTCATTTAGAGTAAGGATTCCATACTGTAACAGCTTAGTATTCAAGGGCCTATAGCTTTTCAACTTTTAGCAAAAAAGGAGATCTACGAAGCACAGATAGGGATGTGTTCAAATTTTCATGTGAGATTACAAATGAGCCCACATCACTGCAAGAAATTCAAAGAAGAGCTTTATCTAAATCATTGCTTCAGCAGAACCCAACCCATAGAAAGATTTGGGGAAGTGTTCTGAAATAAAGTGGTATTTACACTAATGGTGGTAGTTGCACTACCCATATACACACACATGCATAAACACACACACACACACATGTATATATAAAGTAGTAGAGTAATTTGAATGTACCTATTTCTTTACTGCCCACAAGGGGCTACACACAGAGGGGACAAACAAAGACAGACAAACGGATTAAGTCGATTATATCGACCCCAGTGCGTAACTGGTACTTAATTTATCGACCCCGGAAGGATGAAAGGCAAAGTCGACCTCGGCAGAATTTGAACTCAGAACATAACGGCAGACGAAATACGGCTACGTATTTTGCCCGGCGTTCTAACGTTTCTGCCAGCTTGCCGCCTTGAATGTACCAGATTCTACTACTTCTAAATAAGTATGAATTCAATACATTTGTATAGCAAAGACTTATTATTGAAATTAGAATGTTCAATGCTTCACTTATTGTAACACAGGGAGTAAACATTGTAGGACTGGCCTCGGATACCAAATACTCTGGTGCTGGCTCTGATTAAGACAAAAATATTTTTTAAAGTATTCTATAATAGCATCTGCTAAAATGTGTCTCTCTCTCTCTCCCCCTCTCTCTCTTGAGTTTGTGCCAAGTTGAGATACCACTGATGCTCTTTTCCTTATGAGGCAGCTATAGAAGTCCATAGGAAAGTGAAATCTACTTTAAGCAGGATTATTCACCTGAAGACACCACAGTCTGTATTTACATTATTTACAATTGATGGATATTTGTCCTCATCTTGTTTGTTGTTAATGCAACGTTTCGGCTGATATACCCTCCAGCCTTCATCGGGTATCTTGGGGAAATTTTGAACCGGGGTTCTCATTCCTAAGATATTATTCAATGTTGTTGTTATTATCATTATGATTATTATTATTATTATTATTATTATTATTATTATTATTATTATTATTATTATTATTATTATTATTACTTTTTTTTCTTCTTTCAAATTTGCTTCCATTTCTTGCCGAGTGTCTTCCCGACTCCTAGGGCAAAGAAACTCATAGTATACATTGGTAGGCCATTAAGCCAAAACTCAATAGTTCGTTCATTCTTTTTTTTTTTTTTAAGTTAAATTAAAATACATGAGCAGCAACAGTTCTCACATCGATAATGCTCTTCTCAATACGTGTGATGTACCAGTTAAGACAATCTTCTGCACTTCTTGCAGGGATGGTAATAATAATAATTATAATTGTGTACAGTGCTCAGGTGCACTACAACTCATCTAAAGTGTATATATAATCAGGTGTAGTTTCGACGGATTTCGGAAAGCATGAGGGCCTTAAAGGATGCAGTGTCATGGCAGTCAACAACTGATGCAGGCAGTTTATTCCACGCTTCAGCAACCTGAGCGTGAAAAAATGTTTCCGAAAGTCATGGGAGCTGTATTGTTTTCTGACTTTGTAGGCATGTCCACGTGTGTTAGACACATGGAGATCAAAAAGGTGTTCAGTGTTGTTTGTGGTGAGGTGGTTGATAACTTTGTGGGTGTTTACCAAGTCCGTCGCCAAACGCCGGAGCTTCAGTGAATCCATGCCCAGGGAAACAAGGCGCTCAGAATATGGTAGGTGTCTGATGGAGGGTATGCGTTTGGTTGCACGTCTCTGGACAGATTCCAGGAGGTCAATGTTCTGTGCAAGATAGGGGTTCCAAACTGATGATGCGAATTCCAAGTGTGGTCGTACCATAGCTGTATACAGTTTTAAATAGATGGCTGGAGAGCGGCTAACAAAAGACCTGCTGAGTGATGCCAAGACACCCTCGGCCTTCCTGACAATCTTAGAGATATGCTTTGACCAACGCAAATCACTGCTGACAGTGATGCCTAGGTCACGCTCGCAAGAGGATTTCTTGATATCAGTGTTGTGGAGGGAGTATGTGAACGCAGGGTTTTTTCTCCCAAAATGCATGGTGGTACACTTGTCCACAGCCAGTTTCAGTTGCCAGTCTGTGATCCATTGCTGCATTGTGTCTAGGTCTGATTGCAGGAAAGAGTTGTAGACATCAGGATCTGTCCTCTTGATTTCAAGGTACAGCTTGATGTCGTCTGCATATTTCAATACTGTGGCATTCCTTAAATTGGCATCTATGTCGTTAATGTATGCCACAAACAAGAGGGGACCAAGGACAGATCCCTGTGGTACACCCGATGACATCTCATATGGTGTAGAGTGCTGTCCTAGAACTGTACTACCTCCTTTCGGCTGAGGATGAAGGATTTCAACCAGTTAAAAAGGTCATCCCCCACACCCATTGCAGAGAGTTTCACCATAAGCCTTTTGTGTGGCACAGAGTTGAAAGCCTTAGCAAAGTCAAGGTAGACAACATCCACCCATGAGCCACTGTCAGTAATCTGAGTAATGTCCTCAAGGAACTCGACAAGCTGGTCACTGCAGCTGGAGTTAGGGACAAATCCATATTGTGAGGGTCGGATGAGACTGTGAGAGCTCCAGAAGTTCCAGAGTGTTTCTCTGACACACGATTCCATCAGTTTTGCAATACAGCTAGTGAGACTGACTGGGCGATAGTTGACAGGTGATGTGCGGTCGCCCTTTTTGAACAGAGGAATGACACTGGCAGTTTTCCAGTAAGCCAGGGATCATTCTCATATAATTTTCGGTTCCCTTCTTGATCATTCCTAGTGCTCCTAAGATCACTGGTATTGTAACCGCCTTGAGATGCCACATTTTCTCAATTTCAATGAGTAGGTCTTTATATTTTCTGAGCTTGTTGAACTCTTTCGCTGAGATATTATGATTATTATTATTATTATTATTATTATTATCATTATCATTATTATTATTATTATAATTATTATTATTATTATTATTATTATTATTATTATTATTATTATTATTATTATCATCATCATTATTATTATTCAGGTCACTGCCTAGAATCAAACTCAGAATTTTGGGGTTACTAGCCCGCACTCTTAACCACTACACCTGTAACAACTACGTCTGTAGTCTGGAAGCCAATTAGAAAATTAGGTGGACAGGAAAGAATTTTGAGATGCATTCAGTACAGTAAAGGCAATGAGTTCAGTGAGGAATTTAGCATGCAAGTTGGTGTCCACCAGGACTCAGTTTTCAACTGCCCACCTTTTTTATCATAGTCCTTCAGGCCATCACAAAGGAATTAAATCCCATCTATCCACAGGAATTTCTGTATGATGATGTCTTAGTTCCCATAGCTGAATATGGCCAAGAAGTAGAGAACAAAATTTGAAACCTAGAAACAAAGTATAGATTCAAGAAGAAGAAACCTTGCAACGACAAAAGTTTTAGTTAGAAGGAACTAAAACACAACACTATCTTGTTGCACCTTGTACTAACCACTACATCCAATCATTCCATTACTAAATCCTCCAGAGTTCTTTCCCTGCATATGATACCCCAGTGCTCATCAACCTGCACCTGTAAAAGAGGATTGCTAATAGAATCTGTCTCACAGGCAGCGAGCTGGCAGAAACATTGCCGGGTGAAATGCTTAGCGGTATTTTGTCTGCCATTATGTTCTGAGTTCAAATTCTGCCGAGGTTGACTTTGCCTTTCATCCTTTCGGGGTCGATAAATTAAGTACCAGTTATGCACTGGGGTCGATGTAATCGTCTTAATACCTTTGTCTGTCCTTGTTTGTCCCCTCTATGTTTAGCCCCTTGTGGGCAATAAAGAAATAAGAATCTGTCTCACTAACCTTAGAGGGATTTTGAGATTTTGAAGGCAATAGGCATAGTCCTTTTCTACTAAATAAACTAACTGGAAAACATTAATTAAGATGTGAGTTTTGGTAGCTTACATTACTGAATTCATTTATTATTAAAGAAGTAATTTGAAGTGGGTGAACTCTACTGGGAATATCAATTTCAACTACCTACATTACATACAGACTAACATTTGAATTTATTTTACTTTTAACTCAATAAAGTTTTATTTCTTTTAATTATTTCATAGTCATATAGTCATATAGATGTGAAACTTGGATCACAAAGTTTTATTGCTACAAAAGGCAAGAGAACAATTTTAAAGTATAAATTTTTCATATCTATAATAAATCTAATGAAAACAAATGAAAAACCCCACAAACGTAACACATTATAGCCATTCAATTTAAATACTAGAACAATTCCTCAATAAGTAGAAGTTGTTTGTTCTGCTACTGTTTACCTTTACAGAACACTGCCACCATTCACCATACCATAAATCGGAGATGCCTTTGAGCAGTAATTTTCACTCACAAAACTTCTGAACAATTTAGCCACAATATTTATTGTTTATGATGCTACAGGGTAATGAAAGCAAATATTGCACAAAGAATATAGTTTCCTATCGGGTGTAAATATATATATTTAGATTTTTCGGAGAGCGTGTTTCTAATACATAATTGGTAATACGAAAGCCTTTATACTTTTAATGATAGGAAAATATTATACAAATACACGTGCCTGTGCACCCCACCCCTCACAAACACAAAATGGTATCCAAATTTGCTTATAACACACATACACACACACACACACACACATACACATGTCTTTTCACATAAATATATTCATATAAGTATTCACATTCATTTTTATGTAAATATGTGTGCGTGTATATAAATATATATATAAGTATATATATGTGTGTGTGTGTGTGTTTGTGTGTACACATGTACACACACAAACATATGTTCCCAACATCAAGTTGCTAAACTCTGTTTGCATCAATTACACAAAATATCTTTTTATAGTGTTTCACTTGGAAACTGTTCTGAAAAGGAGGAAGGAAGTTCAATCCATTTTAACCATTATTAAAGTTTCTTTGAAGTAATGTGGCTGTATTTTTTTCTGATCTTAAATATAAAATCAACAGATATGAAAGCTAAATTAAATGTTTGTATATGTTTATGTGTACACTATATGTATATATATATGATTGTGTGTATAATTATGCATAATTATATATAAATCTATCTATCTATATACACACACACACACACCTATATATATATATATTATATATATATATATATATATATATATATATTATATATATACATATATAGATATATAGATACATATATGTATATATGTATATGCATATATATATATATATACATATGTATACATATAAATATATATATATATTTATATATATTTATATATATATATATATATACACACACACAGACACACACACATATATTTATGAATGTATGTACATATATATATATATGTGTGTGTGTGTGTGTGTATAAGTACTTGTAAGAATGTATGTATATACTTATTAAGATTTTAGCAGGTATGTATGAACAAGGATATGTGGTAAAATGCACACGCATGTCCATATACAAAAATATACACAGCTGACCGTACACATACAAAGCATGATCTAAAACTGCATAACTATTTCATATATTCATAATATATATACACGTATATGCTTCCATTAGAGTTTAGTTCTAAATGAAAGTGAATTTTCTGAAGATGCCACCTGTATATGTAGAACAAACTTCCGGTTTCTTGCCTCTAAATACGAATCAAAACATTTTGTGGGTTATGGTAACCAAAATATATAAACAGTTACAAAAATAAAGAAAAAGAAATTAAATTAATATCCTCATTGTCATTATCAACAGCTTCCCCATTTCTATAAAGGCCATTATCATTTTCATCCTGAATAATAACGAAAAGCCTGAAACCAATAGTAACAAAGCACAGTTCACACTGCACAAATTTCTTCACAACTCACACAATATGTATATATTTTCTACATCATCACCACCCAATGAAATACTGTGACATATACGTATATATATATATATATATATTCAATGCCTGACATATATAGTCTATATAATCACCACCCAATAAAATATTGCTCCACATACTTACATATTCAGCAGCTGATACGAGAGAACTTCCCACTCACAACTCGTATTCTTCACGATTGCCATGAAAGGATACAACACATAAACACAACACAACCTCTACGTAATTACCACCCAATACTACTATACAGCTCCCACAACAAATAGCAAATACTCTACATAATCACCACCTGACTCTACATTGCCTAAACCAAATTACGCACACACAGACTCAACACAACACACACACACTCACTCACACATACACATACACACGCACACGCACACACACACACACACTCTCTCTCTATCATATACACACACAAACTCTACACAATGCACAGACTCACACACACTCTACACAACTCACACACACAGGCTCTACACAACACATACTCTACAAAATATAAATGTTCACACACACACAGATTCTACACAACACACAGACTCACACACACACACTCACAAACTTTACACAATACACAGACTCACACACACACGCACACACACACACACACACTCTCTACACAACTCACACACACATGCTCTACACAACACATGCTCTACACAACACATGCTCTACACAACACATACTCTACAAAATACGCATGCTCACAAACACAGACTTTACACAACATTCGGACTCTCTCACAAACACACATACACACACACACAAACTCTACACAGTACACACACACACGCACACAGGCTCCACACTGCACATACTCTACACGAATAGTTACCACCAAGTACTATGAGATTCCTCACATGGTACATAGCTTATACACTCTCCACCTAACCCTGCAACACATAGAACACACAGGAACACATACTCTACACAATTGCTGCCTAATATTATAGTGCAAACTAAGGCAGTGAGCTGGCAGAAACGTTAGCCCGTCGGGTGAAATGCTTAGCGGTATTTCGTCTGCAGCTCCGTTCTGAGTTCTAATTTCGCCGAGGTCGACTTGGCCTTTCATCCTTTTGGGGTCATTTAAATAAGTACCAGTTACGCACTGGGGTCGATATAATCGACTTAATCTGTTTGTCAGTCCTTGTTTGTTCTCTCTGTGTTTAGCCCCTTGTGGGTAGTAAAGAAATAGGTATTTTGTCTGTCTTTACGTTCTGAGTTCAAATTCCGCCAAGGTCGACTTTGCCTTTCATCCTTTCGGGGTCAATAAATTAAGTACCAGTTATGCACTGGGATCGTTGTAATCGACTTAATCCATTTGTCTGTCCTTGTTTTCCTCGTCTGCGTTTAGCCCCTTGTGAGCAATAAAGAAACAAGAAACATTAGCACACTGGGCGAAATGCTTACCAGTACTTTATGTCTTTACGTTCTGAGTTCAAATCCCACTGTGGTTGACTTTGTTTTTCATCCTTTCAGGGTTGATAAATTAGGTACCAGTTACACACTAGGGTCGATGTAATCGACTTAATCCCTTTGTTTGGCCTTGTTTGTCTCCTCTATGTTTAGCCTTTTGGGAGCAATAAAAAAATAAAAAATGTTAGCACGCTGGGCAAAATGCTTAACGTCTTTACATTCTGAGTTCAAATTCCACCGAGGTCGATAAATTAAGTACCAGTTGCATATTGGGGTCGATCTAATCGACTGGTCCCATCCCCCAAAATTTCAGGCCTTGTACCTAGAGTAGAAACAGAATCATTATCATGCCAGGCAAAATGTCTAGTGGCATTTCATACATCTTTACATTCTGAGTTCCAATTTTGTCAAAATCATCTTTGTCTTTCATTCTTTTTGGATCAATAAAAAAAAAGTACCAGTTGAGAACTGAACTTGATGTAATCAACTTTCCCATAACCATGAAACTGCTGGCCTTGTGCCAAAATTTGAAATTGATATTGCAGCTCAACCCACACAGTACACATTTTATACAATCACCATCTGAATCTACTACACATAGACACAACTCACAAAATACATACACATAATTGCCACTTGATACGACAACACAACCCATGTAATACCACATACTTCAGACTTTCACCCCCTTGACCCTACAGCCTATATACACAGAATACACCCTATGCAACTACTACACAAAAAAAATCACACGTTACTCATTGAAATAAATTACACAAGAAAACAGATAAAACTCTAATGTAACACCAGGAAAAAATGACAGAGCAAAATTCATGCATTGTGTAAATGCATTTCGTTTTCCCACAAAGATAATGCTGCATATGTTTCACAAATATCAAGGTACACCTGGTGATGCAGTAGAAAATCATATGAAAAAATTATTGGAAAATGATGGAGTGGCTGTGTGGTATGTAGCTTGGTTACCAACTACATGGTTCCAGGTTCGGTCCCACTGTGTAGCACCTTGGGCAAGTGTCTTCTACTAGAGCCTCAGGCCGACCAAAGCCTTGTGAGAGTATTTAGCAGACAGAAACTGAAAGAAGCCCGTCATATATATGTATATATATAATATATATATATATATATATATATATATATGAATAGATGAGTGTATTTTTGTCTTGTTAACAATTAACACAGAAAATATTAAAAAATAGTTACCAGGGTAGCAAAAAATCACACAAGAGGTTGTAACTCCTCGTTTATAAAGGTAGAAACTTCATGTTTACATGGAATATTTTGTATAATATATAAATAAATAAATGGAGTTTAATGCAGGTATAAATCAAATACTTTTACTTTCAACACATGTTTCGAAAATTCCACTGATATTATTCAAAAGAATAAATGGTATAAAACAATGCAATCTTCTCTTCAGGATATATATATATACCAGAGTAAGCACATAAATGTGAAACAAGGTTGAAAAAAGAGTACTCAAATACCAGTGGTAGAGTTTCACGTTCCCGTTCAACGGACCCGACGAACGGGAATGTGAAACTTACAGTAACAGGTTTTGTTGAATTTTCTGCTGCTTTAAATAAAGTATATATATATATATATACATATATATACACACACGTGTGTATATGTTTGTTCCCCCCAACATCACTTGACAATCGATGCTGGTGTGTTTATGTCCCCGTAACTTAGTGGTTCGGCAAAAGAGACCAATAGAATAAGTACTAAGCTTACAAAGAATAAATCCTGGGGTCGATTTGCTCAACTAAAGGCGGTGCTCCAGCATGGCCACAGTCAAATGACTGAAACAAGTAAAAGAGTAAGAGAGAGAGAGTCATCATCATCCTTTCACGCCCATTTTTCCATGCTAGCATGAGTAGGAGGGTTTGACAAGAGTTGGTGAACCAGAGGGCTGTGCAAGGCTCTATTGTCTACTTTGGTAAGGTTTCTACAGTTGGATGCTAAAAAAACGTTCCTTCTTGAGTCATACTGGCTCATAAGGGCCAGTTTCCATGGTGTATATATTGCCCACCCAGATGGGACACCAGTCCATCATAGCTTTATTTATTTTCACTTACTGAGTGGACTGGAGCAACATGGAATGATGTGTTTTGCTCAAGAACACAACATGTTGCCTGGTCCAGGAATTGAAACCACGATCTTACAACCATGAGTCTAACACCCTAACCATTAGTCATGTACCTCCACAACTGAAAGCCTTTTCTAATGTCATGATGATAATAATAATTGCTTCAAATGTTGATACAGCCAGAAGTATGGGGAAAGGAGTAAGCCAATTAAATTGAACCCAGTAGCTAACTGGTACTTTATCTTATCAACACCTGAAAAGGTGGAATGGCAGCATTTGAACTCAGAATGTAAAAGTAAGAAGAAAATTCCAAAACATTTTTCTGAAGCTCTACCAATTCTGTTAGTCCAATGTCCAACAATAATAATATTTCTATATTATTATGTGTGGAGGCGCAATGGCCCAGTGGTTAGGGTAGCGGACTCGCGGTCGTAGGATCGCGGTTTTGATTCCCAGACCAGGTGTTGTGTGTGTTTATTGAGCGAAAACACCTAAAAGCTCCACGAGGCTCCGGCAGGGGGTAGTGATCCCTGCTGTACTCTTTCACCACTCTTTCTTCTGTTGGCCTGCTCTCTCACTCTTTCTTCTGTTGGCCTGCTCGCTTAACCAGCGAGGTGGCATCATTCGAAGGCTAAAACAATGTGGACGCATTGTGACCAGCGATGTGTAGCAACCGCTGATGGTCTGGTCGGTCACGTGATCACGTGATATTATTATGTGATCATAATGTGTTTATAACAACAGAGATTATGTATTTAGTTGTTTCCTGTGCTTTTACAATGGAACAGCACTCTGTTTCTTCTGATGTTTGAGCAGTATATTTCTTTTGTTTCATTTGAAGGATAGTTGTGAAACAATTGAATAAAATCAAAATACCATGTTATTAGGTTTACTTTGATGCTTCTTGTTGTGTAGTTTTTGTTATTGCTCTTATTAGTTGAGAAAACTTTACATAGGCACAGTAGTGGCTGTGTGGTAAGTAGCTTGCTTAACAACCACATGGTGGTGGGTTTAGTACCACTATGTGGCACATTGGGCAAGTGTCTTCTACTATAGCCTCAGGCTGACCAAAGTCTTGTGAGTGGATTTGGTAGACAGAAACTTAAAGAAGCCCAATATATATATATATAGGACTAAGTTACAAGGATGTAAACACACCAACATTGGTTGCCAAGTGATGGTGGTGGGGACAAACAGACACACAAACCTATACATACATACATACATACATATATATGTATGTATGTATGTATGTATGTATGTATGTATGTATGTATGTATGTATGTATGTATAGGTTTGTGTGTCTGCTTGTCCTCACCACCATTACTTGGCAACCAATGTTGGTGTGTTTACATCCTTGTGACTTAGTCCTTTGGCAAAAGAGACCAATAGCATAAGTACTAGGCTTACAAAGAATAAGTCCTGGGGGTCGATTTGATCAACTAAAGGCAGTACTCCGGCATGGCCACAATCACATAACTGAAACAAATAAAACACTCCCGCCATCAAATCGACATACAGGTATATGGGGCATGGTGAGCCACACAGCAGATGTCAAAATGGCCACAGAGTACTGTCAAATGAAATGTTTTGCTCAAGAATAGAATGCACAACCCACTCCAGGTACTGAAACCTTGATTCCATGATTATGAGTGCAATGCTGTAACTACTAGACCATGTGCCCTCAGTATTGGGTATATAGTTATAAATTAGTTGCCAAGTTACTGATATGCAGCCCTTTCTCCTTCAAGGTGTCACATCTAGATCTCCCCTCCTATAAGAGTCTCAACTGAGAAGGGCATCAAACTAAGATTTACCATCTTTACAAGCTCTTAACCACATATCTAGGAGAGGTCGTTAGAGACATTGACTGGGAAGACGACATGAACATCAGCAGCAAGCTATTAACACAACTCTGCTTCACAGATGACACTGTACTCATCCGTGAAACCATAGATCAGTTGCAGATCATGCTCACAGATATAGACATCCATAGCTTAGCAATAGGCCTTAAAAGGAACTGCATGGAAAAATGAAATAGATGTGGTCTGCAGAGGTAGCACAAGGCTGAACAGAAGTGGGAAGTAGTGAAATTGAAGAGGTTAAAGAACGTGTCTTCTTAAGGCAAACAGTAAACATTGCTAGAGAAATATTACCTTAAATGGAAACTGGTCATGATTGAGAAGAAATGCATCCGGCCATAGAAAATCTGCCCCAATGTTTTCTGTCCAACTGATGCAAGCATTGGGAAATGGATATTAAAAGGATTAAGATGTTGGTGATAATATATATATATATATATATATATATATATACTAGGGGGGAGAATTCACGAAAAAACAAAAGACGAAGACAGGTGGTGTAGAAAACAAAGAGATGTATTAGTATAACGCTAAGGAATTGAAAAAGTATTTTACATTTCAAGCCTACGCTCTTCCACAGAAAGGAACACAGAAAGAAACAAGGATTGAAAAAAAAATGTGTGTAGTGGCTACCGATCTATCATGGCGACTGCTGGACAGAAGGGTCACACAGGAGAGCAAACAAGTAGGGGAGATCGACAAAAGGAAAGAATAGAAGGTACAGGAAAGTTTAAAAAGTATTAAAATAATAGTAATAATAATAATAATAATAATAATAGTTTTACGTAAAGTTCAAAGGTCTCAGACGTCGTGGTGTATTGCAAGGACTTTTCATCAAGAGTAGAGTCCATAGTAATCCTATATATATATATATATATATATATATATATATATATATATACATATATATATATATATATATATAGATATATATATATATATAAACCAGTTTAGAGAAAGAAAGAACGAAACAAAGCGAAACGAATCAAATCGAATCAACGCGAGGGCGCTCAGTCATACAATAGTGTAATAAATAAAATATATGCATACATACAAACATATGTACGTACCTACATCTACATGTATATATACATGCATATATAAATATATTACGTGTGTACAGGACACCACAAATAGACGTAGAACTCAACGAGAAACGAAAAAAGTAAAAACAGCATGGAACGGACCATTTTCTAACAACGAAAAACAGAGTACAAGACAACTACACAAGGAAAAATTCCCTTCATCAGCCGTCCTAGTTCAACTCCAGCGTGTTTCGAGGTTGAGGACAGAACATGCCTCGTCGAACAGTCCTTCCTGCGAAAGAATAAATAAAATTCCTTGCAGAGGGGTAAAAACAAGGAAAAAAATGTGACAAAAACAGGACGTAAAAACAATACAATTAAAAACAAATAGAAAATAAAAATACAATTACAAAAAATACAGTACAAGAAGGAATAAATATATATATATATCAGGCCATTAAGAATGAACTGTTCGATTTTAAACTGAAATTTTATTTTACTCTACCTCAACAAAAAACAATGCAGTTAGTCAAAATATGCACCTAAATTATCAACACAATCTTGCCATTTTATCAGTAGCTTATTTATGCTGACAATGAAGATCTCTGGGAAGCAAGAAGTGATGAAATCATGAAAGGCTGATTTGGCATCTTCATCAGATTTGAAGTCACCAGCTCATCATTATCCACCATAAACACAGGTCTATCACAGAGCTGATTTTCAAGAGTAAAGTCTCCAAATCAGAATTTTCTCAAACCATCGATGTACAGTGCACTCATTCACCACATCTTCACCAAACACCTCATTGATGTTTCAAGCTGTCAGGAATGCATTGGTTCCATGATGGAACTCATATTCATAAACAGGAAAAATATAATTCTATCCATGGGTTCACAAAAATTGATTTACAAGACAAAACTCACAATATAATCAGACACTATGAATTACATTTCGAAAAGTGATGATGTTACACTTCAATGTTGCAAAACAAAGAATTGCCAGGATAAAACATTAGAGCTAACAACTGCCAAACTTGGTGATAAGAAAATCGGTCATTTCATTCTAATGACCTACTGTATATATATATATATATATATATATTATATATAGGCGCAGGAGTGGCTGTGTGGTAAGTAGCTGTTTGTTACAACCACATGGTTCCGGGTTCAGTCCCACTGCATGGCACCTTGGGCAAGTGTCTTACTATAGCCTCGGCCCCGACCAAAGCCTTGTGAGTGATTTGCTGGACGGAAACTGAAAGAAGCCTGTCGTATATATGTTATATATATATATATTGCGTGTGTGTGTTTGTGTGTCGTGTTTGTCCCCTAGCATTGCTTGACAACCGATGCTGGTGTGTTTATGTCCCTGTCACTTAGCGGTTCGGCAAAACAGACCGATAGGATAAGTACTGGGCTTACAAAGAATAAGTCTCGGGGTCGAGTTGCTCGACTAAAGGCGGTGCTCCAGCATGGCCACAGTCAAATGACTGAAACAAGTAAAAGAGTAAAAGAGTATATATATATACATATATATTTCTTATAAGGAAATGAACCTTATGATTCTAATCCAGAAACGTACGTCCATAATTAATCCGAAGACTGTGTGATTTCGGTGTTTTTCTTTTTT